>NC_092351.1:9846540-10446540 GCF_963676685.1 Mytilus edulis | reverse complement strand
TTTGTCATTTTAGTTGGGATGATTGTCAGTTCAAAATGTGGCTAGATAATACAGTAATTGAAAATATCTTATCAATTTTCAATGTTGTATAGCCGTTATTCGATTTACTTATGATATTGATCTATGTAACATTACATAATGGTTTTCCAAAGGTTGATGTAGTTTTCACATTCTTTGTCGTATCAAAAACTGCGTGTCCATTTTGGAAATATAATGTCTATCTCTAATCGATTTCCTTATCATTTGTTGATAGGAAAAACATGTAGTAGGACTTGTTTTCTTTTTCTTTTTTTAATACTGTTCTGATATATAGTTAGGGTAAAATAGGCAACAATTCAATTTTCGAATTCAATTTAAATAATGTTATTATTTTTTTTAGTTTTTACGGCGGCGGCGTTATTCATTTGTATAAAGTTTAATAGTTCTAAAGGTAGAAGACCTGTATGATATACACCTTAGCCCAGGTGGTCGTGTGGTCTAGTGGGACGGCTGCAATGCAGGCGATTTGGTGTCACGATATCACAGTAGCATGGGTTCGAATCCCGGCGAGGGAAGAACCAAAAAATTTGCGAAAGCAAATTTACAGATCTAACATTGTTGGGTTGATGTTTAGACGAGTTATATATATATATATATATTCTTACATTCAATTTGGTACCAGTGGATTATCGGATTTATCCAATTGAGATAGTTGAATTATCAATTTTAAAGTCCGAGCAACCTCGGCGAGGACTTTTAAAATTCATAATTTAACTATCGAGATTGGATAAATCCGATAAACCACGAGTAGCTATGTAAGAATCTGTTTCTCTATTGATTAAAAAATAAGTTTCTTTTTTTCGTTAACCGAAAATCCCCTTCGAGTGCTTTTCACATTGCACGAAGTTTCATATTGAAGGTAGGTGGTTTTCTCCAGGCGTTCCGGCTCCCTCCACCAATACAAACTGGCTGCCAAGGAATAGCCTGAATGCGGTGCTTAAAAGTGGCGTTAAAAAACCAAAAATCAAAAATCAAAAAACCATAAATCAAAAAATCAAAAATCAATAAATAATAGGTTCGTTAATAAATGTTAAGTTTCCGTACTTTATGCAATAGTTTAACTATATTTCGTGTTTGGGAAAATTGTACGGTGTATATATCTGTCTGGCAGGTTTCAGGTGTTAAGGTATGTGATATTTATAGGAAAATATCCATGATATCAATCTAAAAGATTTTAAACATGAGATAAATAATGATTGATGAATCAGGCGGGACTATGTGTGTGCACTTTAATTCGAATAAAGCCAAGCCTTTCGTTTGTTTTCTTTTTTTTAACGTTGTCACTAACAACATAAATTTTGCATTTTAAACGGAAATAAAATATGTTTTTGTTTAATATCTCGGTCAATAAAAATTACGAAATTGTATGAAACGTTTATGTAATGATATAACATACAATATAGATGGAAACAGTGTTATTTTTGTTTTACTAATAATAAAAAAAAAATGGTTTCGTGGTATTGACCTTTTTGCATCGAGTTTAATCTCAATCTGGTTAAAAAAAGCAAAACACTTGGAAATAAGATGGAAAATTGAAAGATAATTTCAAAGGAAAAAACTTAAATAAGCCATGTAACGTCATCACGACACGCACTCAATTGATACTAAATTTCGTTTACCCACAAACATATTACGTACCTTCAGAGTACCACATAAGACAGCTATAACGTTTCACAAACATATGTAAAACGTCATTCATGCATGTTTGCGCGATCTTTTTTTTACAATATTAACGATTTAGATAATGTTATACGAATAGTATATATTTTGTCTTCTGTTTCTTTTTTATAAGCATACTATATTTATTAATCAATTACGACGTTTCGGGGATCTTGATGTGTACAGTAGTTTGGAAATACCTATTGCTGATATTCATTATAATGAACATAGTAGTATCAAACTTTATTTATTTATCTTTCTTGCGGAAACATTATTGTTGATAGTTGTAGTCCTTATTACATAGTCTTATCTGATATTTTTTCTATTTATTATCATAATAACCTTGACACATATGTTTAATACACATTGCAGCACCCGTAGTATCTTTGCAAGTAGTAAAGCCTAATCCCGTAGAGATGAAACAAGAGAGATTCGTTGGTAAGTTTTGTAACAATTCACACTGGGTATGGTGATCATGGTGATGTGTGAATTAAAAAAAAAGAATAAATAACACCTTTGCCAAATAAAACTAAAGAGGAAAAGAAAAGGTAAGGCCAAAGATACCAGAGGAATTGTCAAACTCAAAAATCGAAAACAAACCGCCAAAGCCATGGCTTACAACGGAACTATAATTGGTCATTAGGACTCTGCACAAAAATGATGGTTGATAGCTTATTTGCAAATTATAAGACATACACGTGGTCAGCGCGGGATTGTTGGTACAGCAAATTAATATGTTTGTACTTGTGACATATATGTTTAATAATGAAGACGGATTGACACACGATGATGTTTATGACATTTAAGATGTACAGGTCTTTAAAATAACCTCTGTTTATCTTATCACAACTAAAAGAAAAAGCTGCATATGCAGGTTACGTAATTTTGTAATTAAAATAATTTTTAAATCCACAACCTATTACAAAAGTTGATGAACAACACAGTATATTCAAATCTATACAAAACGTTAGAAACTGTACGAGGAAGATAAGTTTCTAAATAAGAAAAAAATTATTTTTTCTTAATTCTTTAAGAGCTAGATTAAAAAAAAACCAATGGAACTCAACTTCTAAGAATTACCATGTTTAAAACAGTACTTTAAGAGCGGACCGGGAATTTCTCGCTGCATTGAATACCTATTGGTGACCTTCTGCTGTTGTCTGTTATATGGTCGGGTTGTTGTCTCTTTGACACATGACCCATTTCCATTCTCAATTTTATTTGACATTTACTGTTTTTTCTTGCACAAATTGTGACTTGGATGTAGAGTTCCTGCTTGGTACTCATATCACATCTTCTGATATCGTCTAAATTAGAACATATGCGGATAGTTCAACTAATCTTATTAATTAAATTTATTTATATTGTTATTTGTTTATCCATTTGATATTTAATTTATAATTCCCTTGCGACAGAATGTCATACATGGCATATTAATTGACCGATATCTGTCTCGCCGTCCAGTCGTCCGTTCGGATATAGATACATGTTGTGAATGTCCACAGTATTTGGCCTTTTTCCAATATTCTCAAATCCCAGGTATTTGAAAGCATTTGTTCCTCAATCTAATACATAAGAAATTAAGTATTGACAAATCCCGGGTGTTAATTACCGTATTTGTCCTATTGTTATAATCGAAATAAGTCGTGCAAGCCATGTATGTTTTTACATGGCCTGTACAATTATTTCGTGAATTGTATACAGTCGTTTGATATATTTGAGGTTTGATTTTGACATTTGATTTTGGGCTTTCCGTTTTGAATTTTCCTCGGAGTTCAGTATTTTTTTTTCTTTTACTTTTTGCTAACAGTTAGATTCTACTTTATTAAAATTATCCCCCATAACGTCAGATATTGTTTGCAATCGTAAAAATTAAAGACCTTGCAAGATGAAGTGCTTCCAATGTAGCTCTCGAAACCCGATCTATTTATCCATATAGCACAATTACAATCCTTATATACCAATTGTATTTTAAAGGACAAATGTATCTACTAGCTTTTGAACATCATTTAATGTACTTTTATGTATTTTGTCAACTTAAAACCATTGGTTGATCGGCTGTTACGGGTAATTTTCACAATTAAAAAAACAGTTGAAAATATTGTAATTTAAATATTTCGTCAAAGGACAGACTAACAAAATTACAAAATTGAAGACTTATAACCCTAGATAATACAAACAGAAAACGTTTGTTTAAGTTATGTTTTTTATAAGATCTAGTTGTAAAGTCATCAAGCACTCTTAGTAAACAAATTTGTGATTAGAACAAAACTTCTGCTGTTATGACTCATTATAAAGGTATTTAACTTAACCAGTATTGTTCACTTTTAGTACTGTGAATCCTAAATGTTATCAAATCAGTTTTAAGCCTTAACATATCAGAATACCAGCAATTCTACGTTTCAATACAGAACAATCGACTCAAACACGCCGTAACAAGCAAAGGTATCATCGACTATATTTATTTTAAGCCAGGTGTTGTCAGTTTATTTTCGATTTATGAGTTTGACTATCCATCTGGTATCTTTCGCCCCTCTTTTATTTTTGGATTGTTTCCCCAACAAATTATCGCCGGTGGCAAAGATACAACTGAGTGCTTTGAAAAGATCAATTTATTAGTTTTCTGTTGATTTATTTCTGCGAAAAATATGCTATCGTTCAAATAAAAATCCACATGCTTTTTCACTTATCACAAGTTTTATGAAAATGTGTATACATTTTAAACAAAAATACCGGTCTTCAAAGTAAATTTAAAAAAAAGAAGTCCAGACAACCTATGACTTACTAGCTACAATTTTCCTTGAACCGTTTATATCAAACAACAACACGCATAGTACTTATCAGTTTTTAATTGTAGGTCTATCAAATAAGGACTGCAAAATGTGTTTCAAATTCGTAAATGATAATGAACAGACAAAGAAAGCTTATGATGAAGTAATGGTCAAAGCTAAAACTAAAAATGGACAAATACGAATCGACATTGGTGGATGCATAGTCAGAACAGCTCCCGGATCTGTTGTCATTCATATGGTAGCCTTAGACAGGGATATGATTCAAACTATTATCCACAAGATTAGAACGGGGCAGTTGTCGTCCGTAGTAAATCTGCTTTTCAATGATGTACAAATAAAACGATACTTACCTGTAGGGAAGAATGAATTAGAAGTGACATGTTTTGTTGCAGATAAACAAAATATTTTAAATCACAGTAAGTTCTTTCTATTTATCATTTCATAATTCAACAGATAGTCAATATTCTATAGAAACCAACTCGGCTGCGCTTCTTGACTATTTCTTTCTTACATAGTATAAGCTAAGTCTGGAGGTATGTATACCGGTGGAGCAGCTTAAAACCTACGGGCACCTGGATTTATCACCTGTATTTGCTGTTGCTTAGTCATATGATTTCTATGTTTGTAATATCAGTAAGTGGTTGATGTGGTTTGTTAAAGTGCCAAAGAATTTAGCTAATTCCTGTAATCATTATGTTGGTATTTGTATTAGTGTCGGTTTCTCTTAAAATATATAATTTGTCAATATATTTTCCTTTTTGTTTTACAAAAGGTAAAGTGTTTGATAAGCATCTTCTAGTCTCAAAGTTAAACAAATATGTGACATTGCATTCTTCAGACGTCAAAAGACAAGTCTGACAAATTGTTATAAAATATTTTTGCAAGTGGCTTGCAAAGTATATTCAGACCTTCGAACTTTAATGTTTCGCTTTGCTTCGTCTACAGTTTTCTATGTTGTGTCTTGTGTAGTATTATAAGGTCTTATCACTTTTCTGTGGAAAGACCTTTTGTATTTTATCTGATGATTATTATATTTTTTCCGCCAAATTTTGTTCTCGCGTGATTTTGTTTCGCAATATGTCGCTTAGATTTTTTTTGTAAAGTATCAAACAAATTTAGCGCTTCTAAATATTAACACTAGTCGAGACGAGGTCTGATATATTTTCCAGGATAGTCATAAGAGGATCACAAGACATGTCCTAAGACATATCTTATAACAGGTCTAAGGATAGCTTACCGGAAGTGAAATTTACTTAATCCGAAGGGGCACAATTTCTCCTTTATTTCACTCAAAAGTATACAGAAACCACTTATTTATCGCATCAATATGACGAAACTTATGGAAGAATTGTTTCACAGATAATATCGGATATGTTCCTTACCTGAGATCACCCCCAGTTTTTGGTGGGGTTCGTGTTGCTTATTCTTTAGTTTTATATCTTGTATCATGTGTACTATTGTTTGTTTGTCTTTATCATTTTTAGCCATGGCATTGTCAGTTTATTTTTGATTTATAAGTTTGACTGTCCCTCTGGTATCTTTCGTCCTTCTTTTATGATTGGATGCCAATTTTAACTTTGAGTAAACTGGAACTAGCTTCTTTACAATAACCTTGACAATTTATCTGGAAAGACCTTCATTTGTTATCTGAACATTTTTTTTTTTAATTTGTCTGTTTGTCTTTTTTCTTTTTTTTAGCCATGGCGTTGTCAGTTTGTTTTTGATTAATGAGTTTGAGTGTCCCATAGGTATCTTTCTTGGGATGAATTATGTTAAAAGTCTCGTGAAAATGTTACATGTTCATGAGGACGATAATCAATCAATGAAGTACGGGCTCAGTCGTCAGATTTCTGTGTTGTGTTTTGTGAACTGTTTATTGTCTGTTTGTCTGTTTGTCATTTTCTTTTCCAATCATGTCGTTGGCAGTCTATTTTCAAATAATGAGTATAAATATCCATTTCGGTATCTTTCGCAATAGAACATCCAATAAGAGTATATTATCCTATTCAGATACATTATTTTGCTATGCCAAGATGCATCCATTGTTGCAAAATCGTTGATGCAGTTAAATTCTTTAACGAACATATTGATGTAAATAAGAATGTTACATGTACTTACATGTGATTTTTCAAATATAATAGGTAGAATTGACGATGTATGATGCATATGTTATAATATCAAATGTGTGACATTTTCTGTCTTAATACACATACCGCCATGAGAAAATTTTGGTGCTCTGCAGTCGCTATACATTGTCTTATCGGGGCCTTTTATAGCTGACTATGCGGTATGGGCTTTGCTCATTGTTGAAAGCCGTACGGTGACCTATAGTTGTTAATGCTTGTGTCATTTTGGTCTTTTGTGGATAGTTGTCCCATTGGCAATCATACCACATCTTGTTTTTTATATAGAAAAAAATCGAGTGATGATTACAATTCACATAATGTAACATAAAACTTATGGTTATCAGTTATAGATTGGATTAGAAACTGTGACATCTTCTTGTCTTTCAGTGCAAAAAAGGTAATTTAAGGGGTGTCTGAGGATTTTGTCGATAGTTAAACAGACTGCACAAAAAAAATGGATCTGAAGTGGCAATTGTTTGAAGCAGCATTTGATGAACAAAATAAATTGTGATATTTAAATCTTATTTTACCATTATGATTTAATCGATCTGATAAGTGTTACTTAACTTTTTTTACTTTGCGTCTAATACTGTAAAATGTACCATGTTTCATCTTGAAATTTAAAAATTACAAAACAAAACCTAACAATTTCTATATGTTTTTGTCCATTTTGTTCACATGAATATCTATTTTTGGTCGATTCGAAGCTATACTCATATAGGTGATATCAATTTCTGAGTACCATATGTAAATTTATTATCTGCAATTCATTGAACCTGGAATATCCTTAATAGAAAAGACCTTTTGATGTGATAAAATATTTTTTGTAACATGGTGTAGTCATTAACAATGCAAACTTGATTTTAATTAACCTAACTCATATGTAACAACAAACTAAACAAATAATTTGATAAAGCGCCTTTATTAATAATTTAATTTTGGATGTAACAAGTCTCTGACTGGCTGACGCTGGGTTTTTTTTATCAGCTCAAAGACTTAATTTAATCATGTGACTGTGACGTCATCAACCTTTTTTCATGGTTTACCCCGGTTTCAAATGGAATTTTGAATTAAATTTTAAGAAATAACTGTTAAATTTGAACTGTCTATTCGAAATAACATACATGATGTGGTGCACACTTTAAAATAACAGACTACGCGGGTTATTCAGTGTTCACCGCATTTTGATGTTATTCCTCCATAGACAGACAAAATATTACAGTAATTCCTTAAATATAAAATATATGTAAATCAAGATAAATATCGATAACCACGAGGTAGACCAATATTTAGATAACATATATTAAACTTCAATAAATATTAGTACAATTCTTGTTTGTCCTTTTTCAGAAACTTGTGGATTTTCCCACCAGGTAAATCCGATAGCAGGCAACAAGTCTTTTATAGAGGAGGAAATGGATACGCTTTATGTGTTAACTGAACTGGAAAAACATGACGTCCATATTGGTATTGATGTCAATTTTGGTGATCGGGAGTTCAGAGCACGGCATATAATGAAAAAAGCATTATCTGATGAGACATTTTCAAAAATGTTACATCAGGTGCTACTAGAAGGCGACAAAACCAATGTCCAGGACCGGCTGAGGAGATATAAGAAAGTTTACGAGTCAGGTATGCGAAATGTTTGAATTTCTATTTCAATTTTGTTCCCTCCATTGAGACATTGCCTTGCATATTTAACTTTCTCATACATTATAGATATGGAAAATATGTCAAACATTCATATTTGGCAGAACACATTTTTAAAAGGGACATTGGGTAAGTCAACATTAATTCCAGAATTTATGATAAAAGAGATGTTTTTTTTTATTTCCTATCGTTAATCATCCATTTCTGGATGGTGACGTTCCCTTGTCACCATCTTACGGTGTTTATATATCTCAACGTGTACGATCCGCTCGTGTATGTAACAATGTTTTAGATTTCAACGAGAGAAATTTATGTACTACTGAAAAATTATTACCCCAGGGTTTTCGATATCACAGACTAGTCAAAAAATTTACTAAATTTTATCATCGGTATAAGGACATCATTCGTAAATATAGCTCAACATGCAGACTTTTTATACGTTCAGGTATTTCTCATCCAATTTTTATGGAAATTTTCTTTATAAAGCACAAAAATGTCAGTATTCACCTCAGAAACTAACAAAACCTTTAAATAGACTTATTAAGAAGGGATATAGTTACGAAACTGTTGTAAGGTCATTAAGGTTGCATATTTTGGCGTTAATATTGATCACTTATAGGGTTTTGCATCGGAACTAAACACATGTATTCAAAACCCAGTTGTTGGCATGACACGGGTTATTTTCTTCTCCTATATGTTATGATGGTATGATACTAAACCCCTAACGGGAACGATTGTGCCTGATATTCATATGATGAAATCATAATCTTTCAATCAGTTTAATTGAAGTCTGGAGCTGGCATGTCAGTTAACTGTTAGTAGTCTGTTGTTAATTATGTATTATTGTCATTTTGTTTATTTTCTTTGGTTACATCTTCTGACATCAGACTCGGACTTCTCTTGAACTGAATTTAAATGTGCGTATCGTTATGCGTTTATTTTTTTGCATTGGCTAGAGGTATAGGGAAGGATTGAGATCTCATAAACATGCTTAACCCCGCCGCATTCTTGCGCCTGCCTCAAGTCAGGAGCCTCTGGCCTTCGTTAGTCTTGTATTATTTTTAATTTTAGTTTCTTGTGTACAATTTGGAGTTTAGTATGGCGTTCATTATCACTGAACTAGTATATATTTGTTTAAGGTTCAGCTGTAGAACACCTTCGGGTGTGGGAATTTAATTTTAGAAGTCATATCTTTAAATGTTTAACGGACGCATACATGATTTTGTATAATATTATACTGTGTATAAATATGTTGTGAACCAGTTATACCTGATTTAAAATTACAAATGTGAAAATGATGTTCTAAGTCATAATAAGTTTCGAATAAGTTGCTGTCCTTTACAAAAAAGGAAGAACATATACCAAGTCAAACCCATACCCAAAGAGAAAAAAATCCGCAAAACACCTCGCAGATTGGGCAGTGTTTCAGAAGTGTCCTTATTTCAATTTCATGAAACTGAAG
Organism: Mytilus edulis; assembly: GCF_963676685.1. Lineage (NCBI taxonomy): Eukaryota > Metazoa > Mollusca > Bivalvia > Mytilida > Mytilidae > Mytilus > Mytilus edulis. Next base: position 10,436,812 of record NC_092351.1, on the reverse strand, counting down.
AATACACATGGAGTATTTGATGATGCATACTGGAATTTCTTATCTAAATGCATGGATGTGAACAGAAACATATAAAACCATGTCTATACATGTCTGATGCGGCTTATGTCAAAATCAATGCATAATTATTCATAATGGTATGCAAAATTTATAAAGAGTGTCATCCAGGATTTCTAAACAAATCACTTGTCTGATGAAATGGTTTTCCACCAAACATCCATAAGATATATACATTTACCGATTCTATAATTTCTTGAGAAAAAAAATAAGAAGGGAAGTCAGAGGAGAGTGAAACAGACATTTAGCTATTATTGAAAATTAATTAGTTGGAATTTGTTTTTTTAAAAACGACATACATGTAGAGTTTAAAACAAACAAGTTTTTTTTTTTAATAAAGATGGAAACAAGTTCTTTGTCCGAAGACAATAAAATAGCAATCCCCCATTTCTACCTACACACACCCACACACAGAGATGAATGGTCGGGCCCAAATAGGGTCACGAGGTCACATGTTAAAACTTGTCCAGCTCACCCAGTCAAATCTGACTGGCATTGTTTTTTAATCGAATTATATTTTTGCAGGTAAGGTTGCGAATTAGTTAGCCGGATTTAATCATCTTGTACACAGTCATATGGCTTTACAATCTTAGCATTAAAAGAGTTGTTAAATTTGCGAAGTGTGCTAACCGAATAATTTAGTCGTTATTTTATTTGATAGTAAAAAAACTTTGAATTCAAAACGAACCTTCGTAGTTTTATATTAGTCATGTTACGAAGATGTAAATTCTCGGCGGTGAGATTGACAAATTAGACTTTAAAGGTGGGAACTGTGTCAAAACATTCATTAAAACTGGTAAAAGTGAATTTGAGTGACGTTTACCCGGTATCCTACGTACTTTTTGTTCATTAGAAATAATAAAAATTTAAGATAATCATTTTCTGATCTCAGTGCTTATGATTAGATGACGGGAAAGGTGAACATGTAAGCAAAAAGAGGGGGCGTGTTATGTTAGTATGCACTTCTGAACAAAATCAAATAATAAGCCAGTTTGTTTTTTACTTTTTTAATTACGATATTACTCTAACAATCTACTGCTGATCCTCCTCCTGAACATGCACGAAATATTTGACACTGGAAGAAATACAAAATATCTGCAAAATCCGCGCAAAGCTCTACAGTCTGATTAATTATTTTGGGATGTAACCATAGGCTTATACTGACTTTAGCGTCTTAAAATACGTGTTCCAAAAACGAAAATTGCACGTGTTTTGTATACATTATATTATGTATGATCTTACAAGTAGCTCTAGCTCTAATCTAATAGCACAAAAAGAGGATAATGAACCGGGAACGAAACGCAATATTTTTATTTGACCTAAAAGGGCAAAAGCACGGGAAAATCTTATGCCATACCAGACCAATAAAATCAGAGCCAGTAATTAATCTGTTGTGCATCATCCTGCTGTTCTAGAAAATAACAACTTTTGAACCTGCTTTGGTTCCTATTTTGTTACACAAATACTGCTAAGGTATGCAATGTCGGTATGTTGGGTAAACTTATGACCGAGGCTCCGTGTCTTGTGTGAAAATGGCACGATAGTTGCAGTCAACTACCGCTTACGCTTCTGGCATTTTATACCACACTGCCATGTATTTGACGACGATGTGCAACCAGTTAAAATGTCACACATATGACATAGAACCCCTAGGTATTAAACATATTTTTATCTATTAATTCATTTCCAACGTCTAATAAGGACGATTGTGTTCCTTAGGTAAGAAGTTTATTACTCAAGCGGGTACCCATCTTCTAAAATGTCCGTTACTGTTAAGTTCGAAAAAGTTAGAAATAGCAATTTTCTCTAATTTTAAAGATGTGTCGAGGACATTTTCTTCCAATCCATCACTCCTTTTTTCTCGGTTCTATATACTTTGTACTATACCCTCACATAATGGCTGTGCTCCAAAATATGAAAACGAAGAAATACTAGGGAGCAACTATTTAACTCATTTAACTTCAAAGGGAGGATCGTCCTAAATATGCATGCACTGTTTGTCAATTGATGTTAACAACCAACAATCAATTTACTAATCAAAGGAGGAGACGATAAAAACATTTCCAAGTCAGAATTTTTTTTTTTTTAGTTTTTGACGTGTCAATCAAATTGTATTTCGAAAGGAGTAGGTCCGGTAAGGGCCGGTTTTGGCCTCACGTTTCAAGTTCATCTGACGAAAGATTTTGGACACTTTTTAAACACTTAAATGTCTATTTCAATAGATTCAATTATTTTTTGTGAAAAGTTTAACTGATTTACTCGTTAAAAACGCTCCGATTCAAGCTTAAATATGAAAAATCTATCAAATATGCCAAAAAGTGTCACTTTTCATATTGTTTTTGTCAAAAATGAAAGTGGCCGCATCCGTGTTTACCCTCGACCTTTATATATGTAATGTATTATCATGAAACACAACTTACATTCCAATATCAAGAATGAACACGAATGCGGCCACTTTCATTTAAGACGGAAACCGTCTAAAATTTAACTAAAATGCTGAAATTGTGAAGATTAGTAATTTAGCATGACTTAATGGTGCAAGTACCCGATAATTGATGCATAGGTAATTTAAACCTTTGAATAACTGTTTTGTTTTGTTACGATAACCATATTTAAAGTCTAATTAGTGAACCTCAGCGTCGAAAATATACCATTTCGTCACATGTTATAAGACTGACACACACCGGTGAGCTGACTGTGCAGGGACTTGATGTACATTTTATACTATTAAATTCCATGACAATCAGGTTCACAGTCATACTTTTCCTGCTGACCTTCCATTAATACGTTTCAATCGTGATTGAAAAGTGTCTTTTCTGAAGTTATCGTCACATCAACTTTGCAAACGTTAATCATGTGTTAAAGAATTATACAAAATTACAGTTTTGATCCTAATTTAGCTGTTCGAATTCACTGTTATTGTGAGCTAAATTGTACATGACTTTGTTATGCTTGTGTATATTGACACAAGAGCTTTAGTGTTAAGTAACATGATGGTAAACTAAGTATTGCGTAAAATACATGGTTAACCGTGAATTTCGAATGGTATATTTTTACCTATCTTTTTTCAGATCCAAGTCAACTCGAGGACAATATCTGTAAACATTTCAATGAGATCATCACAAAAGTATTCGTGGATGACATTAGGGTTGTGTTTACTGAGCGAAACATAATAAAGGACGAAATATTTGACCAGGCTAATGAACAATCACAAGAGGAAAATGAGGTTGCTATGGCCCATATCTTGACGGAAATAATACTTAACGGAACTAATGCAATGTTGACTCTGGTCGACGCGTTGTATGTTGTTCAATTTGACAAGCTTGCTGACAAATTGATGACGAGGGATGATCAAGTTGATGGTCAAGTGCAGAAAAGGATAAATAGGGGTATCTTTAGTTTAATTTACCATTGAGTTTTATATATAAACAGGTGTCTACTACAATCATACAAAACATGCACATCTAAACTATTTTGCATTACTCTCTATTTCTGTTTAATTTTCAAATATATTTTAACAGTATTTTATCAAATCTATATTTTTCTCTTTTATTTCTGTTGTTTTTCATCAGTTTACGCTTCACTATGGAGATGTTCGCACATGTGCGGATTCAGTGAAAACAGATTAGAATACTTTAGAATTAAAGAATGTAGCTGTAGTTAAAATAGTCACCAAAAATTTGTGATTTTTTATTTAAATATAAATAAAACTGGGATAAGGTGAAGTGGAAAAAAAAACATTATTAAAAACTGACAAAAACACCAAAAGCACTTAAACAATACACACAACGAACTGTGGTAAACTATGATAAAAATGTAAGCGTTCATGCTATAGTAGTAAAACCTGTCCAGTAGGTCATTGCAAGTATCATTGTAGTGATAATTGCATTCGTTGATGGGACATAACATTTGCTGCGACAAGCCGAATATATCCGTAGTCATCTGTGACGACATATTTAATCACGGCCAACCAAATCAAGCTTGCTAACATAACATTGTTGTAATACAGATTTTATCAGTATAGTCTGTAATTGTATCATTTGTGTCGTATTCCAGATCGTTTCATTTTATTATGCAGGAGACGCTTTTCCATTAACACACCAAATTTCGTGATTCCCTCCTTTATTTGTTAGTTGTATCTTGATTCATATTTAAGCATCGGTAAATTACTGTTGTCAAAAGTTGAACAATTCCTTTTTACGAGGACATACAAATAGAATACAAATGCATATTACTTCAGCCAGCTCACTATTTAATCATACGCTATGATTATATTACTTCGCGTCTTGATCAAATTAGCTTAAACAAATCTGCGGAAACTTATTGTTATTAGGAAACCTTATCAGATAGGACCTCTTTTTTAGATTGTTTTGTGACCTTTTTTTTTAACCATAACAAATATGTTATTCAATCATTTATTCAAGAGCTTGCAGCTCCTATTCAGACTTTGTAATACGTCATCAGTGTCTGAGTAGAAAGTTGATGAAACAGGGGTATGTCAAAGAACGTCTCGTTCTTTTTCTAAAAAAGTTCATCGGAAGGTACCAAGACCTTGTTGATAAATATTACGTATCAACTTCTCAAATAATACACGATGGTCTTGATGTATAGATTCTTCGTACTGATGTTGTGTATCATCTTAACAACGTGTTTTATAGTTCTTTCATTTGTTTTTGTTCTATTATTAATATTACTTTTACTGTTGAATGGTTTCATGTGATATCCGTTTCACGTGGCTCGGTACTTATACATCTCGTCAATGTGTTTGTATTGGCTTTCATTTTTTTTGTGGTTTGTTTTGTATTTGCGACTTTTTGTATTTCTTTTGTTCTTATAACGTGACTCTGTACTTTAAAAGATCCCGTCAGTATGATATTGTTCTATTATATGTCATTATGATATATTTCTATTATGAATTACAATATACGTTGAACCACAAACGTCAAAATTATTCAATCGCGTAGTGGAATTAACTATTTTTGGATTCTTATAAATTCTATATATAACTTTTGGACTAGTTTAAATCTCGGTCTATTTCTTAAATTTATTTCTTACATACTTTTGATTTTTTAACCCTGTATGCTAACATTCCCATGAAAATTTTAAAATTGTTTGTACGCACATTGAACGACAAATTTATGTGACGTATAAAATTTTCTGACGTCAGACACTCAATAAATGTGTTCGTAGATAGCAGATGTTTTTGTGTTCTGTTAAATTGTTCCTTTTAAAATTGTTAAACGATGATGACTGATGTACCCATATTTTGACTATTATATTTATTGTGTCTGTTTATTTAACGCATCAATGTAAAAATATCGGAAATTGATGAGACTGTCATTAAAGTGAGAGGGTTAGTGCTATAGAACCAGGTTTAATCCACCATTTTCTACATTTGAAAATGCCTGTACCAAGTCAGGAATATGACATTTTTTGTGTCCATTCGTTTTTGATGCGTTTTGTTATTTGATTTTGCCATGTGATTATGGACTTTCCCAATTGATCTTCCTCTAAGTTCAGTATTTTTGTGATTTTACTTTTTTCTTAAGATATAAATACATAATTAGCCCAGGTCCCATACTTAGGGACCCCTGTATTAAAACAGCCTCACTTGACCAGGGAAAATTCAAATGAGTTTATACTTACAATAGTTTTACACACATATATTTGAATAACTAATACAATTGATTTCACCTGATTAGCATCACTGTATACATTGTAATACATTTAATCACTATCGTATATCGGAGTCACTGTACAAACACGTCTAAATTTAAATTTTGAAAAACTATATATTTGATTGAAAAAAAATAGTAATAATCATTTGAATTTGAAATTATTGATATGGTTGAAAAAAGTTTTTTTTGTAAAAAGGATATATCACCAATTAATATGCATAATATATGCACAGACATATATTCAAATATTGAATTAAAAAAATATATTGGTTTTCTGTTTTTTAATATAACATATTTTTTATTACGTTATTCCTAAGATACAATACGATTATTATACATGGAATCGTACACACCTTTCGTTTAGAGCAGTAGAAATAAGAATGTCTTCCCACATTTTTTTCGATAAAGAGTTAAATTTTCGACCTGCATGTATACTTTATATCCGAACGTAGCAAGAGTATGTTTAAGGTGGTTCGGGCCTATTCGAAGTTTCTGTCAGAAGAGCCGTATTTTTTGTTATTTTAATCTTTACAGAAAGTGAATTAAATTGGTCGAAAAAAATTGGGGGTCACTGACCATTTAATCTCAAAATTTTACTTTTAAACAGGTATGTTAAAGGGACCATTTTTCAATGAAATGATAGGGAAAATAGAGGTGTTGACATATGTTTATCGGAATATTAAAAAAAACGTTGCATGACACTTGGTCCAAAACTGTAATATAAAAAGTTGAAATATAGCTTAAAAGAATGATCAAATAAAAAACATAGGCCACCGATAAGAAAAAAAAATTATTTTGCCTTTAAACCCAAATTTTGGCAGGAAAATAGTGAAAATTGGTGAAATGCCATTTTGAGCTTTTAACAGGTACACATAATAACGAAAATATTCTTTTAGTGACATAACTACAATGATTAAACATTTCTTATCTATCAAAATATTTTAAAAAAAATATCGAATTTACGACAAATACTTTTCGTGTGCATTTTGTGCATTGTAATTTATGCGTGAAATTATGCGCAGTCGCATAGTCCCGATCCCCCTTAATTCGTTTTTTTATGTGCAGTTTCAGCAAAGACTGTATAGACTGCATATTCAGTTTAATTTTTTTTTGTCGAATTTGCATTTATTGTTTTTTTTTCCAAATAGTAAAGTATTCTTGCATTAGCAATGGTATTATTCGAATTATCTGTACAAATTCATAATAAGATATATTTTTCAACAAGTGCCTCGCTTTTTATTAGGTTACAAAGATGTAAATGTCTAACAACCGTTCTTATCAATGATTAAACATTGTTACATTGATAATATCATTGTTCAAGTGTTTCAATATTATTGTTTTCATCACATAAGTGACATTTTTCATTTCAAAACTGCATTAGCTGCAGTCTGTTTTCGGTATATATAATCCTGTGTATACTTTTCAATTGAAATTCTTTAACTTTTCAAATAATATCTATATTAATGATATTTAGCCAAGTTTGTTCACAATTTATATACTCGCTATTAAAATTTTCCCATTTTGTTTTACACTAAGGGGTCTCAGTTATGTTAATATTTTATGGAAGATATTTTAATGTCAAATCTTTGATTTTAATGATTATATTATCTGAATTTAGAAATTTAAGGTTTTCACAAGATAAGACTTCATAAAACTTAAGTACAGGTCTTCCTAAGAATCATGCAAATTGTGATAAAATAAAATTTTAATATTTGGTAAGAAATGGGGTTTTCATATCGTTTTAAGTGTAAAATGATGATTTATATTTAAAAAAATCTGCATATAAATCGTTGCCATGGTAACGGTGTTCAAACCATAAATCTACAAAATTGCAGTTTTTCATGAAAATCTTGTTTTTTATCACTTTGACACATGAAAAAATCACATAATATATTAAATATTAACCTGATTTGGGCTATAATGTTATTAAACAACTTAGAAGAATGAAATTCCAGTAAATGCTAAATATCGCTTTGGCGATTTTAATACCTGTTTATTTTCAAAAAAGCCACATGGCAATATTTTCAGGAATATCACCAAACTTCAAAATTGATGGACAAACCGTTTTGTATTATACAGTTCAGATATTGGTTTGTAGGAAAAAATAATGAAAACCGTGTGACTTTTTTTCATAAAATTTTGTGGATAAAAAAATCAATATTTCAGAAAAAAATCTAAATTACAATTACTCTAAAGAGGTTAACTGTGAATTGTTTTCATTACACTATACATAATGGATTATCAAATATAAAAATAGTAGTGATGAGACAATGCTAAAAAAGTAATAATATCAAGTTTCCACTTTTAATAAGATTTAAGAATGTTTGTGGATGGATTTTTGGAAATCTTCGGGTTTAATAGATTCCTAAACGAGAATTTGTTTACAGTAATTTTGAAATTTCGCGGTATAAATAATATGTCTTGATAAAGCATTTACCAAGTTAAACATTTCTATTTAGTTTTCCATTCTTTTTGGAAAGACTGAAATTATCAATATTATTACAAAATGACAGTTACTTTAGGTATTTTTATTATTTTCATTATTTTCGTCTGCCTGCAAGAAATATCTTATTTTTCCAAAGCATTTTACTCAAATAATTAATCGATCACATCAAATAAACAAAACAGAAGGACTACATTGGTTTTCAACGGGTGTCTATGTAGCACTTATTTGAGAAAAAACAAAATATGGGCCAGATTTTTAAGTTCGTCATTTTTTTAGAAAGCAAAACTGAAATCGAACTAAGTTTTATGACAGTATTTTCTTTTTATTCACAATGTTATTCTAATTTCTTCTCAGCATTTCATTTATCATAGGGTTTTGTTTTCGAATGAATAACAAGCCTTTAACTTTGATTTTGATCAAAAGGGATAATATAATTCAGCCAAAAATACGACATGTGATTAAAATCATGTTTAAGAAAACCCGATGTGTTTAATGATATATTTTTATTCATTTTTTTATATGCTTTTTTTTTTTTTTTTTTGATAGAGTTTGTGCATAATACCAAGCAGGCGAACATAATCACATCCGACGAAATCCCTCTGGCAAGCGGAAAATATGAATTAATTGTTCGAAGGAGACGTCGACCGACCAAGAAATTATCTGGTAAGTTAGAAGTTTTTTATGTGACTCCTTTATATTTCATTACCATCTTTTATCATTCCTAAAATAAACACATTATATATTTCATATCACACAGTTTGAATTATAATTACTTTCATGCATATTGCATAAAGTGATACACTGTTAGTATCGATATTAAAGATAACCGTGTCAATGGTCTCTCTGTAGGGTCCTTGCCGCGAGTGCGTGAGAACATGTTTATCAAACCTAGATAACAGGGCCGTATCTACATGGAGGCCTTAAAGCAAATGCCTTATTTCGGAAATTGTCGCCCAAAAAAGTTGAAACAAAATTATCAATTTTATTATCACGGAGAGTGTCTTGCAAAAAAGAAGTTCTCTTCACTCTCTGATGTCGCCCCTGTTGATTTTCGTGACCTATTTTTCTAATTTACTTTTAGTTTTCAGTGTTGATGGTCTGTTGTTTGTAGTTATGTGTCTTATCTGTACCCGGGTTAGTCTTTTGTTCATTTATTGTCCTACTTGATGACTATAGTCTAAGTGTTGATTTTCATTTGTAAATCTTGTAATTGTTGTTTGTCTAATAAAACTGCATTATATTGTGAGAATATTGGAAGTAAGGTACGGATATGATGACGGCTGAACAGTTGTGTGGTTTGACAATGTTGCTTGTCCACGGATGTCCAGACATTATGAGAGAAAATATTTTTAGAAGATACCATGCTGCTGGACACAAAAAAATTGATCATTTCCTCATGGAATATTGAACTTTGCATTATATTATATTACAAAACTGGCTCTTTTCTTTTGTACAAATGTGAATAAAACTAGATTGCTGACGAAGATCAAATTTAGGTGAGACCACCAATCTCCCGGTTTAAAATAATTTGAAAAAAAACAACAATTTATTGCAAGACGACCTTTTACATTGAAGGATTAAACTTACATTAAGCCGTGTTGAGACCCTTTATGATATAGAAAATAAAGGATGCTGGAATTAATTATCGAACACAAAGTCAATACATAGGAAAAATACAAATTATTAATGGTCAGGGTTTTAATATTTTCCTGTTCTCCTTCTTGATAGTCGCTCAAGGGTCTTCAACATCAAAGAATCATAAATACCATAACACCAAGTTGGTCCCTATTTAGTGTCGACTTAAGCGGTACTTAAAGTATAATACTGCACTGTCACTATATTTAAATTCAATCATAAAAAAATCACCAAAGTCTAAACACAATACAAGACAAGAACAGACAGATCCGGTATTACTGATGTTGAGAATTACGAGTTTTGCTTTTTCCTACATATCGGTCTTTTGATGTTGTCCCTAAAACCTAAAAGTCTAAACTACATTGTACCTATATTGTTTGCTTTGATACCAAAATATTGTCTAAAATTAACCTAACAATTAATTCCGTTTCAGAGTAAATCAAAAATTTCAGGGAAACGATCAGAATGCATTTTATCGGAGCTTCTGATGCCTTGAGCGGACCCCAGAGCCCGCGCCGAATATTTTGTCGGCGAATATATTTTGCCTCACTTTAAAAAGAGGCTAGTTACGTCCCTAATTATACAATCATCAAGCATTCAATTGGTAGTAAAAAAACCAACCGTTATCAATAGTACTGCAATGATGTAAATGGCAAACGATGTTGATTTCAATGAGTTTAGTGTGATTAATGATCATCGTCATATTTCATTTATGTCCGATTATGCGATTAAATTGGAATAATTTAATTTTGAATGTGACGCGTCGACTTATTGGTTGAAAGTGTCTATCAAGTCATATACTCAATTTTTTTATGTGACCGCCGAAACGTCATCAACGTTTTTAATGATTTTCTCCGGCTACTTGGGTTATTCAGTGAGCACCACATTTTATTTTTTATTTTTTCATAGACAGATAACATTATTACAGTCATTCCGAAAATATTATTGTAGAAGAAAAGGATAATTTAACACATTGAAATAGCCGAAAGAAAAAGAAATTTTGGTTTTAAAATTAACAGATCTTGTGAGATTTAGGCTTAAGAGTAATTCAAAGCGTATTGTTTTAAAAGAAACAATTTAGACGATCAGCTATCAACAATATCATACAGTATTTCTATATGGTTTTTTTTAAATATCAATTAAATAAAGTTACTGTATTAAAAGTGACCTCATGATACGTGCATATAATGTGTGTTCTCCGAATTTAGTTGTTGTTGTTTTTTTTTTATTTGATCTGTATTCTTTAAGATATTATATTATAGTACAATTGTTCAGAAATTTTCCATATTCTTATCTAGAACATTTATAGAAAATTCTTGTGTTACTTGTAATATATTTTAGCATTACCGTTTGGTTTTTTCTTTACATTTTATGAGTATCAAGAGGCGCTTGGATATAAAAATCGAAAACAAAGCAAAAATCATCAAGTCAAAGCGTTTATTCATGAAATCATGTTATTTTTCTTTTCTTTTCAAGGCGTATGGAAACGTTCATCATCATTACCATGTACCCGTAAAAGAAAATCTACACCACTGTACAACGAAACGGAACACGACATTTATAATAATGGTATGTACATACTTGATGAAATGTAGATCATATGTCTGCTATTCTATCTAACAAAACATGATTAGTACACTTGGCATAAGTGTATTTTATCAAAACACCTAGGATAATTTATATAAACGGTTTCCTAATTAGGAATTAGTAGGCTATAAATAACACACACAGGGTAACTTTTCCAAATCAAACTTTATCAGTAACAATAAAATTGATTTGCTTCGATTGTTATTCATGGGTTTTTATAGCGGCACCTCCTACAACGTTATAACCAGGATAATCAAATTGTAAACAGGTAAAGGTGAGGTAGCTTTCTGCTGTAAAGTGTTTTGGATAGAAAGTTGATACAGAAATTATAACTTTCATGTTATATATGTTACAGTAAATGTGTTTCATAAGGAATAATGTAAAATCCCTGAACATTTCAGGAATTATGTATAATCACTTGGAAGTCTAGTGATTATATATGATTAAGAAAGAATTGAGGAATTCTAATATTTATCACTAGAAAAATATGTCGGGGATAATTTATAATAATAGTGGAATTAAAACACACTGAATAAAAGTTAATGAACCTACTCTATAAAATTAGAAATAAACATCTTTAACCTGAAAAACTTCAAACATGTTTAGCACAATATTTTTACAACAATCATTTATCTACTATGAGGCTCATGATAGGTGATCTTCATTTCTGTATTCTTATTTTATTTATATCCTTTCTCCCTATTGTTTATTTATTTTGCCCCATTATTCTCAATTCTTGTTAATTTTATTTCTTTCTTTAATTGTTTTTGTCTTTTTTAACTTTTTATTTGCACTTTATTTCCTTTATTCTCTATTTGTAAACCCAATCCACACCTTCTACTATTGCTGTTTATGGTTTTTAATGCAACAACAAAAAACTAAACACAAACACTTCAAAGACTATTTTAAAATCTGATTGTACTGCAAGTTAAAGAGAAACATCTAAAGGTGCTAAAATGTTAATCAACCACGTCTAATTGATTCCTTCTGTTATATCTACCAAAATTTCATGATTCGTAGCTAGGCATTACATCAATATTTAGGTTCAATCCGTGACACATGTATTCTGGTTGGGTATCTGTACTTTTAGTTGCATTAATTTGCCTATTTTTATTTCCTTGTTCTTTGGAATAAAGAAAAACAAAGTAGATGTTCAAAATCTGTCATTTTCTGTTATACAGCAACTTACATGATCAGTGCATTATTGGTATAATAGAATATCACCGGAAAAACTGATCATTTTAAATAAGATTTGATGAATAAATAGGGACTGACAAATATCCACTTAGACTATAATGGGAAATACATTGATGATTGAATATTATCAAGAAAATGATCTTGTATTATTGATAATCCCTAAAATTATTTTAAAGAATTTGTAAGATAATTCTTACAATTTTTAGTGAGTAAGTCAAATCAATGGTCATTTTCAGGGATTACTTATAATTTAAGTGATTTAAGTGATTATGCCAAGTTTCGGTAAAATCGGGGATTTATACAAATTCACTTTAACATATATAGTTGATGCAGACCAAGCATTTCGTTATTTAACTTCAATTTTCGCCTTTACTAGTAAACGCGCGATTACTAATCACGTTAACGCGGTTAAATGGAAATTTCTAATGTCTACCATAGTTAACACGCGTTAACTCTGTGTCCGTTTAGTCAGCAGTGAACAAGCTTTTACTTCAGATTTCACAAATTTATTTTGACGTGCTCTTAAAAGAAAAAGGGCGTTTACTACAGATTTCACAAGTGTATTTTACGTTTACTTGATAGTAAATGCGCGGTTACTTTTGGCGTTAACAGATTATCTTAATTTTCAAAAAAACTTCTTGTACATTTGTGCATTCCTTTTTCTGTAAAAACGACTTTTATCTTTATATTTTACGTTTATGTTCTTAAAAAGAGAAACGTAAGGGGCCTTGTTAAATGTCCACGGACTTTTCAGAGCTCCCGAAAAAGTAAACTGATTTCATAGAAGAACTGTCTTATCAACGTATTTATTGCGACAAGTATTTGATAAATAATCTACCTAAAAGTATTTATCTTGAAGTAATGGTAAAAATGAGTAACGAAGAGTCCTTTAATGAAAACTCGGCAAGTGACCAAACAACAACAAAAATGGCGTCATATGCGGATGCCACAAAAACTGAAAATGATAAAAGTAAAGCTCAAAACAGTGACTTTGGGTTTTCTGCAGCCAAACCTGTATTTATATTAGAGACTGATCTCTTCGGTACTATAAAACCAAAACCTGTAGACTTTTTAAATCATGCAGAGTTGTACAGTGATATTGGCCATGTAGTTGAAGAAAGCCATTTGAAAGGTCTTCAAAGGGTTAATGGAATGTGGCGGATTTATCTTGATAGTGAGTCAGATAGGGAACATTTGATAGCTAATGGTCTCACTATCAGGAAAAAACACATCCATGTACATGATAGAAACCCAAAATTTGTAGTTAAAGAACACATCAACTACTTACGCATCCGGATAAAAAATGTACCCTTATCTGCAGACGACAACCAAATTGGTAGATATCTTGAGACCAAACATAATCTCATAATTCACAACTTCAATCGTGAAAGACTACGTATCAACGGATTTCTTACCAACTGTCAAACTGGAGACCGATTATTTATGGTAAGTCCAGTACCTGGTATACAGCTACCTAGATTCATTAGTATAGGAAAATACAAAGCGCTACTCATCCACAAAGACCAAATTGTAGTAAATCCTTATGCTAAATGTAACAAGTGTTTACAGACGGGACACAAACAGGAGACCTGTGACAATGACTGGGTATGTAACTCCTGTGGCAAATCAGGTCATAAAGCCAAAGAATGTCAACAACCGATGGACGATCCAACAGCAGATCAAGATCAGAATGCTGATTCGATTGTTACTGATAGTGTACCTGAAGCTGCTAACATTGATAACGCTAAAGATGAAACTAAAGATAAGCAACCCACAAGTGAAAGTAGTGATGATTCAAATGATGACAGCGAAGATGATGACCAACAATTGGTAGTCCACAAAGAACCTGAACAAATTACTGCGATCAGTGAGCAGACAAACAAAAAAGACAAAAAGACAAATGGAAAAAAATCAAACAAAAATAAATCAAACAAACAAAATCTTCCCAAGTCAGCTTCTGGACCCTTGGATCACTATATGAACTTTAAAGATCCGAAAACTCCAAGCCAATCAACGGGGAAAAGGCAAGCAACAACGCCGACTGATGAATTACACAAAAGAGTAGTCGAGCCGACAAAACAGAAGATAAATCCCTAACCAGTGTCCTAGTTAACTTTAATGTACAGTAGTGTGATTTTCAATGCACAGTTTTTGTGCTTGTGTATATATGTTAGTAATATTTTTATCTTATCTGAAAAATGTGAAAAAAATAATTCATTGTGTGATACAATATTAGATTGTATACACTCTGTAAAGAAAAATATATTAAATGTTGATATGAAATATTTTATTTATATGAATATCATGAAAACAAATGAATATGATCAAATAGTTGATTCATTGAAAGTTATTATCATCTTTTTATTAACCATGAATCAATTCAAAACACCTGTAAATCCCAATCTGAATGGTGTCAGTTTGATTGGTAAATTGACTAACTTTAGCTGCGTTCCATATCACTTAGTTGATGAAATCACTTCTTTGAAATATAAAATCCATGTTAATAAATGTGTCAATTCCTCACATACATGTACTAGGAATAAATTTAAAACTGCTCAAGATCTGCCATATACATTATCTCACTTAGTTCACCAGGATACAGATAGTATCAATTTCAACGATTGGCATATTAAAAACAACACTATTGCTTTAGGTATCCAAAAACTGAAAATTAGTTCCTCCTATATAGTTCACATATTTTTTGTACAAGCTACGTCCACATCCATGGTAACTACCACTCTAAAATACCTGAAAAGAATTGATACATATGTAAATAAAAGTTATGTGTTTGTTCTTTTACAAAATAGCTTATATCAAACACTCACATCAATAAACAACTATTTAAGTAGGTCAATCAATGTAATCATTAATGTAAACATGTATCTGCAACTATTTTTAATTGTTCAAAAATGCTTTCTCTTTTTAATTTACATTATCGTCATACATGTGACATACCTAACTAAAAACAGTATAACTACAGTTATATTCATATGCATGCTGACCCGATTCCAAAAACCCCTAAATTTCTGGGTTTTCACCGTATCTAAAAATAGATTACTCGATAAAACAATTCAGAGATCAAAGAGAATCATGATAGAATCTTTCCTGATTATTGGAAAAGTGAACAGTGATTTGAATGATACATTTGTATATTTAAATACAATTAAGCTTTGTTATTCGTGTATGAGATACATAGTATTGATATGTAAACAAACAAAATTTAGCTCGAAAAGGGTTAACATAATCAAACCCGTTATTTATGTTATGTTATACTGTTATAATAGTAATTTCTTGCAAATATATTTTTTTATAATGATATTTTTATTACTATATTGTGTCTTTGAAAAAAAGAAGTTAACCGTGCATTTAACCTTGTGTATTTACAAACATGTAAATAATGTAATAAGACATGTTGTTCTAATAATAGTCTCATTAACATGTACTATTAAGTGGGTTATTACACTAATTATGAGAACCAGAATTGTACAGCTATATTCAATGTATAAAATTGAATATTCCTTAGGTAAAAACAATGAGTGACAAAATACATCTTATATCCTTAAACTGTCAAGGTTTAGGACAGAAAGAGAAAAGAGAGAGATTATATTTATGGAATAAACATCAAAAATGTAATATATTATTTATACAAGAATCCCATCTAATAGAGAAAAATGAACATATTATTAATAGTGAAGTAAAAGGTAAATTTTTTCATAGCTATGGAAGTTCCCAATCAAGAGGCGTTTCAATAATGATTAAAGACAGTTTAAATTATAAACTAATAAATGAAGTTAAAGATAATGATGGCAGAATTATTTTGCTCAACATTGAAGTTAACGATAACATTTTTACCTTAATAAATGTATATGCCCCAAACATTCATACTAACAGAAATAAATTTTTCAAAAAGGTAAATAACATCATAGAAAATAATCGATTAGGTATTTTAATTTTAGGAGGGGACATGAATGAAACCCTATTAAAAATAGATAGGAAATCAAATAGCTCTCATAAATACTATAAACCAGTAAATAGCCTTAAACAGCTCATTAAAAAACACAAATTAATAGATATATGGAGGGAAATAAATCCAAACAAAATTCAATTTACATGGAGAAGGAAAAACAATATGAATATAACAAGCAGAATAGATTTCTTTTTGATGAGTCCAGATATAAGGCCACATGTAATCAATTCTGATATAAGACCTGCTATGATATCATACACTGATCACCAAGCCATTTCGTTAAAAATAAGACAAAATCACCATGGCAGAGGAAGAGGTTTCTTTAAAATAAATAATAGTATTTTAATAGATGATAATTATAAAAACCATATAAACAATCTTATTCTAAAATATAAAGAAAAGGCACTTACCAGAGATTCAAGAGATATATGGGATATCTTCAAATCTGAAGTAAGGGACATAACTGTTATGTATTGTAAATACAAGTCATCTGAAAAGAAAAATAAAATAAAAGAATTAGAAATGAACTTACAAAGATTAAATAATAAAATTAATCCTTCAAAAGAAACTAAAGATGAAATAGAAAAAATTGAAAAAATCTAGAAAATCTTTATAAAGATGAAGTTAAAGGTGCACAAGTAAGATCTCGAGTCAAATGGTTAGAAGAAGGGGAAAAAAACACAAAATTCTTTTTAGGTTTAGAAAAATCAAGACAAACAAAAAAAAATATTTCGGCATTGAAAGATAAGCAAGACAAAATTATAACAGAACCATCAGAAATTTTAAATTTAGAAAAATGTTACTATGAAAATTTATATAAAAGTACAAATCCAGATGTTAATAATATTAAGCAATATGTTGAAGAAACAAAAATAGATCATAAATTAAGTGATGACGAGAAAAGCTCTCTAGGCGGCAGCATCTCAATAGAAGAATGCACAGAAGCCATTTTTAATATGAAACTAAACAAATCACCAGGTATAGATGGTCTAAGTGTTGAATTCTATCGCACATTCTGGGATAATATAAAAGAACTAGCTGTAGAAGTTTTCAATAGGTGTTACGAGAAAGAAGAATTAACAACATTACAAAAAATAGGAATAGTATCTTTATTGTACAAAAAAAATGACCCGCTATCCCTAGACAATTATAGACCTATAACTTTACTAAATGTAGACACCAAATTAATAGCCTATACTTTAGCCCAACGGTTAAAACCTGTTTTATCAAAAATAATAAATAGTGATCAGAATGGATATGTAAAAAATAGGTACATTGGTTTTAATATCCGACAGATTCAAGATATCATAGACTACTCTGAAACTTTTAATATAGATGGTGCTTTGTTATTTATAGATTTTTCAAAAGCTTTTGACTCGTTAGAATGGTCATTTATGTATGAAGCTCTTTTAAAATTTGGTCTCCCGCAGTCGTTTATTAAATGGGTTAAAACTTTATATAATGGTGTCAAAGGTTGTATGCTAAATAATGGGTGGATTTCTGAAACCTATAGCATTTTTCGTGGTATTAGACAAGGGTGTCCCTTGAGTTCGATAATTTTTGTTATAGCTGTAGAGATACTGGCATGTAGAATAAGACAAGATACAGGTATTAAAGGATTTCAAATCAAACTTGATTCTAAAACACATAGTCTTAAAATATCACAACTTGCAGATGATACTACTCTCTTTCTTAAATCAAAACAAGAAATAAGCCTGGCATTAAATTTAATTGAAGAATTTGGAACTCTTTCTGGTCTAAAACTTAATAAGTCAAAAACTGAAGGAATATGGCTAGGTAAATTAAAACATTCTAAAGACAAATATGAAAACATTAGTTGGAATAAAAGCCCCATTAAAAGTTTAGGTGTATATTTTGGAACTAATAAAATTGAATGCCATAAATTAAACACAGAAAATATTTTGAGGAAGTCAGAAAAAGCAATTTCAAATTGGAAGAAAAGAAAGCTTACAATGATTGGACGAATAACAGTAATAAAAACATTAATTATACCAAACGTAACCTTTTTAGCATCAGTAACTAATTTATCGAGAGACTTTCTAACACAATTTAAAAAATTAATATTTAACTATATATGGCAAAACAAAAATGAGAAAATCAAGAGATCTACTCTATGTAATGATTATCAGGATGGAGGTTTAAAAATGATTGATATAGATAGTTATATAACATCAATCTATATATCTTGGGTTAAAAGGTTAACAACAGAAGAATTTTCAAATTGGAAGGTTATACCCTTATATTACTTTAACAAATTTGGAGCAAACTTTGCTCTATTTAACATGAACCCTGAAAATATATATGACATACCAAATTTAAAAAAAATTATGCCAGAATTTTATTTTGAAATTTTAAAAAGTTGGTATAAAGTACATAATAGTTCAAAGATAAGCAAGGGGTTAAATTTCAAATGTATAAGACAGCAATTTATTTGGGGTAATCAATCAATTAAATTAAATGGTAAAAGTCTTGTTTTTCCAAACTGGATAGAAAGTGACATTCTTTTTATTAATGATATCATAGATAAACAAGGAAATATCTCCCAAAAAGTAATCTTAAATAAATTGAAAGAAAAATCAAACTGGATAGCAGAACTTTCTAAACTGAAATCTGCAATTAAAAAGGAATGGAAACTCATGTTAAAATCAAATCAATCAATTTCAACTAAAGTTCAAATAGATAGAAATCTTTACTTAGAAACAAAAAACAAAGCCAAATCAATTTGCATTAAAAAATTAAAACCTAAAGATATATATAATTATATCAAAGGTATAGAGAGTGACACACCTATTGGTTTCATAAAATGGAAAAAAAATTTCAATCTAAATTCCTCAAATCAATTACATGATATATTAAACTTTACATTTCACCAGTTAATTGATAACAAACTAAAAATGTTTAGGTGGAAATTGATCAATTATATATTGCCATGTAAGCAACTGCTTTATCAATGGAAAATAATGAAGGATAATCAATGTCATATATGTCACCAAGTAGACAATTATAATCATTTTTTCAAAGAGTGTGAATTTTTACAAGAATTTTGGATTAAAGTTGGGTCATTACTAGATAAAATAAAAATAGGTACACATATTTTATCAATGCAAAATTTAATACTTGGATACAAAATTCATGACAGTTCATATTTTGATATTAATGTGTTGTTAACAATTGTTTTATTTGCTGTTTACAAAAGCAATTATGCATCAGAGTTAAAACACAAGTACATAGATGTATACAGGGTTTTTAAATTAGAATTCTTAGAATGGTATGAAAATAGTATACTCTTAGAAAGAAAATGTAGTAAATTTTTGAAAGAAACATTTAAATATATATAATTCACAACAATGTAATTCAATAGCTGAGGCGTACAAGTACTTATGATTGAGTAGTTGTGTGACAGAGAGTGTGTGTGTGTGTGCTAGTTTTGTGACCAAGTTTGTGTGTAGGCACATGTGTGTGTGTCTGTTTATGTGAAAGTTAAGACATTATACTCCATGTACTCGCAGAGCAATATTATGTTTTTCATTTATGTTTTATGTATACTGTTTCTCTGTTTACACGAAACGATTGTCAATCCTTTATACAAAGTATAAAAAAAGTCTCATTCTTTATCCATCATGTCCATGTTTTGACCATGTTAACTTTATACCATCAGAATGTCATCAATGTTTGATACTCATAATAGGCTAATGCATCAAGTTTCTCAGTATTCTGTAGCGCATTCAAGTAATCGTCAAAGAATACAAAACAGTTATTTCATTAAATTTAAAACTTACCAAATTAATTAAGAATATTCCAACATACAAGAATGAATAAAACGCACGTGTTCAAGATACATAATAAACATCTATACCACGTGATATACAATTAAAATAAGTAGAAAAACGTAAACAGAGAGAACGTATGTTTTCCGGATTTTATTGCTATGCAGTTTTTGTAAACTATATAGATTGTAATAATATATTAACCACTTATAATAAGTTTATCTTGTGAATCCCCTGGTTCATTTGATAATTCACACACAGGGATAAACCTATCTGGGATAGTTGTACCTTTTAGGGTATTTGTTAACAACCAATAGTGCAATAAACTGAATAATTATTAAAAAAAAAAAAAAAATGTTCTTAAAACCGTTACAATTTAAAAACACTTTTAATTCAAAATAAATTTTTTTTCATTGCAAAAAGCATAAATTTAAAAACAAATTCCCATTCTGACAGAAACGTCGTAAAAATGCATGAAAACTATTTCTGAAAGCTTAAAAATTGTCTGATCGTATCAACTACTCTTTAACATTAATGTTTTTGCCAGAATCATAGCAACATTGGAACACAATGACTACAAAATTGTGTTAGCATCATTTTAGAGTGCCATGATGTTCTTTTCTATTTCAAAATATTGAACCGTAAAAGAATTTCAGTAGTTTTGATATACCAGGCTGACCATGCTGACTCGTATAACATTATTGTGTGACCGCATCAATTAAAACTGACTATATTTGCACGTTATTATGTTAATCCATAGAGCTAAATAACAAATCATTAATACTTAATATCAGGATTGATCATATAATACAAATCAGAGCAATATTGAAACACATTTACTACAAAATGTTTTCAACATCAATTCAGAATTTCAGCACGTTATTTTTTATTCAGAATATTGACTCCAACTAAATTTATGATATGCTGGCTGGTACAACCAAAATGTTTTGAACGCATCAACCAAAACTGACCATATTTTCACCATATTTTCACTTCATTATGTAAATCTTTAAAGCCACATAATAAATAAGAATTTATTTTATGTCATGATGGATTGTTTACAAATAAAAGCAATATTAGAACATAATAACTACAACATTGTGTCTGCGTCAATTTTTTGTGCCAGCATTTCATCTCCGTATTCATTATATTCATTTAATTACATATTTTTGACTGCATCATCAAACACTGACATGTTGATGTCTAATTCCATTTGCACTTATATAATAAAAAGTATGAGATGTTCTCGTCTTGAAATATTATATTGATTTTATATTTTGTCGGTTGATTAATTTTATTTGTAGCTTAACGTCAAGTGGCAAATATGTCATGTTCACAACGAGTATAGTTTTTCGATTTGTTTTCGGATGAGCAAAATATTATTTATATTATAGTCGGTAAAGATAAATCTGTTGACATTGACGATATGGTTCATAATTATACAACACCTTATATATATCCAGACATGTGATATTCGAACATTTTGTCAAAAACAGAATCGTAAATCCAAGGCAAACATTTGATGAAAAACTCCTATTGTATAGAATGCCACTGCTGGTGGACGTTTCGTCCCCGACGGAATCACCAGCCGAGTAGTCAGCACTTCGGTGTTGACATGAATATCAATTATATGGTCAATTTTATAAATTTCTGTTACAAAACTTTAAATTTTTCGAAAAACTAAGTTTTTTTTTTATCCCAGGTATAGATAACCTTAGCTGTAGTTGGCACAACTTTTTTGAATTTGGATACTCAATGCTCTTCAACTTTGTGCTTGTTTTGCTTTATAACTATTTTGATATGAACGTCACTAATGAGTCTTATGTAGACTTGTTAATAGACCTGTAACACGGAAAGCAGTCAAAAAGTCTGCTTCAAGTTAACTTTTGTAAAGGTCAGGACTGCACCTGTCCAATCTGTATATTCCTTAATTAATTTTCCATTGATTAAAAAGGTGAAATATCATTAACCGTACCGTCAATATATCAATTGAAAATTAACAGTTAGATTGAATTACCTTATCATGTGATATGAAATGCCGACGTTTTAAGAATGCGACGACAATCTGCCTTAACGAGCATGTACTTCAAACAAACGTGCGTTTACTTTTCACAAAATTAGAAGGCCCGCCTATTTTTCACGTTAACACAAAGGTGAATGCGAAAGTAAACGCCCGTTTACTCTTTACAAAATTAGAAGATGCGTCATGTTCGCGTTAACGCAGAGGTTAACGTGAAAGAAAAAGCTCGTTTACTTATTTGCGTTGGAGTAAACGCAGAGTTAACGCGGCGTTTGCATGAAGTGCACGTGAGTAAACGCGTCTTCCTTGCCCGTCTACATAATTATCTATTACATCTTCCACTTAAGAGATAACTGTATTGTATTTGAAGCTTTAAGGACGTCCATCGGTAGTTTTACTGTCGCAAATTTAGTGTACCTGGCGACGCGTAGCATGTATTAATTTGAGAGTTATTTTGTATATTTCGAAGATCCAAACAGGAATGTAGTTGTTCTAAAAACTGACTAAGGTTTGGTGGTCCGCTCTGACAATTTATCTCTTTACGTAATTTAAGAGTTCTCTCAAACTTTGACTTTTATACAGATTATGACAATTCCCTTTTTGTACTGTCTGTTTCATAGTATAAGCTTTCCTTCAGGATCCTCTACTTGATTTTTCACAGAATCCCATCTCAAAATTGGACCACCTTTTCTTATTCTTTTACGATTATTTTTGTTCATGTACCGTGAAAATAAATTGTGACAGGCTAAATACATTTGTATTTGTTTTTTGTTGGTCCTATATTTACAAAAATTACAAAGACCTTTGAGATAAATGTGTATGATGGAATAACCATTGTTGCTTTTTCCATATGTTTCATAACCATATCCGTTGTATTTCGAAATCATTCCTAAAACGCGATAACTTACATGTTACCTTGAAATTTCAACTATTGAAATTTTCAATATAAAAAGTATTGCTATTACATGCACCATCTTTGAATTTGTTTCTAGTAAATAAATATCCTTTTCTTTGTACTCTGATCTGGAGCAGCAATGTACAAAACAAGTGTTTGATATTAAAATGTTAATGTAAGTATAGAAATATAAAATTGTCAAAGGCAACATGACCTACTCAAGATCCGTCATTATGTCTTTTTGTGAGAAACATTAATTTAAGTATTTTATATTTTTACCAAGAATATCATTAAATATGATTTTCTCATTTTGAATATTGCATAACTCATATAGGAAATGCCATCCCCTCCACAGAATCAGCTAATTGTTTTAGTAAAATCATTTTCTCGTGTGTACTAATAAACATGGTATTGCTTTTTATGACTTGTGTCGGAGGAGCAAAATGTTCAACTTGACAAAATATTGAAATAACTCACTCAAAACAACCAATTAATTTATTTGTTATTACCAAAGTATAGTGCGTTTTAAATGTAAAGCACCATAATACAATAAAATTGCCACTGTGTGATGTACTTCCTCTGTAAACATAAAATTTGAAAATCAATTTGCTTTAGATCTTCAAACTTATATGTATCGCATTTAATGAATCTATGCTAACGTAGTCTCATTTTAAAATTTAATCATTTATCATTTTTATACATGTACCCAAAAGATGTAAAAACACAATTTCAGATCATCCATGTTCATGAATATCAATTGTATGGTAATTTTCATAAATCTGAGCGTCACTGATGATGCTTATGTCTGGTGTATTAAATGATAATCCTGGTAATTTTGATAATTTTCAACTTCGACATTCTTATTGACACCACAGTGACATCACAATATATATTTCTGCTATTGAGTAATTATATGCCACACTTCTTGTCAGTTACTCCCATGTTTTAGTTTTGAATGTCTCCTTCGGTGTCTTCCCTCTCTTCTTCATTTGCAAGCTTATCTAAATGAAAATTATCGTTTGAATTGCATTAAACCCAAAACAAGATAATCTAACGAAACATTGATATAATTATAACACATTAGTGAAATATCTTACGAATGGATGTGCATATTGTATTACATATATAGACCAATTGTTTTTTGCAAAGTTTACAATCCATAATGGTAGAACACAATTCATTTCTCTACGTAATACAATCAAATGAAAGACGATTTTTCCGAGGGAAAAAGGAGGGGGCGGGGGGTATTCGCAAATTTCCATACGATAACTCAACTATGCTTGATATGTAAACTTCTAAAAGATTTCTCTCATATCACGCACTAGTGATTAAGCTGCATTTCCATTATCATGTTTTATCCTTTTGAATACCGAACACACTAGTTTGATATATGTATCAGAAATTTAGTATGATATTCAAATTTTTATATATATTAGGTAATGCCTGTTTTGTATATCAATAGCAATTTTTATCACAGGGGTCAGATGTAGCGCTGGATACTGGTATCAGGATGAAGTTATGCCATTTTCACTATTTGATAGTTGTTATCAATTTCTACACTCAAACGATTATGAAATGGTAAGTATAAACCAGAACAAACATACATGTATACAGAACGTATTTGTGATGTTAAACATCCCTTAAAAATGCATAGTAAAAACATATCTCTGTCATAGACATATTAAAGCCTGACTGCAAATAAAAAAAATCGAACTCCTTACTACTTTTTGAAAAATCCTAATATTATATAATGTTCGACTTATGTGATATAATTTTCATAAACTTAATATTTTTGTGAATATTGTTGAAAGTTTAACAAAATTATCTGAGAAAAGGTTTATTGCATCTGTACACATGGTGTTGTTGAATGTCTCAAATCTTGATTCATTAACATAGATAGCAGATAGAGTAGCACTGGTGGAAAACTACATTTATATATGTATTGTGGTCATAATCTAAAATTGTATTTTATAGGCAATTTTATACGACACGTCTAGGGCTCATGAAAACGCTTATAATCGAAATTATAATATTAAATCACACTAGAGTTCATTCACACTATTTATTGAAATCATGATTGCCAATGAGAAAACTCTTCACAACAGAAATTGACACAGAAGTTAACAACTATAGGTCACCGTACGGCCTTCAACAATGAGCGAAGCCCATACAGCATACTCAGCTACTTAGAGAAATCTAACGGCCTAATTTATGTACAAGAAATTGTACGAAAAACAAATATGTAACAAAAGTAAACGATAACCACTGAATTACAGACTCTTGACTTAGGACAGGACATACATACAGTATGTGGCGGGGTGCAACATGTTGGCAGGATTCCAACCCTCTTTTAAGATAGATATAAATGCAAATACTACAATATACTTCTTGATATAGTTTTTTAAATATTAATAAGAAATAAATAGAAATACTTTGATTAAGCTTTGTTTTTCGTTATAAGAATTCGATAAAAACAAATAAGTAAATGAAAAAAAAAGAAAATGTCAAACTGTAACACATGCTTACATTGTTGATATACTGGATATCCCTCTGGAACATGAATATATCAAATTTCATCTAATAGAAGGCACGTTTTGCAGAGTCCCCTTTTTTTTAACTTGGTATAAGCTTTTTTAAGATCTAATATTTGTTCAACATGTCAACAGATATTTTTATGTCTATTTTGATGAGATTGACATTTCACCTTTTTAAATATTTTTTGTTGTGTTGCCCCGCCGGCATTTAATGTTATCGCCATTTAATTGAAAATTTTAAGGATTTAAACAATTTCATCAATTATTTTAAAATACCATCCTTGAACAATTGTCATACTGACCTTTAATGTCAATGATGTGATGCAATCCCTTTGCTTCTTATTTTAACATTTGTGGCAAAATTTAGTATAAGATGTTTCAAAACAAAATGTCTGAAGGTTGATTCTTAATTTAAACACCACATTAACAACACCACGGGTGCATGGTATGAAGCAGGATATAAGGGTCTTGTAGTTCCACCTCTAGTTCTAACTTAAGTTTAACGGAGCTTAATCATATCTAAAATCAAATTAATTTACTGCAATGGAATCTATTAACTATGACTGGTATTAAAATACCTGGAAATAGATAACATTACATTGAAAACGCTTTGTATTTTGTGGCTCTCATATTTGATATTAAATTTTCGTTTTTAAATATAGTTTATACCTATTAGGCCAATCAATGAAAATTTAGGTTACTTGTGTAAGTCTGATCTAATAAACAAATGTTGCTATTGAAAATGGATTTGTTTATTCAAGATGGTTTTGCTTTGATCTGTTAATTAATCATAGTAGGAACCCTGGTTCATTTTCTGTTTGGTTTCATATTAATGTCGGCTTAGAACTTTATTTTGATAAACAATGTTGTATGAAAATCTTGCAGATGTCATGTTCTTTCAGAAATATCCCGTTGAAAAAAGAATTGCTGCTTTTCATACATTAGGTAAGTAATCAACCCTCAGACCTATTTTAAGTTTTTCTATTACTAGTATATTTTTAATTATGATATTAAGACGAATAGCTTTTTAAAAAATTGACAAATTAGATTGTTATCAACTGATTTGTGTTTTTTTTTTCTGTTCAGAAGCGTATTTAATCTTTCCAAAAAATAACAGGTAAATATTTAACCGTGCATCATTCACTTATTTATATGTTTACGTATGGTAAATTGTAAATACATTTGTTAAGTCCAAAAGCAAAAATTAATGAGTGGAAAAAATTATTTTAACCTTTTAATGTTCGACTAATGATAATAAAAAATAAAGCAATTTCACAAAGGTTACATAATAAACTTTAAGTCTTGAATTAATCTCACAAAGAAACTTCAAATATAGAAATACAGCAAAAAGTAATGAATTAATTTGGAATAAGTTCTCTGTTAACTGAAATTAGTTACATTAGAAAAAGACATACGAGTGTTTGTGTTTAGAAATACCAGATTATCTTTCAATTACAGCAAATACGAATTGTGCTTGCAAATGTGCAACGGTTACTCTTATTATATTATAAGTTAGTACACTCGTAGTGATTTCACATTAATCATCAATAATCAACAATTAAATTTCGTATAGTTTGAATGTGGTCTACTAGAAATTCTCAATAAAATGACATTACTTTAAATAACTGAGCGAATCTCGGTTATTGCAGTAAAGTATGACAGAGGAGCATAAATTGTTTTATTCTTTAAAACATATTTGTTGAACGGTTTTTATCAAAAACCAACCCAATCTTCTATGTTAGATCTTTATCAAGAGACACATTCCAACTACTTTTAATAAAATATCCTTCTTAATACATTCCTCCCTCGACACAAAACAATGAGAATAAAAAAAAAAATTTAAAAAAAGAAGCATCCGGTGTCGAAATTGAAATAAGCAAGAAAATATGGATTAATGGAACATTGATTTGCAACGTTTATCAAAATAATCAAAATCAATCAAAACTATGAAAGATAATTCTCATCAATCGTGTATGTATGTTTATATTGTTGCTATGACCGTGACAATCTGCGGGAATCTGAAGAACTACATGATAAAAATACATGATTTCTTTTGTTTTTATGACTTGAAAATTGGATGATATGGACGATAACTTTAATGTATAACTGTGTTGTGTAAATGGTGATTTCAAATAAAATTACATTACTAAACATAACCGACCAATTTGACCGTATCTCGGAGTATTGCAGTGTAGGAAAACCCGGGGGTAGAATAGACTGCATGATTTTGTGGTTCGTTGATTAAATATACTTTGGTGGAATAAATGTTATTTAAAAACTGGCACAAACATTTTTTTATTTCTTTACATATTTTGTTATTTCATTAAGGGTGATTTCATTGACATCACCCGTTCATAAAAATATCATTTCATTAACCGGTTATTAAATACAACGACCAATACCTCGTCATTTCACTTGACCCATATCTTTATCTCGCAGAGGATGAATTCTTAAAGCTCATAAATCAAACTTAAGTTTGAACAAACAAAAAAATTGAATCTGAAACATGATCAATTTCTCATGATTAAGTTATAATACTAAGAGTTTCAAACACGCCGGAATGGGAACGGTGTACACGACTTGTCTTTTTTTCTCTTTTATCATACCTTAAAAAAGGGGCGGAAGTTACCAAACGGACATTCAAACTCATAGATTGAAAACAAACTGACAACGCAATTGCTAAAAAAAAAAGACAAATAGGCAAAAATAGTACACAAGACAAAACACAGAAAACCAAAGACTAAGCAACACAATCCCTACCACAAACTGGGGGTGATCTCAGGTGCTCCGGAAGAGTAAGCAGATCCTGCTCCACATATAGCACCTGTCTTGTTGCTCATTACATAACAAATCCGGTAAATAGTCACATTCAGTTGGTCACAATTGTGAAAAGGGAAGCGAATTGTAGTTACGGCATAAGGAAAATAATCGATATCATCTGTTATACGATTATTCTATAACGGTCAACCAACTCTTGATGGAGCCCGTAAAATTTACGAAGGGATAATTTCAGATTCACCATTTGGAACTCTTGGGTTAATAGCTTCCTTGTGAGTAGCAACCCTCTATCAAGGAAATAATGATAGGTATACAAACCGGGAGTATCGTATCAATTGGGAAATATATACTTCGTATGCAGGCGCTGCTGGAATGGAGCTACATAGCTATTGAAAGTTCACAATTGGGAAGCTGAAACAATCTCTTTTGTCGTATAGTTTATTTTTCTTCAACCGATCCTCATTGTCAATTTCTGGATGTTAGTCAAGATATCAGGCAGACTTAACTGTATCTGTAGTATCTTTTATCTCTAGTTCGACATAGTCATCAAATTTTTAATTAGTTAGTGAGAAAATATTATCTATATAGAGGAAAGTACAGTAAAAGGAAATTACAACCTTCTTATCGTTCTAACTAAGACGTTCCTGTATAAAGTCAGCCTTATAAAAATAAAGAAACCAGTCGGCAAACAGAGGGTCACATTTGATTCCAATTGTAATTGCGACAGTCTTTTTAAAAACCGTCCTCTAATTAAATGTAACGAATATGGTATCGATCAAGAAATTAAGCATCTTGATAATGTCAGTTTCAAAGATTTTTTTGTTTGAATCTGATTGATTTCTTACTAAGTAGAATTTATCCCTCCCTTAGAAGAGATACTTGTATTTGCGTTTAGCAATCTTTTAATGAACAAAGCAATACCAATTCTTTCAATTTGTCTTTAAATTGGAATGGGGAATACTTGTGTAAATAAAGACAACAGTAGTATACCGCTGTTCAAAACTCGTAAATCTATGGACAAAAAAACCAAAACGGGGTATCAAACTAAAACTGAGGGAAACGCATTAAATAAAATGTAAAATGTAGAAAAGGCAAATGAGTTTATACTATTGCAAGATGAAAGAATTTTAGATTGCATACATGTACTCTTAAAGATCTTTGGAATTTGTTAGTATCCACATCTGATTCACGCCACCTCTAGAATAGGCAGTTTCACAATAACTTTGAAGGCTGACTTTGATTGCTGATAAAATAGATATTAATAATTTAAAAAGAGGTTTCGTGGACCATATGAAAGACCAAGCAATTAATTGTTGTTTGTAAGGACACTTATTATTTGTTTCAAGATACTTTTGTCGCAGGTAAACGATCACTAATGCATCTTTCTAATCGTTCTGTATCACCTTTCGATAGAATTTAATGAATTGGGATTGATGAGGACGGATCTGTAGGAAAAATATGATTACAATTTACTGAATCAGTTAAAGTGGTACATAACACTATAGGGAGATGTAGCTCTGTAAAATCCCGACCTTCGCGTTGCTGTTTTTCAACGACAACCCGTGTTACTTCGTATATCTAGTATACACATTATGCTCTACATAACTTTCAGTTATAAATATGCATGCATAAAGTATTTGCAACTAGACTGTCAGAAAAGAACATGCAATCAATCATATCTCTTAGGTTTGACTAGGCCGGTGTCAGAACCCAAGATATCAGACATTTCAATTCATTTATTGTATTTATTTAATTGTACAATGAATTAATTGAAGGGTGTATATTGTAAGAATCAATCTTATGTAAATCCGTGCACATCTACCCAAAAGAGGTAACTTCTGCATTATATATAGAAATAAGAAGATGTGGTATGAGTGACAATGACTCCACTTTCCATCTAAGTCACAACGTTTAAAAAGTAAATTATAGGTCAAAGTACGGCCTTTAAAACAAAGCTTTGGCTTACACAGAACAACAAGCTATCAAGGATCCGAAAAATGACTAACATTACTAGCATTTCAAACAGGAAAACAAACGGTCTAATCTATATAAAAAAAAACTAGAAACGAGGAACACGTATAAACCACGACAACCACTAAACAACAGATTCCTGACTAGTTGCAGTATGGTTGAAAGTTTTAACAGGCGACAACCTTCACCCTAACCTAACATAATATATACTATTATTAAAACTTGCATGACAATTATAACTGTTCAGTTTGATAAACAAATTGTAAATATACAAAAACAAAACGAAAAAATACAAAATGCAAAATAAGCACATACACGAATTTTACATGATATTTCACTAGTCATTTGACAACGACAGGAAAAAGAAATCACTTTTCGTCATTGTAAGAATCAAATCATAATTTATTCTGCACTCAGTTCTCACTTGTCTTTGTCATGTTTCCCTGGCTTCCAAGATGAAATGAATGGATACATTTTGTTTAACATAAATATTCTTATTCTTTTTTGGGGATTTTATTCTCATATACAATTGTCCGGGCAGACACTTATTTAGTTTTTAGACATCGGCTTATGATATTTGGCATACAGTCTAATATCATTATGACATTTACCGTTGATCTCAAGGTCAAAATAATTGATGTTTTGTTCTTGACCTTTAACGTTCATGGTTGATTGATTGTCCAACCCTAAAACAATATATATTCTTACAGACTATGTCATTTTTTTACTGCACAATAGGGTTAATTACTTAGGTCAAATCCCCGTTACATAATGCCTCGTTAATTACCCCCAAAATGGTTTATATTCCCACCATTTACCTTGATATGTCGTTTCTAATTCACCATCGCTTTTGTACCCAGGCAGAGGACACATTCACATTCCCATCCCTACATCATATAAATTTTTGATTGGCTGGATTAGGCATTTTATTCCACACGATGTCTATATGTGATACAGGTCACGTCTCTTTAATTCCATTAACTGTTAAATATCTTTAAAAACTGTTCAAACTCATCCCAAATGAGTAAATCCTTTATATTCTTGTTTTCATGCAGATGAACATATTAAAACAAGGTTTTGTAGTCTTCAATTTTTAAAAAAAAATTTGCTGTTGCTAAGCAGGATGTGATTTCTATACTCGATATAGAATTTTTCCAAAAAAAATAATGATAGTCTAGATGTTTATATTATAGAGTAACACCGTATTAGGAAGTATAATCTTCAAAATTAACTAAGTTCATACTCCAAAAAACAAAAAGAACAAATTATTGTACGGTTGCTATGCACTTGTTATGTATCTAAGTTGTTGAGAAGCGTTAAGTGAACTACAACTGAACTTTTACTTTTCATTTCTAACTAAAAATTGTTCATAAACAGACAATCGCATGGCATTAAATTTAATTTGTACAATACAATGACTGATTTTCAAGAATACGAAAAGATGAATATGAAAGAATATTGGAATGAAACACCGTAGGAAAAAAAATCTTCAAACAACTGCTTAATTCATACTTCAGAGGTGGCAATCACCCAATTTTTACCCCTTGCTCTGCACTATTTCTGTTGGTAAGTTTGTTTTTAGGCATATAGAAAACGAAATCAAAGGGACTTTTCATTTGTTACGTCAAGTTCTTCTTCGACAAACAATATTATTTGCATATATTAAAATTTGTACTCATGAAGCAGGTAATATGTGATAATTTTCATTCTTAATTTAAAAATAAACCGTTAGGAAGCCTTCCTTTCACTTGACCACAATAAAATCATTATTTTTTTCAAGTTTCTACACTAAGACCATCAATGATATCAATTTAAACTTATTTGGAGAGAGGGACAAAAACGGGCCTAATCGTACGTTGTTCTTTATTAGATAAAGGCAGATAACTCCTATAAAATTTCATCGAATCACTTCGCACCAAATTAGCCAAACATTTCTGAGAATGTAACAAACAATTTATAAAAATAATTTTGTCGATATCTTTGTTTGTTACGAAGGAGATGCACTCACTGGATAAACAGTCAATAGGGAGATAACTCTTACAAAGAAAATTGTTCGCCTTAGCAGGGTGAAATTTACAAAGCGTATTAAGTGGAAAAGACCTAAACAGAAACCAATTGATCAGAGAACTTTTTTTGGAAAATCTTTCCATATCAAAGTTATTGAAAAGAATCTAGTTCCGGTTTACTCAAAGTTAAAATTGGCACCCAATTATCAGTTTCTCATACTAATGAGATAAATAAATAGTTTCTATATACTTTTGAGTAAAATAATTGATAAAATATGCTTCTTCTGTTCAAGTAAATGTCACTTTTGGTCTCATTTGAAAGCTTCTTTCACACAGATCCCAAATATATATATACTGACCGACTTTAGAAGCGTAACACTAATTTTTGTTGTTGTTATTTTTGAATGAATGTGTCACCATCAAAAGCGATGACTGTCTGTTACAAACGCCAAAGTGATTGTCAGAAAAGTCAACACATTCTGTTTGACATGTTTTGGGTTCTGTTTTACACCTGATTTTGCAATTGTTAAACCCATTATTTGGTTTTGGTAATTATGCGGTTGGAACTTGAGGACTTTAAAGGTTTTCCTTCAGTCGATTCTTTGGCAATTCAGTTGATGGGAAACATTTATGGCATGAATCTGCTCGTAATGGCATTTGGCAATTTGATTAGCAGTTGACGTTGCGGCCGTAAACATGTCTGGCAAATGATGTTGCGTAATCAAACTCTATTGACGTTTCATTGTCACTACACGTTGTTCTGTTCATTAATGGCTAGCAACAAATTTTGTCTACTTGTATCGTTGTCGGAGGATAGTAAAACAAGTCTCTAAAGTCATAGAGTATGGTTGCAGCACGTTTATGTTTTCCTGTTTGCAGTATTCTGAAGGGCTGATTCAGTTTTTTACTTCTCAGTGTTGACAATATGGAGATGCAACATGTTTTAACTGATTTCTGTGTGGCAAAGGATTGAAAGTACTGTTTCAAAAAGCAAAAGAACTGAAACAATCTTTCATGGGTCCAAAACTTCGCTTTAAGAATTTCGTGCGACTTCAAAAATTCGGTATGTTCAATAACCACAGGTAAGTCAGATTTTATTTGTTTATAAGAGAATGAAGTATAGTAAGCATGAAAAGTAGTTGTAAGAGAATCAAAAAAGCTTTGTTAAAAAAAATCAACAAAATGAGTGTTGCGTTTTTAAAGTCGTTTAGTATAGTTTTTATATACTTTTATCTGTAAAGAAGGAGATAATTGTCCGCTTCCGGTTTATTGAAAGTCACTTTTATTCTTTTGTGATAAGTAAATGTATTTAAATTACAAAATTTATGGATTCTGAGTACTTTTTCGTGATAAAAGTGCAAAACTGGCTTTCTCAAGATCACTTCCGGTTGTCATTTTTCAAGCTCATATGTCACTTAAAATTTGTTTAAACGTCATATGGCTATATAGTGAACCAAATTTGAGTAATAATCAATAAACCTGATTATTAGACATTTCAGGGGTACTAACTTCTTGAAGATGTCATTACTTTGTTTTAGACTAAATGTATCATATCTTCATTATAATTAAGCGAAGATTTATCTCTTCTTCTTTTATATATATCTTTAAAGGTGTTGAAGAAAATGCCAAAACAAGGAAAAGTCAAAATTGAGAACTTGACCTTAACTTTTGACCTTGACCTCATTTTCTAAATTAGGATCAAGGGGCCTCAAATAACTCTCATATAAAGTGTTCATATTACATGGTACAAATAAACAACCATTAAAAGCACATGTATGTATTTTTTGTTTTGATTGGAAGGCCGTTACACTACTTCTTCTTACTCCATCAGATAATCAACACGTCAAAAAATAAAATTAACATAGAGACCTATTGGGAAACCTTTTTATTTATTGACCAAAAATTATGAAATTAATAGTAAGAGTTCGTATATATCATACATTAACATACATCGAGGAAAAATTTTTTCCGGCAAATATATAGAAGTCAAATGGACAATAATAATAATCAGAACAAATACAATAGGTCTTTCCACAGAAAAGGGGAAAGACCTAATGAATCATTTTAAAGAATAATAAGATTGTTGCCATTTTATCCGAAATTAGTATTTTCCAACTTTTAGACCGGGATATATGTAATTCTTTTAAGTAATCATTCCTGGACCATATAATTATATTTTTCCCTATTTTTTTTTCTCTTTTTGAACTATGATAAGCCATAGTTTCTTCTTCTGATGGATTATTGTATAGTATTTCTAAGCTGAATGAATGACACTTCAACGTTGCTATGAAATAAACTCATCATAGATACCAGGATTAAATTTTGTATTTACACAATACGCACGTGTCGTCTACAAGACTTATCAGTGACGCTCGAATCAAAAGAAGTTAAAAAGGCCAAATAAAGTAAGAAGTTGAAGAGCATTGATGACCAAAATTCCTAAAAGTTTGGCCGAATACAGCTAAGGTAATCTTTTCCTGGTGTAGAACATCCCGTACATGATATGGACACTTCATAAATGTGTTAATCTATACTATGTGCCTATGTCTAAACTAGCTAATGACATTTTTACCAGGTCTTAGATTGTGGTTCATAACATAGCAGGTTTCGCTAGCCATTAAACCAGATTTAACCAACCATTTTTTTAAATGTCCTGTACCAAGTCAGCACTTGTTATCAAATAGATCGTTTCTACATATGTTTGTTTGGTTTCGTTTTGATGTTATAGATATTTCTTACTTAAGTACTTTGAATTTCTTTTCTCTGATTATATTATCCCATTAACAAGTTATGTTGTTCGTTTCTTATTTGAATCTTTATATGGATGTTTGCATGAAACACTCCATGGAACATTATTTCCCCCCACCGAATTTTGAAGAAGAAGATAGCAGTGGTTAATTGAAACGTTAACTGACTTTTGTCAGTTCAATTCCAGAATATGACTGTTTACAAAGTGCAAATTTGCATTGCTATACGACTTGTCTCGGTATTTATATATCCAGTATTCATGTATTTAGTTATTTTTCTTACTCATTTTCACTGTATACGTTTTCAAAATTGTAAATATCTTTTTTTTTTTGGTGAAACGCTTTTATCAATCATTTAACGATATAACATGCACTTGTCAAAAAGTTAAGGAGAACAGAAACGCGGTATTGTGAGTTAAATACCGCACCCAGAAGAAAACTAAGGGACGTACAGTATTACTTTTGTACGTGAAGGTGAAAACTCAATTTCTTCATTGATTGATTTGAAGTATACATATATTACGACCAAAAACAAAACAGTGTTCATGCTTATTTAATTTCAATTAAAGGTATGTTCAAATTCATATTCTAGTTTTTAAATTATGCTACACACTGATCTGTAGTACACTTTAAAAATACAGTGTTTTAAAATGAACTCACATTTTCAGATTGCGACTTGTAAAATGATAACAAAACACATTGTTCACAAGAGGACTACAATTATAAAATCACAAGAACATTCTCCCAACACGAATACAACAGGGGTACATAGTTCAAATATTCATATAGTACGACACAAAAACACGGCTTTCAATTGTTTGGTTTTTTTTTATTTTATGTTTGTTCTTATACTGGCTAATTTGTGTTTCGTTTGTTATCAAACATTCACTAGCGAACAAACAATAACGTCCACAGGAAAAATTTCAACTACAGAGTACAATAGATGTAATAACCTACTTAGACATACCAATTGGGCTAAGTGAAACTTTTTGTTGTCTTTTTCCTTGAAAAAAATATTAATAATGAATCATAATAATATACATATAACGCCTTTCATAATAAATATACTTCTATTCCTAAGTTACAAAAACAAATAGTTTCAGTATTATTTTTGAGTGCAGCTAGTTAGTGTTTCCTTATAATTGCTTATCAAAGTTTTACTAGGTCACGAAATGGAAATGGTACTTATTATTCATTAATACAAACTGGCTTGCACATACGCTAGGTCTAGTTAAGTTTAAACATATGTATTCATAGTGGATTGGGTAATAAGTTATTGCAACTTATATTAATCCCTTTTCACTTTGCAGGGGTGGGGGGGTACTGCCTTGTAGTGGCATTACCCTGCTCTTTTTCAAAATCATAAGAGTGTCTTTTACCTGCAACATATATGGCGCTCTGTTAACACCGGTCAGACATTTGTCTCCCCTTTCCGACGGATTACCATTGTTTCTCAAAACCACACTCGCATTGAAAGCCGAAAATTCAGACCCTGACATATTCCCTCCGAAAATGGGGTTGAACTAGGTACCTATGTGTTATTAGTCCGGTGCGCTAACACTAGACCATTGCTCTCATACATTACGATCCCATGCTACAATATAACTTTTTTATTTAACACTTACGATACTAGTACTATGTTTATAATGTGAGTTAGCAAACATCATTAAAACATCGAGGATTACAGTTTTGTAAGCCAGATGAACATTTTGTCTACATAGGAGTTCACAATGACACTCGAATCAAGCATTAAAGCAAAAAAACAAATTCAAAGGTCAATGCCGAAAGATTTTGCCACATACAGCTTATGTAATATATTCGGGTGTAAATTCCATTGTTTTGCGATCAGTTCAGAGTTTTATTAATAGGTAACTCTTTATTTTCACCATATCAATGACAATACATACAGTCAGCATCAAAGTTCATGAGAAGGTGAAATATGAACGAAGTTAAATGAAAAAACCAAAGGCCTGATTTATTATAACATAGCACACAAAATACAAATGTTATAGAAACCAATCGACGACAACCACTGAATTACTGGCTACTAGGTAGTTCACTATATTGAATAGACATATATCTAATAATAACAATATTCTTTTTCACTAGGAACAAACAGATATATTGACTATAAGTCATCTACTTATTTTGGGGATTCTAGTATTATTGACATAGTTCGAATATACTGGAACAACAGTAAGTATACTTTCCAATATATAAAACAAAGAGGTTTTGTGTTTATATGAACACCAATGAGACTATTCTTTACAAAAGACCAAATGACACAGAAATAAACAATTGTGGGTCACAGTATGGCATTCAATAATGCGTGAACTCCATACCGAATAGTCTGCTAAAATAGACATCGAAATTATGTAAAACAGTTCAAATGGGAGAACTAACGGCCTTTTATATAATATAGAAAGAATATATTTCATAAGGCAAAATATGGATTGAAATACTGAGCAATTCAAGTATACTGGCAAGCCAACTCTGTTACATAAAACATAATGCAGACATATTTAACATACAATAATGTTTCATCAGCAAAGTTTTTCATTGTTAACATTTCTTAGTTTATATACAGTGCAAATTAACAACTACATACTTTTCAATTTGTACTGCAAGTATATAGACTTGCATTAAACCCAGCATTATAATTAATTAATGTTGCAAAGCAAGATTTTTCCCCCAATATTTTAACAATTAGATCAGAAACCGGGATATATTTTAGACTCATCATAATGCATATATATATCGATTTCTAAATTGCATACATACCTTACTTTGGTTTCAATTTGAGTGCAGCTAGTAAATGTTCAAGTTTTGAAATTGTATTCCCTTATAATTGCTTTCAAAAGTCAAATCTTTCGTAAAAAATACATGTCTTTCGTAAAAAAACAGCAACATGTTAATAGTGTTCCTTATTATTTATTGAGAGAGCATATCTCTCGCTTATGTATATCATATCTCAAGATCGAAGGATTAATTGGTACAACTGTAATCAACACTTATGATACTGTGTTGCGTGCACTTTTTGTATATAAAATAAGATGTAGTATGGTTGTCAATCAGACAACTATGCAAAAACGCATGATAAAACATATATAGGTCACTGCGATAAACAAATCATCTTAAAGATTCCGGGTTTATAGTCTACGAAAGGTTTCACATTGACGCTCGAATCAACACTCTAAAATCTAAAAGTCTAAATAAAGTACAAAGTCAACGACAATTCTAAAATACCTCACTATTTTGCCAAACAAAGCTAAGATATTATATTCCTAGGATATAAATTCCTTAGAATTTCGAATAATTTAGAGTTTTATAAATGTTAATATTTTAATATGACCTAACCAATGGCAATCCGTAATGGCAGATACAAAGGCTAAAATATGAAGAAGTTTGAAAAAATTGTAACAAATAAAACCAGTGCATCATTTATATTTAAAAAGCACACAAAATACGAATGTGATAGAATGTATTCAAACACAACCACTGAATTACTGTGTACTAGGCAATTCACTAGATTGAATTGACAAATATCTTCGACGAATATATTCTTTTTTTATTAGACGCATATAGATATATTGATTATAAGCTTTCTAGTCCATTTTGGAATGCTAGTATATGCGACATGGTTCGGAAAAACTGGAACAACGGTATGTATATTTATAGTATAATTTATTTGATATAGGCAAATATGAATGCCGTCAAGCCAACTCTGTTACACAAAATCATACAGGCTAAATTTAAATACACCTAAATATAATGTGTGGTTTCCGTAAACAACTTCCCTTTGCTCTGCATGGTGATTAGCGATACGAGAAACTTAATTCCTGCAGGATATGTTATCTGGGTTATCCTATAGTCGATTGCCTGCCATAGCTTACGAGCTCAATCTTCCATACTTTTCTTTTTGGTTTATTTTCACATATAGTTGTTGAATGCAGGAGCGTGTCCTCGCTCCAATGGGCATTAACGCTGCATCATTTGTAGTGGCCTCATGTGCAAGGACGCACGGAGAGTTGAAGTAAGTATTGATTCTAATGGATGTGAAAAGTAAAATCACAAAAATACTGAACTCCAAGGAAAATTTAAAAAGGAAAGTCCCCAATCAAATGGCAAAATTAAAAGTTCAAACACATCAAACGAATGGATAACAACTGTCGTATTCCTGACTTGGTACAGGCATTTTCTGAGGTAGAAAATGGTGGATTGAACCTGGTTTTATAGCTAGCTAAACCTCTCACTTGTATGACAGGCGGATCAAATTCCATTATATTTTCACCGATGCGTGAACAAAACAAACAGACACAATAGGTGAAAATGTCAAAAATTGGGGTACAGCCGTCAACATTGTGTTATCATCTTATATTAATCACCATAAAAACAACAAATGTAACGAAAAAAGCACAAAAAGGCATACATAAAATTTAACATCCTCATTTTGCTTATATTATACGATTTTATTTACCTATGTAAAATGCACCCATAAAGGATGGAAGGTTTTAAGTACTGGTGTAAAATTGCGCGTTTGAAATTCGCACAGGTAGACATAAAATAATTTTGTCGTTCAAAGTATGAAGGGATACATAAATACAGTCACGTAAAATAGATATAACAAAAAATAGACTTAACAGTAAAAGTATTAATAACAAATAAATTAATAGTGTGATTCAAAGTATGACGGGGTACATAAGTACAGAGTCACGTCAAATGTATATCACAAAAAACCGACTTTACAGTAAAAGTAATATTAATAAATAAAATAATGTTGCCATTCCAAGTATGACAAGATACATAAGTACAGAGTCACATCATCAAATAATTTAGTCGTTCAAAGTATGATGGGATACATAAGCACAGAGTTACGTCAAATGGATATCTAAAAAAACAAACTTAACCGTAAAAGTAATATTAATAAAGACAAATAAAAGAATAATATAACGCAGGGTTTAATCCAAGTTTCCTTACTTGTAGTTTACATGGATTAGCTATGCATCTGCCAAATTCGTATACAAGATCGTGTTTTTAAGCGCTTTCAAACTTTTTGTTTTGTTCTAGAACTTTACAATGGCTTTTCACAAACAGAATCTTTATCAATATTTATCAATATTTATCAATACAATCACACGACTATGTACCTTGCACGTTCACTTGCAAAGGCAAAAGTGCACACACATATATATATATAACGTCTGAATAATAGGTAATGATTTTTCCCACGAGGGCGCTGGATCGTTACGAATAACGATACATGTACTGATGTACACAATCAATAAAAAGGGTACACAACAACATCAATAACAAAAAAAAAAAAAAAACTATCAATGTTATTATTTATAAATATTTCGGATAAGATATATCCTTAATTAGTATGATTGTGATGTTAAACGAATCATATATCAGTCTACTTTGATTAAACTATAACAATTTATACAAGAAAAAGCCTTACCGAACAACAGTAAAGACGCTTGGAACATTCTAAACATTTGTTTAACATAACATAGGTTATATTGGTTATTACAACAGAGAGTGCTTGAATAAAAATAATAATTCTAAAACTTTAACGGTGACGACAGTTATGATATTATGATGTTCAAGAACGATTTCGTCAATAAAATTCCAAAAACAGCACTGAACGATCTAAATTTGTAAATATTTCAAATTTGACCACAGCCTTTAAAATATAATAATAAACTTTGACTAATGTTAACTAGACGTTGAACGTGGCTTGGTACGTTTACATCCCTAAAAAAATT
Organism: Mytilus edulis; assembly: GCF_963676685.1. NCBI lineage: Eukaryota > Metazoa > Mollusca > Bivalvia > Mytilida > Mytilidae > Mytilus > Mytilus edulis. The sequence goes on along the minus strand of NC_092351.1, from coordinate 10,395,741 downwards.
AAGCAATTTAAATTGGTATATCAGCAAATTTATTTTAGAGATGAGTAAAGTTAAGAAATAGAAACAGAGACTGTAATCGTCGACCTACATCTTTTCCTTTATCCCCTTTGTACTAAAATTTTTAATTTTCTTATCCAAAATCCCGAGTGAGTCTATTCTTTCTAGACCAAGTAGAGTTGTGGTCAATGATTGTAATGGTCAGTCGATTGAGAATTGCCTAAGTGTGGCCAGGGAATATATATAAATATATATTTAAGTCTAAAAATTACACCAAACAGTGTTAGAGTAAGATTTTCGGATGACAAATTTGTGTCCGTCCCTCAGCGGAATTTGAGCTCACATCTTTGATACCATGCATCACTAATCGCTTAGCCTCATGCACAGCGCTATAGACCACTCGACTATATCCGCTATATAAAAATAATGACTTCAATAGTCGTAGTGGTACCTTGTTATGGAATGCGAATCTAGAGATAGACATACGACACGTGTTATATGCATATTAAATGACTGAATAATAGCCAACTATTAATCTTACGGGGGGATGGATCGTATATTTCTGATACAATACACTACACAATATAATAATATACCAAGTCTAAAAGGGTACAGCATCACCAACAATTAATGATAAAATGACAAAATGTTAAATATTTCGGATAACAGATATCCATCATCAGTATGAGCACGATGTAAAATGAATCATGTCAATCTGTTCTGATCATAAAACTATCACAATCTTGAAATTCAAACAAAAAATAACAGTTAATGAACATCAGATACAAAACGGAATGACTGCAAAGATATACCAAAATAAAAATAGTAATTTGCGATATGAACTGGCACAACTCTAATATTCCAAAGGTGACAACAGTTAAAATGTTACAATAGCTGCGTGGAAACACATTCCAAATAAACAGCCTTGACCGATCTAAGTTGGTGTAATATTTCAAATTTGACAACGGTAGAGCAATTACAAAAAAACTGCGTATTTTAATATTCCAAATAAATAGCAGTTTGACAATGAGTAGAAAAATTAGTAATTAAAATTAGTATGTTGGCGATACAGAACAGCCATTCAACAAACGCATGAATGGTCATTGTAGTGACTACACCTGCAAACCTGACCTCCCCGTAGGTCTTCATTTGAGACACCATACCTGGCGCGTAAGCTTTGAATATTTGAAGATAGAAGGCTAAATTATACTGTTGTATTCAACATTTAAAAAGAATTTTAGGTTAATAACAATGCAGAAAAAAATTAGCCAAATACATCTTTAATAATATATTCTATTCCTGGGATTAAATTTCTTAATTAGTTACATATGAGACCGTATCAATGAAAATTTATACTAATTCAAAAAGAAAACCCAACGGCATGAAAACACAGTCGACATACGGTTGAAATATTAACCAGTCAAAGACAACTACAGTACTAAATAACAAGCTACTAACTAGTTGACTAGATTGAAATCTTATGAAAACAAATATTCTTTTTCATTAGAGGCATATGGATATATCGACGATAGGCTAACTAGTACCTTTTTGAATGCTTGTTTTAGCGACATGGTGCGAAAAAACTGGAACAACGGTAGGTATATTTTAAAATATAATCTATTTGATATACTAGTAGGAAATATATGGATTGAATTACTGGCCAATACATGCATGTTGACAAGCCAACTCGGATCTGTTACACAAAATCACATATCTTATATACACCGAATTATAATTAATGTAAGATAATTGTTCCTAGTTGATTGTTCCTGGATGCCTTGAGGGTTCAGACACATTTATATTGAAAATGAATGTTATCCCTGTCTTTAATTTGTAAATAGTACGAAATAGACGTTTGAATAATGACGTAAAAATAAAAATAGAAGATGTGGTATGAGCTACTCCACACAAGACTAAAACAAATTGTCAGGGAAACCATAGTGTCATAGCTTTCAATGCTAATTAAGTTGTTTTTCGTTTATGAATAATCTTTTAAGGTGAGTAAAACAGTCGAGAGTATTCTTCATATTGACAAACAAATATTGCTTGGTAACATTACTTAATGCAGGATTTTAAGTTTCTATACTTAAGATACACATGGAGAAGCGATATGTTTGTCAAATGTTCACTGTTTATAAAATCAGGATTGTTGGCAAAGGACGATTTTGTTGATGAAATGCTTTTAACGCTTTATCGTCAAAAAAGTTTCAGAAAAGAAATCGTTCACTTCTAACAATTATCAGAGTAAAGTACCATGATATTTTGGCAAAGATTAAACTTTTGGAATCATCAGAAAAGAAATTGACAAAAGATTACTACAATTTAAGAAGGTATGACATTTTTAACATTGGTGGTTTTGAGAGGTTGATAACTAAAGTCAGCGAGAATGACGAGGGAAATTTCAAAATTTATTTCTTCCTAGAGGAACTCTATGGTATTTTGGAAAAGGCACATAAAGCATTCGATTTAACCTTGAGAGATGCACACGCCTGATGAAGCTAATTTGTTTAGCAAAATATTGCGTATTTCTATTTAACATCTATTTAACATCTAATAGAACTTTTTAATGTATTAATTAGTGTGTTTAAGTTATATTCTTAGACATTTAATATACTTCAATTTAGGATAGACTCTTTGCATTTTAAAGAGTCGAGATAGGATGAACGGATTATATAAACCGGAGGGAAAATATAATACACGTCTAAACGAAAAGTATAAACACGTCTTAATTGAAATGGTTTTACACTAGTAATTGTGGGCCCCTTTATAGCTTGTTGTTCGGAGTGAGCCAAGGCTCCGTGTTGAAGGCCGTACATTGACCTATAATGGTTTACTTTTTTTTAAATTGTTATTTGGATGGATGGTTGTCTCATTGGCACTCACCTCACATCTTCCTATATCTAAAATCACAAAAATCACGGTGGGTATGGTTGTCCTGCGAGAGAACGTACTGTGCTGGTGATTCGGTCCTGACGGGTGCTGGTGATCAATGAAAAAATGTAAACAAAGACGAAAATGATGATTTTTGACGTTTTCACTCATAAAAAATGGAAGAAAACAGTTGAGATTTTTCAATTTCGTTTCTTATGGGTTCATATATAAACCATTAAAAAATTGACCCTCTAAACTGTTTCAGTAAGCGTAACACAAAAATGCTCATTTTCAGAAAATCTCGAACTGAAAAAATAAAACAAAAATGCTCATAGAGTCCGCTTTCTATACCGCAATCCACACGACAAAACAATTTTGTGAAAAAACATTGCAATTTCTTAAAATTTAGCATTTTCTCAATTTATGCATGTCCTGATACTGTGCTGGTGGGTCCTGTCATTGTGCTGGTGGGTCCTGATACGGTGCTGGTGATTTTGGATAAGAAGTTGGTCATATTTGAAACAAATGTTACAAAATCAATAAAATTGGGCAGATAATTGTTGCCAACAGGATCTATGACTCCTATTTTAGCTCTTGTGCATCCATTTGGCTGTTTAATATGTGTTTTCAAATGATCTTAACTTGTATTACATAATAACATAAAAGGGCAACATCTTTCGTCCAATATCAGATAACAATATATAGTATCTAAAATAAGTTAAAAATTCCACAATACTATATAATTCATTTTATGTGTCAATTTGTTCGAAAAAAGTCGAAAAGAAGAGAGTTTAAGTTAATGTCATGATTATCTGTCGCTTTCTAGATCTATGCTTAGCATTTATTTCAGATGACATGGACTCCTCACCCTGATGACCCTGCTGCCTTTCATAACTTCATCCGTATACATATATTAATAGATAAACGAAAGGCTGCAACTGGTATTTTTGTATTTAAAATGATTCGTTGTAACGAGAATATTTGTGGTGAATGGAAACTGTGAGGGTCAAAATCTTAAATTGCTTATAAATGTTGCTGGACCTAGTTTCGTTATCTGATCCGAATTTTCTGAAATGTGCAAGGTAGATAGACATTTTGATTTGTTTACTCGGTAATGAACCCTTGTGTTGATCCCATGGTAAACATAACAAAAATCTCTGTACAAAGGTCTGTGAATTTTCTACAAAAATAGTGATTTTATTTTCACTAAATTCTCTTTTTTCTACTAAATACAATAATGAACTATAATAAATAATAATGCTTTGCAAGAAGTTTCCCCTTGATATATGCACATTTCGTAATTGACATTGTCATAAACCGTACACGAAAAGATAAAATATTGATATAAGTACTTAATTTGCATCTTTGAACCCCCACCCCGGCTTGTTTTTTAGGAGCCTGGGGTGTCTAAAAATGGTCGATTACAGACAGCCGAGTACGCATTTTACTTTCCAGGCGTGTTTATGTTTTTTAAATATAAATTAAGGCTACATTTTAATATAATAATTCTATGAATTCACAATATAAAAAAATGCAGAAAAAAAATGAATGAAGTGAAATATCTTAGTAAGGAGTCATAACTACAGAAATGGTGTGTTTGACACACAAAACTTAAAAGCTTAGTGATATTACCAATATTAAAATAAAAGTGTATTTTAGTTGGGTATTTTTTCCATTTACTCATTTTCAATTATAATCAAGGCACATTTGATTTTTATTCATGAAAAATATTTAAATATAGAAAAGTAGGACACATTGTTCACTTCCTCCCCCGTAATTCTTTATCAAAAATATTTATTTTGAAATGAAAAAGCTAAGAAATCTAAGTTTTTTTAGTGTTTTCTAGGTTATCTCGTCTTCATTCTCTGACATATTCTAGCTTGCCCTTTCATAAAATAGTGATTTTTTTAGTGTTTTATCGAATTTTCGAAAAACAAATACCTGATAACCGCTTAGACAAAAAAAAATATGTTGGAAAAATCTTACAGCAAGTGATTCTTAATAGCTATAGCCTCGGTCACACCTTACCGGATAGCTCGAACGGACGCCTAACGGATAAAAAAAAAGTTATCCGTTGACAAAATTTGTATCTGTTGGGAGTCCGTTGGTGTACTAACGAACATGTAACGAATGCCAAACGGACACACAACGGACACTGAACGTACGTGAAACGGATACGTACCGGACAGAATGGACGTCGAACGTACATCCAACGGACGAGTACCGGATAAAACAGACACCGCTATGGAAGCGTAACGGATAAAACGGATAAACAAAATAATCTGAAAATTAAAGGCAATAAACCATCTAAAAATTAAAGGCAATAAACCATGAGAAATTTCAATTGGCATTTGTCCATTTTACATCCGGTAGTCATCCGTTTTATCCGTTATCCTTCCGTTAATATCCGTTTTACATCCGTTTTATCCGTTAGGCGTCCGGTAGACATCCGTTGGTGAATTGGTCTACCGGATCTCCAACGGATGCATAACGGATACGTAACGGATACAAAACGGACGAGTACCGTACAAAACGGATGCCTAACGGACGTTCAACGGACATTTTATCCGTTGGACGTCCGTTCAAAGTTTGAACATGCTCAAAATTTTCCACTGGACAGAACGGACGTCAACGGATAAAACGGACGCTTAACGGACATGCAACGGATATGGACGGACGCCTAACGGATAAGAACGGACGTCCAACGGACATGAACGGATTGAGAAAAAGTTATCCGTTAGGCGTCCGTTCGAGCTATCCGGTAAAGTGTGACCAAGGCTAATATAAGATACATTTTTCTTTTACAATCCACCTTTAAAATTTTACGGGAAACTATTCCAAGCTTTCACTGTAACCTCGCTCTAACTTATCCCCCTCCCTCCCCCACCCTCCCCCAAAAAAACACCAAACAAACAAACCCGCAATACTATTGTCATTCTTATAGTCAACACTCAATTGTTCACAAACAAATGTGTTTTAAGCTGCTAAAGACATGATTCAAACGCTCAGAAAGTCCTTTGTTCTATATTTATGCAAAACCTTTCACATTTTTATTTTATGGGTTATTGTTGAAGGTCGTACGATGACGTATGGTTGTTAACACATACTTTCTTTAGTTTCTTATGGAAATTTGTCCATTGACAACAAACATACCACATCATCTACATTATATTAAGTATTGTATAAATTACAACGTATTTTGGTGATCTTGCAAAATGATCGTAATCCCGAAAATCGTAAACATATTTTCTTATCTTAAAAGGGGGCAAGAAGGGTTCCATTAACAGGCCAATAAATAAGATTACAGTTAATTTCATTTTTTTTTTAAATAGGGGTATTTTTTCTCTCATAATAACAGTATATAACAGATTCACAACAATGTCAATTTCAAGAAAGCAGACAACAGCTAATTAGTCAACAACAGTACAGCATCAATGCTCTTGAACATATGCCACTTTTAACTAAAATATAAAAGCACAGAACCAGGACATAGGAGCACAGAACCAGGACCGTTTTTCTTATCACCAGCACAGCGTCAGGACAATTCCGTTTAACGAACTTGCACGACTTTTGCAATATAATATTGTTGTAATATACTTTGCATGGTACTTATGACACATCAGAGAAAAATAAAGCAACAAAACAGTCGTTTTATTGCCGTTCTGATACAATGTAAACAAACCCACCAGCACAGAATCAGGACCCACCAGCACCCGTCAGGACCAAATCACCAGCACAGTACGTTCTCTCGCAGGACAACCATACCCACCGTGAAAATACTGTACTCCGAAGAAAAACGGGGAAATATTTTATAGCAACTAAAATCACATCCGCAGTTGAGTTAAAAGTATACAGTAAGATGTATAACCGACATACAGATACCAATGGTGCTTTGAAAAAACTGAGTGTTTTCATTCCCCCTAGTAAAATAAGGTAGAAACGGCTTTATTCAGATCAACGTTTTTGTATACAATTAACGCTTAACATAATGCAAATACATCGATTCCGAGATTGCACTTGACCTTACTAAAGTTTCATTGTTGAGTATAGCTAGTAAATGTTTTAGTTGCTAAAATGTATTCCTTTATAATTTCTTTCAAACGTTTTACTGCACTCATTATGAAAAAATGTCAATAGTGGTACTTTTTATTTATTGAGATAGTACACTAACGATTCTGCTTCTATATATATAGAATAAGGAGATATGGTATGGTTGCCAATGACACAACTATCCACTCATAATAAAGCATATAAAAGTTGCTGTGAGCAAAACAAAACACCATCAAAACATCATCAAACATCATCAATGAGATAAGGAGCATACAGTTGTGTACGCCAGATGCGTGTTTCGTAGATGATTTCATAGTTACGCTCGATTCAAACAGTTAACAGTTCAATAGACCATTTAATTCTGAAAATTGTCAAAAGATATTTTGAAATACAGTTTAGACAATACATTTCTTGGAATATAAAATCTGTAGTTATTAAAACAATTCAGAGTTTAAAAAGTTACATTTTGGAATATGCCTGTAACAATGAAAATCCACACCGCCAGGTACAAAAGCTTCAACATAACGAACTATCAAAAGATTCAAACAAATAAACCCAACAGTATGATTTATGATAACACAAAGTACACGAAATACTATTGTGATAAACGCATTTACGACAACCACTAGATTACTGGTTGCTAGCTATATAGGTTATGCAATTGATTGCATCGACAGTTAATAAAAATTAATGTTCTTTTTCATTAGAGACAAATAGATATATTGACGATCAGCTATCTAGTAGTTTTTGGAATATTAGTATTATCGATATAGTTCGAATATACTGGAGGAAAGGTAAGTTATAACATTACAATATAATCTATTTTAAATGGATTAAAAATTTACCAATACATGCCCTTGTTGTTCGGTATGAGCAAAGGCTCAGTCTTGAAAACCGTACTTTGACCTATAATGGTTTACCTTTATCTTTTGTGAATTGGAAAGAGAGTCGTCTGATGGGCACTCATGCCACATCCTCTTATACCTATTGACACCAACGAAATTACACAAAATCAAACAGAAAAATTTTATAACACCCAAACTAAAAGGATGTGACATATTCCAATTGTTTTCCCATTTGATTGTTCTTGGGACATACAGGTATGAAAATATTCAAATAGAAAGTGTTTGTTACGTTCGGAGGACGTGTTTTGCAACAGATTGTCGGCATTCTAATGGGAACCAATTGTGTCCCTCTTCTTGTTGACTTGTTTTTTTATTATAATGAAGTTGACTTCATATTGGAACTTCTTAGGAAGAAAGATCAGAAGTTATCAATATCCTTTAACTCTACTTTCCGCTATAAAGATGATGTTCTTTCACTTAGCAATTCAACATTTGGTGACTATGTTGAACGCATCTATGCCATCGAACTAGAGATAAAGGATACAACAGATACAGTTTAAAAGTTGGCCTCATAACTTAACTTACATCAAGAAATTGACAATGAGGTTCGGTTGAAAAAAAACTTGACGACAAAAGAGATAACTTCAGCTTTCCAAAACTTTCCCAAGTAACAACATTCCAGCAGCACCTGCAAACGGCCGGGTATATATTTCCTAATCGATACGATATTCCCGTGCTTGCATTTCCCATCATGATTTTCTTGATAGAGGGTTGCTGTTGACAAGGAAGCTATTAAACCAAACGTACCAAATGATGAAGTTGAAATCATCCCTTCGTCAATTTTTTTCGTTGGTTAATCGTTATGAAATAACCGTTTCACAAATTATATCGGATATGTTTCTTACGTCGTCACTACAATCCCTTCCATGTCATGAAGGTAACCTTCCCAATTAGACAGTTTACTGGATTTGTTACAACATGAGCAACACGACGGGTGCCACATGTGGAGCAGGATCTGCTTAACCTTCTGGAGCACCTGACGACATCACCCCTAGTTTTTGGTGCGGTTCGTGCTGCTTATTCTTTAGTTTTCTGTGTTGTATCATGTGTACTATTGTTTGTCTGTTTGTCTTTTCTTTCATTTTCGATTGATGAGTATCTGGTATCTTCCGTCTCTCTTGTCCCAATCCCTCATCTCTAAAAATAAGTTACGTAAAACTTAAAAGAATCGCCAAGAAAACCATATTGATATACCTTTTAATGATAATGTTTTTATTTTTTTATTCTATAACAGATCTTTTCACGTAAGGAAAACAGTTAAGAGTATTGTTAATGTTGGTAAACAAATCCTGCTTGGTAACGTTACTTTATAAATGCAGGGTTAAATAAAAGAATCTTTACTCAAAATACAAAGGGAGAACTAATGTTACTGTAAAATTTGCACTGTATATATACTAAGAACTATTAAAAATGAAATAATTTGTTTTTGTTAAACACTTGTAACACCTTTGCACTATGTTATACAATTCAAACGCGTTTCACAAACAGAATCTTTCTTTGTTAACAGTACTTAGTTTATTTATAGTGCACACACATTGATGAAAATACATTACTTTACAATTGTGACGATAAATGAAACAATTCAAACAAACAAAAACAAAAACAGCATGATTTATAATAAAAAAAATTTAAAAAAGGACAAATGTAACAGAAAGCATTAAAAAACAACGACTGAATTACTAGCTCTAGATAGTAAACTATATTCAATTGACAAATTTGATATAAAAATTCATTCTTTTTTACTAGAGGCAAATACAAGTTGTGACGATAAGCTTTCTAGTGCCTTTTGGGATACTAGAGTTAGCGACATAGTTAAAAAAGTATGGAACAACGGTAAGTCAACTTTACAATATAATATATTTAATATGTGCAAATTTGGATTGAAATATTGACCAACGCATGCATGTTGGCAATCCAAATATGTTTAAATAAATCATACAGACAACTTTTATTTACAACTTACTATAATGGATGCTACATATTATTTTTCACATTTGATTGTTCCGGAACGCTATCAAGGTATGGAAACATTCAAATTGAAAGGGTATGTAATTCCTTCCCCAAATATAACAAAATGTAAGAAATAAACGTATGAATAATGTTGTAAGACTAAAATGAATAGTCAAAGAAACCATACTATATTACTTTCAATGGTCATTTAGTTGTTTTCTTTATAAATGATCATCTAAGATGAATAAAACAGATGAGAGTATTGTTAATATTGGCAAACAAACACATATTGCATGAAAACATTACATATTGCAGGGTTTAAACATAGTTTCTATACTTGAAGTACAAATTGAGAAATAATGTATTTGAGGTATTTGCACTTTAAATAAACTAAGAATTGTTAATACTAAGAGATGTTGTTTGTGGAATCTGTTAACACTTTTGTATCAGTGTTATATCAGTCAACAGTATTTCACAAATAAAATCATTGTTAATAATTCGAAATGTCGTAGAACATCTTTAGGTGCATGTAGTTAATGTTGTACTTCCGAGATTGTATACCTTTATAGTCCTGCTTATGTGTTGACATGAATATCAAATAAGATGTCGTAACAGGCTGCATCCAATCAAAAAGGTCATTTGACATGAACACGTGTAAATGAAGAAAATGTAGGTAAACAATTGCTACGTGCAACACGTTTTAAATCCCTCCCTCATTCCCCGAAGAAAAAAAAATCATACGACGATATTAAGTGGCAATGTGAATGTTCCTAATCAACTAATAGAATGTCCAGTAAATCTGTTTTGCACATATGTTGGAGTTCAACGTATTTTTCGTTTCCTACTTCGCCAAGTTTGTAAACTCTTGATGCTACCATGTTTTCACCTTCAAACTGAAGAGAGTTCAGGTGCTACCATTGTTCATGACTTACGTATTCGGAATACGCTTTACTTTAATCAACCGATATATGGCTCAATATTATTCTCAATGAATGTTGATTTAACCTGCCACGGGTGAGAAGGAGGGGAGTGGATCCTAACCCTTGGCTAGCAAAGATAAGTGACGCTTGAATCAAAAAGTCTTAATAAAGTACAAATATAAAGACAATATTAGTCACAAAGAATGTGCCAATACATCTAAGATAACATTGTCCAGGGAATGAAAGATACTTATTAATTAGAACAATTCAGAGTTTTATGCCAACGTGTTGTTATATATGACAATTTCAATGACAATCCATACCGTTAGCTACAACGGTTCAAACACGAAGAAATATTAAAAAAAATCAACAAAACAAAATGTAACCTGATGTTTAATAAAAAATGAAAAGAACTACAATTAATTATGATAGAAAGCATTCAAGGTCAACAATTAAGTTACTGGTTATTAGATTGAATTGACATACATCTAATGATTTTTTTTTGATTTTTTTATTAGATGCAAATACATATATTTGCGATAAACTATCCAGTAGTATGTGTAATGCTAGTATTAGCGAAATAGTTCGAATATACTTAAACAACGGTATGTATACTTTACATGATTTATTTGATATGAGCAAAGTTTTGATGGAAATATTGACCAATGCATAAATGCCGATAAGCCAACTATGTAATAAAAAATCATACATACAATTTGTATATAAACCTAAATTTAAATGAAACTTATTATATATGAGTATTGATCTGAGAGTCTTGCAGTTACTGACAGCTAGTTCAAAGCCACTAACAACTAATGAAAAAAACTCATGCATCTAAGACTAAATTATCAATCAGTACAAATCTAATAAATTTAGTGTAAAAACAGTCCGAGAAACACATGACCTTGTAAAATGCCAAGATACAATAATCGACAGTTTGTAGATCCACCAATGTGTATATGTATATATATAACAATAAAATATATTTGAATATGACGACGGGTATGCTGCCATTTGTGGTACCACAATTCCGGCCTGTTTGATTGAATCTGACCAACCGAGTAAGACCAATCACCGGATTTATACTTGAGCAACACGACAGGTATAAGATCTGAAGCAGGAGTTTCTTACCATTACGGGGCACCAGAAATCATATTTAGTTTTATTCAAAAGGGGTCGTATCGCTCTTGTTATAGTATTAAGTGTTATTATGTTTTACTTTTACTTCTATAAGGTGTGTATTGTTTACACCAATAACTGTCTCGTTTATCTTTTGTCTTGAAAAACGTGATTCACATGCAGTAAAATTATATGGATAAACATTTTACATGGTCGATTCTTTCTTAATTTCGTGATGCATTAAAATTCAATAAGAAATAAAAATCTGCTATGGTGTGAAGCCTACTGGTTCTTTATAAAATATCGACGTATTTTAAGGAAGTGGTTATGTGGAGCTAGATCTTTCCCCTCCGAAACACCTGTAATCAGCTTCAATCCTGAACAGTTGGTCAGGTTCGCGTTGCTCAGTCTTGAGTTTTTATGTTGTGTTTTATGCAAAGTTGTTTTTTGTCTTTTCCAGCTTTCGCATAACATTGTCAATTCGTGTTCGACTTACGACTTTGAATATGCCTTTGAAATTTTTGTGCGTCTCTTTTATTTTTGGTAGTGAGTTTTCCTCATAACTTATTGCAATCGTATTAATTTGATTTCGAAGTTTGCCAGAGGACAGGAATATGCAATAATAAATGCACGCATACCTAATTTACAGTTGTTAAAATGAAAAAAAGGTAAAGTCGTCCTTTAAAAAGATTTTTTCTCTATTCTGATATCCTATTTGTATTAGCGTGTTTTACTTTAGGTATTGCACTACTAAACAACACATTCACATTTAGAACGTACAAGATGAACATATGCACTGTACAAGAGTGCTATAATTAGAAGATTATAATTGAGATAGATCAACATTATGCATTTGCATTCTCTAAAAATATTTCTAACAAAATAAAAGCTATGAAATAGAACTTGCAATACTGTACACTGGAAATTAGGTGAGAAGGTTTTTAAAAAGGGAGACAAAAGATAATTATTGACAAATTTGTAAACATCCATTTGTGTCTTTGTTATCAAACAATGCTTAGTCTTCTCAACAAAAAATGTCATTGACTGCATATTGCAAAACAAGTTTTTAAATCCACATGTTACCTTTCAATAATAATTTATATGTTCCTATTAATCAAAATCTATAACAATTAGGCTTTATATCATATAACAATCAGTTATTAGAGCTTAGAATAAAATGAATTTCCGGTGTCTAATCTTAATCTTAAAATGCATGTCTTAATAAAAATTAGACCGTTGGTTTCCCCGTTTGAATGGTTTTACACTAGTACTTTTTGGCCCCTTTATAGCTTGTTGTTCGGTGTGAGCCAAGGCTCCGTGTTGAAGGCTGTACATTAACCTATATAATAGTTTACTTTTATATATTGTTATTTGGATGGAGAGTTGTCTCATTGGCACTCACACCACATCTTCCTATATCTATGATAAAGATATGTAATAGCTATTTTTTAAGTGCTGGTTTAATTGGCGGTTTCTTGAATATCAAAACAAACTTAAATTTCCAGTTATAAAATAGTATGATTTGAGATCAATATAAATACACTTTGTTGCAAATGCATCACAATTATACAAATTAAATGTTATGTCAAAGTAACAAACACTTCACCTTTATGATCTATCAGCAGATATACAATACAAAAAATGAAAATGAAAAGTTGACAAATCATATAATTTCACACAAAAGATCTTACTGTGCATGCACAAAAGTATTATATAGCCTCTGTAGTATAGTTCCTTAAAATAGTCGTTGAGGTATATGGATCGTTGTCCTGCGACCTTTATGTGCTCAAACTTGCAGGACGGAAGTGAAAATAATCCCCTCTTTTCTTGGATATTGAGCGTATGCAACTTGGTGCAAAAATCACACGAATGATATTTCAAGTCTTTTGATTTATTGTCGAGATATGACTGACTGGTAAATGTACCTACGCATTATGTTTTCCGTTGGTTTTCCTATATTCGTTTTGTGATTTGATAAGGTCATGCTGATTATAAGTTTTCTCTGCTTTCTTAATCATTGCGTTTGAACCATCCTGACTTTCGTATTGTAAGCAAAAACTACATGTGACAAACACTAATTGGTAATCGGATTCTGATTCGACACGGAACTAGTTAATAGTTGACAATATTTTTGGTTTTACTCAACACAATTTTCAATATTTGTTATATATTAAGTTGATTTGTTTGCTGCGTCGTATTAATGATATACAGGTTAAGACATTAGACTTCTTTATTTTAGTAATATAGATGTTAGCAGGGGCGGATGCAGGAATTTTCGAAAGGGGGGGGTGCTAACCCAGGGCACCCAGGGCAAAGGGGGGGGGGGGTGCAAAACATATGTCCAGATACAAATGCATTGATCGACAAAAATAAAGGGGGGTGCGCACCCCCGGAACCCCCCCTGGATCCGCCACTGGTTAGAGTACTCGGAACACAAATGCTGCTTTGATGTTGTTGTATAGTTGTTATTGTATGTGTCATTTGGTCTCTTGTGATGAGTTGTCTATTTGGCAATCATAGTACATCTTTTTTTATATGTAAAGACAAGGTATTTTATTGGAATCATATATGGATGGAAAACTAAAGTTGTAGGTTAGAAAAGAAGAACAAAGATCGAACAGTATACCTTTTACGTCATTTTCAAATCAAAAATAAAACATAAACATATCATTTCAATAAATATTACACTTATGCACTGTACAAATTGATTTTCTTTTAAATTGTCAACTGGTATATACAGTTACATATATCAACAAAATGTGTATAAGAAGCATTTTACTCATGATAATTTTTTGTTTTGTTCAAGATGAAAAGGAGATGGATGTTGAACGACTACGTGACATCGAAGATATTATAAAAAGGGATTTATCTGTCTCACCATCCAGCACTAGTTAAGATGTTTGTTATAATACAAAACTCAATACAAAGGGTAACACATGTTTTTATCTTTATTATGTGTATTAATTACTTATATATACATTTTTTAAATGTTTCGAAAATGTCCAATGTTAAAAAAGTATTAGAGGAATTCCAGAAAAGCCATGCATTTACAAATTGCAGAATGGATTGTGAACAAAAGTGTTAAAGGTATTTTTCTTGAATACCAACATTTTAAATGTTACCTATTCCTTAAACGCAAACAAAAATATTTCAATAGATGTTTATATAATAGCTATAGGTTTTTTAACTAAATGATTTGGTAAGATCTAACCTGTTAAAAATGATGAAAAAGAACAAATAGTATATTTTTGGATGAAATTTATTGAGAAATTTACAGAAATGAAAACATATTTTAAAATATTTTTATTACTTTTCAAAAAAAAAAAAAAAAATGAAAATGTTAATTTACCTAGGACAAATTAGAAATATTAAAGGAATTTTAGCTAAATATTTCAAACTAAAAAGGGATATAAAAGATTTATTTAATTCAAATTTTAGTTAATTTATGAGTCAATATCAACTTACAAAGCAAAAGGGATGTACTATTTGTTATAACCAAGAAACATATCCTGAACAACAGACCAAAACAAAAAATAGCAATCTTACAAGAGATACAAATTTTCGAAAATTTCCATCAAGTAAACACCTATAGAAACATTGAAAAGAAATATCAAAGTTCAAAGAGTCTAGAATTTGTGCAAAATAGATTTCCCGCCAATATTCACATATTGACATTGTGATGTAAAACTTTTCAACGAGTCATTTTAAGAGATTCCATACTTGTTCAAGCAGTACCATCAAAAACATGATTTTCAACAACTTGACAAACATGAACTACATCTAACTACCTGTAATTTACCTACATGTATCTCTGTTTATTGAGTTTGATTGTTTTGATAAACATGTAATTAGATTTGTGATAATTTTTTAAACATATTCTACGAACAAAAACACAGTTTTACAGGTAAATTGTCGGTAGATCAAATGATTTTGGCATTCAGGGAATAAACTGTTTTTATGATATTGCTTTTGATAGTTGTAAGATTCCTCCGCCGTACTAAACGTTGATTAGAGAGAAAAGCGGAACTGCAATGACGCGGGTCACGTTAGAGCGTTCTGATAAAAATTACGTAACAATACGATTTTGGAACAGCAATCATTCACCTATTCAAAATAAATCAATCAACATGCAGATATCTACCAAAAGACCTTGACTAGATTTTTTTTGATTTTTTTCATTTAATTCTGAAAAAGATGTGTACCATACATTTATATTATTGAAACACAACTTGCACTTTTTCGTTAATAATCGCTTGTCCGGCGTAACACTTTCAGATTAAACAACATGTATTTTCCTATGTTTTGTTGTTACTTTGCACATATAATCTGCGAAATTTAAATTTGGTATATCAACATCCTTCTAAATTTTAATTCTGACGACTTAAATTTAAAGCAAGCTCTCAACGAAATGTTTAGAAGAAAAACCCGTGTTTATGTGTATAAGGAAAGTTATTCAAATTTTGGCAAAACATGACGTCACATCGTAATTCAAACTCCTAAGAACTCAAATATATGACGAGTGGTTCGAAAGCATCAACTACAAAGTAATTAATGTAACTTAGTCTGTGGTCAGCAACACGTGTGTCTGGTAGTTGACGGCAAACTTCAAATTGCTGCTCAACTGTCGTTTTACGGAAATGACTAAGATGTGAACCTGTCGACAATTATTCTATATCTAGTCGTGTTGGTGTAACTTACTTGAACGATTCAAAGTCGAATCCAGGTACCTGTACCTTCTTGATCTCTATGATAAATGCAGATAATTAAGAAAAAGGCTGAAATTCTTATTTGGACTCTGTCTTGTGGCCCTTGTTATCTAACTTTCTTGGAGTCTATATGGTAATTTCACCACGATTGTCTGTTTACCAGCAGGAAAGTCGAAATAAGCAAGCAAATATCACAGCCAGATTATACTTGTTGATATTCTATTCTGAGATAATATCTGACAATTTGTAAAGAAGTTACTAGTAATTGCCCTTTTAAGCAAATTTTGGTAAGTTGTCAAGGTTACAATTTTAACAGGGTTTTTTTTTATCTCTTGTCACTTCCTGAACGGCAGTCAGATCAAGCTCTTTATTGATGAAAACAATGCACACAATTTGATCTTCAGTTTCACAGGAAAATTGTCTTACGCTTAGTTGTCGTCGTGATCTAGGGTCCCAGCTGTTTTCTGCGGTTGCATCTTCTATTTAGCTTCGAAAAGATTCAATATTGCCTTTAGCTTGGCCTTTTCCTGGCTTCCAAATGGAGTCTTTTGTTCCAATTAGGCTTTCCTGTGAATGGCCTTTTATTCTAGTTTAGTATTTTTTCAGTTTGTTTGAATAGAGCCTTATCCTCTAATATTGCCTCCTTTCTAACTTAAAAAAACAAGACATGTTTTAATAGCAATTGATTTTTGGTTTAGTAGTATCTGCATTGACACGTTTCATGCGTGCTAAGCTTTATATATCGGAAACTTTAGAACCCAACCAGTTTTTGGTGGGATTCGTGTTTTTCAGTCTTTAGTTTTCTATTTTGTTTCCTGATTACTTTATTTGTCTGTTTGTGTTCTCATTTGTAGCCATGGTGTTGTCAGTTTATTTTCGATTTATGAGTTTGACTGTTCCTCTTGTATCTTTCGCCCTTCTTTTAAAGATTCCTCTGTGTTACGTTTTTATATTCTTAAAGGTCTTCACGTCATTATATGGTTTGACAGGGCGAGACGACACTCGTGTAAGGTTTCTATGACCAGGTCAACTTTGTATGTTCTTAAGATTGTACAACATTCTGGTCTTCTTCTGAAATTTCAATAATTTTCTCTAGACCTGTAATAATACAAACAGGATTTATAATTTTGTTCTGTGCTCTTAGCAGTTGCTGGCGCTCGTTAGGAGATCTGGTCACTTCCAAAAACTGGAATTCTTGATATCAACAGACAACATCTAGCCCCAAACAGACCTTGTCAAGTTTCTCTTTAAATGCTCCCTGTCCTAATGTGAGTTATCAATTTACTGAACGCCGAGAGAGGTGGTTGTTTTATAGGGCACAAGGTGTTATGCCATCAAATCATAGGACGTCAGATCTAGTTGCATACAAAAAAGGGTCGAATAAAATTATTCCCTTGAATTTGACAGTTGTATGAATATTCTACATTTCTTTGCAGTTAAAAAGAAATTTGCGTCCTAGACATATATTAAAGGTGTGTTCAAGGCACCACTGTTTTGGTGTTTCTACAGAATATTTTTGGAAACTTGAGTTTACATGGTTACTAAAGCTTGTTCACATGAAGACATGATGAACATTTGATTGGTTAACTTCCAGTGATGGTTGTGTTTGGTATTACATCACAACAGAAAAGTTGTAGCCGTAGAACTGATGCGTCATGACGTAATCTGAGAGACACAACAGGCCCGACCATTAAGCGTAACCGACAATTGTTCTTAAGCGGAAAAGACTAAGTGGTGCTTTTTATTTTAATCCGGACCTATTTAATAAACGGTAAAATGATGAAAATACAAAATGACTTAATGTATTAATGTGTGAAATGTCCAAGTTCAAATAAATCATAGTCATTTGAAGAGGATAAAGGTGCAATTATAAAAGTTGAATTTTCAGTAAATCACGGATAAAGAGTCCAAATATATGATAAGCGCTTTAGAGGCATCAAATACAAAGTTATTAAGTTTATAAATTGTCGAAAGAGGTTACATAATACCACATCTCCTAATTTTTTATATTGTCGTGACAATTTTTTCATTTATTAAATAACACAATGGCAAAAAAGAGAAGCGAATAGTAGTCACAAATCGTTCATTTAAGATTAATGAACTGTCAGTCGTCCCTCAAACGTTGATACCAATCAGAAAGAAAACCAATAACTGGTCTAAGTATACTTATGCTTAATCAATCTTTACAGACTCATGTCATTTTGGGGACTTTTATATCTGACTATGCGGTATTGGTTTGCTCATTGTTGAAGGCCGTACGGTAACATATACATGTAGTTGTTAATTTCGTTGTCATTTTGGTCTCTTGTGGAGAGTTGTCTCATTTGCAATCATGCCACATTTTCTTTTTTATATCATATGTTGCTATATATTTTTGCTACCTTCATGACAAATATATTGTTTTGTTGTTTCCCCAATACAGCATCGTGTTTGTGTGTATCACACATGACATAAACTGCTTGAAAAATTTAAATACTTTTGAATTGACTATTCACTTGTAAACTCAACATATACCCCAACAATACTTTTAAGAGGAAATTTTGGATAACCTAGGTATATTGTATGTTCGTTTGGAAGTTCAATCAAATACCAAAAGAAATGGTTAGTTTGTTCATTAGAAACATATCAACAAACAACTAGCATTCCAAAGGGAACAAATTGTGCACCTTCTCTCATCGACTTGTTCCTCTTTTCATATGAGACAGACTTCAAACAGGAACTTATTAGGAAGAAAGAAAGAAGGCAGCAGTATTCTTTAACTTTACTTACTGCTATAAAAATGATGAAATCTCACTTATTTATTCAAAAATTGGATGACGGTCGGTTGAAAACAAAACTTTACGACAAAAAAAGATGATTTCATTTTTTCAATTATTGGTTGTCCAATTCTTTGTAGCAAAATTCCATATACATTTCCCAGTAGAACTTGTATTTCTTATCATAATTTTCTTGATATGGGATTGCTGCTAACTAGGAAGCTGAAAAATCAAAAGTTCCAAGTAGTGAGTTTGAAATTGTCTCTTGGTTATTTCATGGACGCCATCCTGAGTTGGTTGACTAATAAACTTTTCGTTTAACAAATTACAAATGACAACGGATTTGTTCCAATTGTCCTCTTTTACCATAATGTGACCTACCGAACTGTTCTTATCACCAGTTATGTTCTAAATGATGATGAGGAAATACGACGAGTGCCAACGGATCTGCTTAACTTTCCGAAGCACCTAATATCGCCAACTGTTATGGTGGGGTTCGTGTTGCTTAGCCTTTAGTGTTCCATGTTGTGTTTGTGTACTATTGTTTGATTGTTTGTATTATTTATTTTTGTTACGTCAATGACTGTTGATTTTTGACTCGTGCGTTAAAATTGCTCCTTATGATTCGTTCGCCTTTCTTTTCATAACAACTTACAATTAGCTACTTATTGAGATAATATAAGTCTACAAGTTGAAGGGGGATTATATTGACTTGTTTTTAAAGATATCTTGACATGTCGACACAGAAGTTATTTATAATTAGTTGAAAATATAATATCTGCTGCGATTGTCTTATTTCTGTTTAGATCAAACCAAATATTTCCATATCAATTCACCAGTACCGTTTCGTAAGAACGAATGTTGAAAAAATCATTTTTGAGTTTCTTTACTCCTCATTTTAATGTTTTATAGACCTTTATAATATAAAGGTTGCAGAATCGTGTTTTATATGATAGGAAGATAAACAGGTGTGTAGCCTATTATACTTTTCATTTCCCTGACTAATCAGTGCCGTTTCGATCTAGAGATTAGTGAGAATCACAGTGACATTTTTTACCATATTTTATGGAATCATATTAAGCAAACGCAGCGTCGCACGCCTGCTTAATATGTAATCACTGATGCAAATGTGTGTAATGATAATTGCATATTGTATAATTTCTAGATATCTTTCTCTAATTACAGATCTAAAGCAAAGGAATTTTCCTAATGTGGTCGTGCAGTACAACGCATTAAATATCACAACTAACTATGTCTTAGTGTGGAAATTTGAAACTGAACAAAACCTGAGTATTATTCCTAGATATTGATGGATTTATATGTGCATTTCTTTTCTAACTCACTTGTTTACAATAAACTTACTCCTTATTCCTATTGCAATCATATTTTTATTTTTTATTTGCTCGACATCGTTATCAATTTTTGTTATATATAGGGTTTACTTGTTTTATGACCTCCGTATTTCATAATCAGAAAATATAGAATGTTGTTTATTATCATTCGTCATTATTATAAAAACAAGATTTATTTCGTCCTAAAACTAAAAGAAAGTCATCGTCATTAATGTAAAAAGGTAATCTAAATTGATTACGCATTAAGTACATGTAAACAAAGAGCATTAGGATACTAAAATATACAACACATATTGAAATACTGCACTGCATATATTTTAATGTTGATACTAATATCATGGCATTCCTGTTTGTTGTAATAAAACTGAGGGATCTTTTAGTCCTAAGGAAGAAAATATATCCTGTAGGATATTTGAAATGTCCTTTGGGTTTATAACTTTATCCTATAGAATTTCTAAAAATCCTGTAAGATTTCAAATAATCATTTGGGAGAAAATAAACTCTACAGGATTTTATTACTGTGTTCACTTCAGTTGCCGTACCAGGCGAGCAACACCACTTTTTTGTATTGTCTTTAATAGTTATCCCATAAGGACGCGGTGTGTCAGTGTAAGATCGTCCCGATGGCCGGAGGCCAGAGGGTGATCTTACACTGACACACCAAGTCCGAATGGGATAACTATTTTACATCCCAGCTGATTAAGAATAGACGAAAAACCATTTACAATTCATAAAATCTAGTTTAGAACGCCACACAACCACTATAATATACTTTATATATTACTATATAATGTATACCCTTTATGACCCCCAAACACAATGAGTAGATATCAAATAATGTAAACTCGCCCCGCTGGCCAATCGGCCCATACTATATCGCCACTTTATGAAAAAATGGCCCCACTCTTGTAACCGACTCGCCCAACTTTAAAAAAGTGTAAAATCAAATTGAACAATCAGTCTGACAACTCATTTATTTAACAAAAGGGTTTAAACCCCACTTAGTAAAGGTCTGCCAACTCGCCCCAGTTATAAAAATATCTTGCTTCCTTTAAGTATGTTAAATTTCTGATAGTTCGTATCCAGTCGTCCTGGTGTAGTAGTATGTGTCGTGGCTTGATATGCTAAAGGTCTTGAGTTCGAACCCCAGCATATACACTGGATTTTTTCTACGTGAATTTTGATAGATAGTCTTCTCCGTATAATTAATTATAAGTTTTATACTTGATTTGTCATTCCCGCCAAAATGTTACAGAACAAAGGAAAGCATGTATAACAAAGAAACTTAAACTGGGGTGATCTGGTAGGGGTGATCCGGCTCAGATCACCCCAGTTAGAACAAAGGAGCTGGGATGTAATACCTAATCCCAGATGAACATTGTTGCTAATTTTGATGATAATACCGTTATCGAAAGTTTGGTTCCAATTTAAACTCATGGGAAGTGCAAATTAATCCAAGTATATGTTAACATTAAAATTTTACAGAAAAATGTGTCCCCTCTCCCGTTTTTTCCTAAAATACCGAACGCATCTTTTTTGAAAATATTGTATACAAGTCTATATTTTTCATATGCATTTTGTCAAATAACATTTGAACGTTAAATAGGTACAGATCATTTTAACAAAAATGTGTTTCAAATCAAAAAGGAATTCCCAATATCATAATTCTATAAGTGGGCACTATATGTTGTCAATGGCAATTTTGAATTTAAAAAATATTTCTTTATTATCAAAGAACGAGATATCAACAGACTTTGCATATCAGTTCCATTCTTCGAAAGACGCAATGTCAATAGAATAGGGGATGTAGTTCGATATTCATAGTATTGAACGAATAAAAATAGAATTTACATGTATTTTATAATGGAGATATTTGAGACAAATATCAATAGAGTTTCGTTTGTCTGACTTAAGGTAGATCATAAGTATATATTTTTTGAGACAGAATTATCTTATAATTTGCTAAAAGAAAGATTTTACTATGCTCTTTTCAAAAATTTAATAAAAAGTATGGGTCACCGTGCTATTTTTCAAGCTATGAGTCGTTGAAAATTGCCGAAATTTGGTTAGTTTGTTCATGAAAAAACACATTAGTGTGCATAAAAAAAATTCTATAAGATAAAATTTTGAAATAAATTGTTAGTAGATAGGTTTCATAATATGTTTTAAGAAAATAAAAATAAAACATGATGTCACCGAACTTGTTTTCTTGCTACAAGTAAAAATAAAAAAAAATCCCTATTAGTCCAGTATAAATTTTGTACAAAAGAGTTATCTCCTCTTAAATGGCTCATTTGAAAAAAATGTTTCTAAAACCAAAAAAAATGATATTTGTTAAAATATTTTGTATAATACCATTAATTTACAAGTTTTCTTTATAAAAAAAAAACCAGTCTAACCATTGAATTGCAAATCTGTCTCCAAATTTGCAGATTTAGGCAAATAACTAGACCGATTTTGTACTGTGATTGTACAATCCAAGATGGCGGTAGACCATGAATCTACCTTAAGAATATAAAAGAAGAGTGTCGGGTGATTACAAATGAACTAGTACTATGACATAATATAATAAATTGAACACACTGATTTATCTCCCTCCCTCAAAAAACACATTTGGGGACAATTTTGGAATTTAAAATTTTATCTGGTCCGACTATCTGAACGGAATATAGGCTTGATAACAAACTTATGGATCTTTCGTGCATTGTGTATTCCGATTGAGACGTTGAGTTGGCAAAATATATCAAAACGAGAGCGACTGTGCTCTTTGTCATAAATATTT
Organism: Mytilus edulis; assembly: GCF_963676685.1. Classification (NCBI taxonomy): domain Eukaryota; kingdom Metazoa; phylum Mollusca; class Bivalvia; order Mytilida; family Mytilidae; genus Mytilus; species Mytilus edulis. Next base: position 10,372,333 of record NC_092351.1, on the reverse strand, counting down.
TGGTGATGCGTTTCATGTTTTATGTGTATGTCAATATGATTCTATTGTCAATACTAAAAACTATTATTTACCATACTATTAATCCACAATGCATTAAATTGTGAAACAATGCCCAAATAAAACGATTTTTAAGCTTTATTTAGAAAAGTGCTTGTTTATTTTAAAATATTTTAAAATTGATTTTTATTTTTTTAATTTGCTCATTTCATAATTTTATTATTGACGTATTATACATGTACTTTGATCTCATGCAACACATCTATAAGTCGGAGAGTAATAAATAAAGCTTGAACCTAAAACATTTTTTAATTACTTTATCTGTGTGTGTAAGTGTATGTTTTATATGCTTAGTTGATTCATTTTTATCGAGCCTCCGACTTTAGTCGATAAAGTGAGACATAGCGATCCTACATTCCGTTGTCGTCGTCGTTGTCGGCGGCAGCGTCCACAAATATTCACTCTGTGGTTAAAGTTTTTTTAAATTTTAATAACTTTCTCAAACTATCCTGGATTTTGTTAAAATTGTCTGCTTTTTTATCTATATTTCACTCATATATGGAGTTAGTTTTTTCTGCAAGTTAAAATTGCATACAGTGTACTGTTAAAAAAAAATTAAACTATTAAGGATTTTCCAAAACTTAGACAGAAGCTTCTTCCAATCAAAAGAAAGTATCAAATTAAAGGAATATTTTTTTTGATTGTTTTCCTAATTTTTGTTGAGTCTGCGATTATCAGCTAAAGCAGGCGAGACACAGGGTTCAAATTGTTATGCTAAGTCGTCTCATTTTTATACAGAGTCGTGTAAATTTTTATGTATGTTTATATGTATGTATGTTTATTTTTATGTGTGTTCATTTTTATTTATGTTAATTTTTATTTTATCTTTACATTAATATTTGTTCTTGTATGGTTTAATGATAATAAACCAGGAAGGAAAGACTATATCCAACGGACAGGGGACAGTTTACCGCATTGAAATGACCTTTTATAGGGAGAAAAAGAATGACGTTTTAGCGCCAAGCATAGTCAATTTTAGTGCAAGATTTAAAAAATCTTTTAACATACATGTTATTATCAATGCCCATTTTAGCGACAGCAATTTACTCCGAGCATTGTAGAATATTATCAAGACAGTACAATATAAACAATATCAGTCCATAAAGATAAACCACTAAAAGTCTAAAATGTTAAGTCAAATGTAAAAGTGTTAATGTATGCCCCAGAAATAGTACATAATAACCTCTTGGTATATAATTCTGTTCCTCAAATTCTGACAGGAACATTATTTTTCCTTGTCTTGTTTCACTTGAAGTACAGATGCTACGATACTTCTTATCTTAAGTTTATGCTGTATAATGTTTTATAATAGAAACAAGCCATTTAGAAAAAAAACATTTGCATCTTTTTTTTTATTTAAAGATTCATATGAATTAAGCAAAAGGCTAGCATATTGAATTTCTGTTCATGATTTTAGTATGCTCATTTTGTCACGGGTACGTTTTTGTTAAAATGAGCCATGATAACAAAAACATGTGAACGGAATAATACGACGATAAAATGAGCTATAATGTCCATAAAAATACCGCTCTATCATGTACCATAGTGGTTGTAAATGTATGGGCAAAATGTTCTGTTCCCTCTACAAAAACTTGGTTAACAATGATAAATATAACCAAATTTAAATGATAAAAGGGACAAAACGTTTATTTTCGTTGAAGTACACATTATTTCATTTCGGTCTGCAGTCTTGACAAAGATCTCAAAACAGATACTCAGACAAAATTTTAATTGCCACATTTGAACTTTGAATCTGAAAACTTATTACCAAATTTAGAATATGGAATGTGGTAGATATAAAAGTACCACGAAATATTTAATTATGTAATTTTTGCTATATTAAAGATATATAGAGGATGAATTTGATTTATTACATTACACTAGAACACACCCGTGATATCGCGGGTCCGTGACTGATATATACCTATGCGTATGCCTTATTTTAGTATTGGTATTGTCATCTGATAAAGTGATGCAATCTAATCAAAAACCGATCTCTCATCGCTCCTGTTTCTGATATGTCGCGACATATCAGAAACAGGAGCGATGAGAGATCGGTTTTTAATTAGATTGAAAGTGATGCCGATTATAACATGTATAAGGTGCACAGTTTTCTCTGCTTTCAAAATCTTTCTGTTTGAACCCGTCGACCTGGAACCTATCAATTATTGGTAATATTAATAATTTGGGAAACAAAAGGGCCTGGAATGGAGAATTTTTTACTTAACAGTATACAGTTAAATTCTAAATACACTGTTTGGTGGTGCGCCTGTCAGATGCGGAACGTACAGATAAGGTAATAGGTAACAGGTAAATATACTATTGGTATCGGTGTCGGACTCGATCCGGAACTTCTTAATTATTGGCAATATTAATTAAGTGGAAAACAAATGGGCCTAGAGTGGTGTAATTTTTAATCAACACCATTGTACTATATTAGTTATATATAAAGTTGAATTATTTGATTCATCTTTTTTATGTGATGACGGCTGACAAATTGGACCTCGTAATTTTAGTATTATAGATAATAAATAAAAAATGAAGAAATAATTACTCTTCTGAAATTGTTTCTAAAAATAATTACTGTATGAGTTGCATGCACTAACAAACACAAAATACAATAAATAATTTTATTAGGTACAAAATTTAGGTTCTAGTTAAAAAAAGACAATGCAACTGAGGACAGGGAAAATTGTTGGTACAATTTGTATTTTGATTGTCACAATACTATTTACTTTGTAACAATTGGTATATACATATTATATATATGTAATGTTGTTTTTTGTCACAAATCTGTGGTGTTTTTAATTTGTTAATATGACAATAAAGATTATACATAATTCATTTCTTTATCTCCTCTTTATAAAGATGACATGAATTACCCTATCATGAACAATAAATCAATATATTAACAACAGAAAAAACACAGCAACTGAAAATGAAAATTGTAAGGTAAAGTACATGAGAGATAGGGTTTTTATGATGAGCTGGCGATATTACATGTACTACCATAATACTTTATTGTGCAATTGCAATCAGATGCAGATTGTATTGCATGGACTTAGCAAAGTCTCTTTAATGAATCTAAGTCGGAGTAAATGAGCAAAATTGAAGAAACTTTCTAGAAAAATTATAAATAAAGATTCATCATTATATTCACTTAATTCAACATAGGAAGCAAGAGAAAAGTTTCATTTATTGCTTTAAGCCAACTGTTGTGACTGTTTTTGACTGTCCCTCTGGTATCTTTCGTCCCTCTGTTGTTTATATATTTAGGACACGTATAGTCAGAGCTTCACAGATTTCACAAGATTTGGAAACGTGGTTTTGTGCGGAAAAAATAGGTCAATACTTTGCAAACTGGAAAGTTATTCCCCTTTTCTTTTCTAATATATTTTGTGAAAAAATTTGTCATTCAACATGAATCCATGTAATATCAAAGGAACCCTAATCCTTAGTAAAAAAAAAACTCCCTCTATTTTACTAAGAAATAGTTAACAATTAAAAATAAAAAATATCTCAAACAAAAACTACAACACAACTTTTATACAATTTCAAAACAAATGCTTAATATTTTCACATTGAATAACAAATGGAATACTATTAATTAGTGATATAATAGACAATGCAGGAATTGTTTCACAAAAGGTAGTATTAGATAAATTGACCATTAAGTCAAATTGGATATTAGAACTATCTAGAATAAAAACTGCAATACCATAAAAAGTGGCAAATGATAATGGAATCAGATAAATCATGCTATACTCAAGTTTAAACAGATAAAAAAAACTATACTTAAAAACACATTGATCTGTTTTGTAAACCTTTCATCAAAACATTTTTTTCTTACTTCATGTAATATTGAGGACGACATACCAATTGTATTTCTAAAATAGAAAACACAACTTGAATTAGATTCGTCAAGCTGTTCATATAAAATACTTAACATTATATTTTATAGTTTTCAAGTAAAATATTCAGGTGGAAGTTACTTTATTATATCTTCCTTGTAGCTATTGTATGTTTGGAAACTGAAAAGGGATGACCAGTGCCATATTTGAAACCATTTAGAAAGAAAACTTTGAACACTTTTCATTACATGCAAATATGTGTTTTAAAAATTGGAAAAAGGTCAAAGTACTCCTTGACAAAATGAAAATGGGGACACAGATAATCACCTTCAAAACTATAATACTTGGCTACAAAATATATGATAAGAACTACCATTTCATCAATCTGTTTCTCACTGTTCTAATGTTCTATATTCATAAAGCTTCATATGCATCAGAGAAAAAAAAACATATTGATAATTATAAAATTTTAAAGTTAGAATTTAAACATTTTACTTAGAAAATAAGTAGATTTTTAAATGATGTTTATAAAAACAAGATTATAACTATATGTACATTGATTATTGTTCGTGTTCTTTCATCTGTATTAATATATATATCATGTAGAAAAACTAAATGTAAACAACTGCGACATTTTAAGATGACAAATGTGTGTGTTTAAATGTGATGAATGGTCAATGTTTAACTGTAGAGCATGCTTTATTGACCCTGTACTGTCTGGAAACTATGTAATATTTTACGATAAACAAGATCTTTTCTATAACTTTATTATAGATGAATAATAATATTACAAACCTCACCATGAGATATACTTAGTTGAGATCTGTTTGCTCTTCAGATCATTACAAGTGGTATCCTTCAATCATATGATCATCTCAATTTTCACGGGAATATTTTGATTTAGGTTTATGTAAATAATTAGTTATTAACAATATCGTAGAAAAGATTGTATAACTTCCGTAATTAAGTAACATATTATGATGACTTCCAAAAAAATTGTCAAAAGCAATGTACTGTACAACTAACTATATTTTACTGTATAATCTAGATCTCCCTCGATAAACAGTAACTAATTTTCGGGGATACCGACTGAATGCTGTGAGTCGAGTAAGTTGTAAAACAGCAGAGAAATGTGCAATAAAAGATTCATCAATAAAATAGGTTTCCGTTAAAAAGTGCAGTGCGAATGTCTGAGCTGTTCGAAGAGAATTTCCAACCGCGAGCCTCGGATACGGTTTATATATATCTCATGAAGTCATTGTCCGCATTACTGCGAACCATCCTGTCATTGTCATGTTTCGATTCTACGGCATTCACAATAAAAAGTATTCATTGCAGCTTATCAAGTTGCTATCCCTAATATAAGTAATAAGACATACAGATGGTATTGCCTTAGAATGTCTTGTATGCCCGAAATAAGTCCAATATCGTTTCGTCCAACTCACAGGCAAAAAAACATTTTTGTAGAAATATTTGTATTGCAAATCAAGAGTTTTTTTGTTTTACAAAGTTTTCCAAGGATATATTATTTACGTTTTTCGATTTCACAGGTTATATTGCCTAGCCCGTATCTGATCTTGTTGATGTTTTTTACTTTAATACGGGCTATATAGCAACATGCTGAATTATATTGTGACATCTTGATGTTACATATGATACCAAACGTCACAGCCATATAAAACTAGAGGCTCTCAAGAGCCTGTATCGCTCGCCTGACTCTACTTTGGTTTTTAAAATCATAAAAAAATATAAAATTTGGCTACAAAGTTACAAAACTTGGTTAGCACCTCATAAGGAACATTCATGCTATGCTGGGTTCCATTCCATTCAGTGGTTCTCTAAAACGATGACGTTTGTATGCATTTCTAAGAGGGTCCTATGTTGAACTTAACCTGGCCATCTTGGATGATGGATCGGCTACAAAGTAACAACACTTGGTCAGCATCTCATTAGAAACATTCATGCTATGTTTTGTTTCATTCCATTCAGTGGTTCACTAAAAGAAGTCATTTGTATGTATTTCCCATATTGTCCTTCGTTAAACTAAGTCCCCCGCTGGGGGCCATCTTGGATGATGGATCGGCGACAAAGTAACAACTCATGGTCATAACCTCACAAGGTATATTCATGCCATGTTAAGTTTCATTCCATTCAGTGGTTCTCTAGAAGAAACCCATTGTATGCATGTCCCATAGGGTCCTATGTTAAACTAAGTCCCCCGCTGGTGGCCATCTTGGATAATGGATCGACTACAAAGTAACAACACTTGGTCAGCACCTTAAAATGTATATTCATGCCATGTTAAGTTTCATCCCATTTAACGGTTCTCTAAAAGAAGTCATTTGTATGCATTTCCTATAGGGTCCTATGTTAAACTAAGTCCCCCGCTGGCGGCCATCTTAGATGATGGATCGGCTACAAAGCAACAACACTTGGTCATCACCTCATAAGGAACATTCATGCCATGTTTGGTTGCATTCCATTCAACAGTTCTCTCAAAGAAGTCATTTGTATGCATTTCCCATTGTGTCCTATGACTACAAAGTAACAACACTTGGTCAGCATCTCATAAGAAACATTTATGCTATGTTTGATTTCATTCCATTCCATCCCTTTGGGCCAGGTGACCTAAAAAGTAGGAGTGACCTTTACAGTTTCACGAGCACTAGAAATTTCATATCATCACCCTTAATTTTGCAATTGCAAAAAAAAATGTATCTACTCTTCTAATAATAATTTCAGCTACTTCTTTGATTTACAAACGGCAATACAATGAAAGTTCAAAATATGTACTTACTTGCTTCAGAAGCTACACAAAACACATACACATATAGATTTATTTCGTTTTGAGGCCATTGTTACAATACTAAACTGTCCATTTTAATTACTAGTACATTTGGTTTAATCAAGAACCAGACAATAAATTGTTCAAATAAAGCCTTTCAAAATAGTGGAATTTATTACGTTTAGAGTGTAAAAAAATCGCTTGAAGTACTCGATAATTGCATGCTTCTATTGGTGATTTTGAATCTGATCAAAATTTTAATGTGACTACCCTACATTGTATATACCATGTTGCCTCATATTCTTATTAGGAAAACATTCACACACCTAATTAAATGGGCATTTAAAAAGTCAGAACGCGAATATATATTCAAACTTTTTATGTCATTTCTAGTAAAAACCAACAAAAATACTATGTCAATTCAACTTGCGTTGATACTATAACTGCCCTTGAACTTTTACCAGATAACATTTTTGTTCGCTCTGAAATTCTTTTATAGGAATTCCAACGGGGACTAACTGTGCACCAGTAATTGGAGACCTGTTTCTGCAATGTTATGAGTTACACTTTATGAATAAAATCAGTAAAGACCCATTAAACAGTATCTGATACAAAAATGTAATAATACTTTTTTTGATTGTATATTGACTCTCAATAGTAATGATGACTTCGGTATGTACACTAAAGAGATTCCCGTTGACGTAACTTTAAATAAAGGTAATACTGACAATGAACATTGCCCTTTCCCTGATCTCAATATTGATACAATTAACGGGATACTTCGATATAAGAGATGCTTTGTCATTTCTTATTATATTATCCATTTTTTAAATGGTGACGTACATGTTCCTTTGTCATCATCTTATGGTATTAATATACCTCAACATGTACAATTCGCTCTTGTATGTAACTACGTGTTAGATTTTAGCGAGAAAAATATATGTATAAGTTACTGTACAACATATGTTGATTTTTTTCACAAGTAGCAATTGATGTATGTTGAACGGAAGACTTGGTACAAACAACGACTTTACATACGTTTCATAAAAGGGTCAATCGGTTGTTGATTATTGTATTACTAACTTTGAAAATCTTCATTTTTTTCAAGACTTTGAAAATTTAGAGCTTCGAACTTAACTATACCCCACGCAACGAAGGTCTACCCATTCGTCCGTCCGTCAATCCTTCAGTCCTGTTCTTGTCATCGCAACTTCTATGCAACCACACAATTAAAAGAGGGACAGTCAAACTCATATATCAAAAACAAAAACTGACAACGTCATTACTAAAAATTAAAAAGGACAAACAGACAAACAATTGTACACATGACCCAACATAGAAAACTAAAGAATAAACAACACGAACCCCACCAAAAACTAGGGGTGATCTCATGTGCTCCGGAAGGGTAAGCAGATCCTGTTCCACATGTGACACCCGTTGTGTTGCTTATGAAATAACAAATCCGGAAAATAGTCTAAATCGGTAGGTCACATTCATGAAAGGGAAGGGGATTGTAGTTACGACGTAAGGAACATATCCGATATCATTTGTGAAACGGTTATTTCATAACGGTGAACCAACTCGTGATGGCGTCCGTAAAATTTACGAAGAGATGATTTCAACTTCATCATTTAGAATTCTTGATTTAATAGCTTCCTTGTGAGCAACAACCCTCTATAAAGAAAATCATGATAGGAAATGCAAGCACAAGAATATCGTATCAATTGGGAGATATATACATCGTATGCAGGTGCTGCTGGAATGTTGTTACTTAGCAATGGAAAGTTCACAATTGGAAAGCTGAAATCATCTCTTTTGTCGTAAAGTTTTTTTTTCATTCATAAGTTGCATGAAACCTTTTTAGATAGTAAGGACATATTAACTATGTAGATGTGTATATCGACAGAAAATTATGATGTTTTCATAGGAGCTACGCCCCTTTGAACTTACTTGCCTCAATATACTTCTCCAACAGTTTGTCATCGCAAATCCTCTGAAACCACATAAAAGAATATCATGAAACTTTGTAGATAATAAGGACATGCTATGTATATGTGCATATTGACAGGAAATTATGATTCAATTTTGTTTCTTGGAGGTATGTCTCTTTGAACTTTCTTGCCTCCATTTTCTTCTGCAAAAGATTGTCTTCGCAACTCCTTTTGAAACCATACAACAGAATGTCATGAATTTCAAGAATAAATGTATAACAAATGTTAAAACCGGCCATTTATGTGACAGTTGAAATACCACGCACTGGTGACATCCTCATGCAGGTATATCACTTTAAGTAGCCCTTGGTTTAATTTTGTGATATCGTCAGAGTTCAAACTTAATATGACTGGGTTGAATGCACATCTATACCCGACCACTCTTTGTTGTATTGTAAATTGAATACCAGTGCCTCATAACCTTCGTGTCATACCTTAGGAAATCGTAGTCCTGTATTTATTAAGGTTAATGTCAAAAACATCGTTTCACATTTTTGTCACGACGATGAGATACATTTACGACTCGTAAAAACTGTCAATGATCTTGAAACAAATGAGGTATCCCAATGTTAAGCAGTAGGTTCAGTTGACCCCAAAATATAGCAGTTTTACAAAATGATAAAATGAAACTTTAAGCTATTTATTGGAAAGTAAAATAGTTTTTGACATAAATATAGGCTGTTTTTACAATATAATGCACATGTATCGGGTACTAGCATCATTAAGTCATGCTAAATTACTGAAATGTTCACAATTTTAGCATTTGAGTTAATTTTTAGACGGTATTCGTCTCAAATGAGTATAGCCGCATTTGTGTTCAATCCTAATATTTAAAATTTGATGAATATACATAACATAACTAGAGGTTGAGGATGAACACGGAAGCGGCCACTTTCATGTTTGACAAAAAAAAAACATCAACAGGGTGACATATTTTGGCATATTTAATTGGTTTTTAATATTTGAGCTTTAATATGAGCGTTGTTAATGAGTGAATCAGTTCAAATATTTCACATAAATTAATTGAATCTACTAAAATGTCCAAAATCGTTCATCAGATGAACCTGAAATTTGGGGCCAAAATCGGTCCTTACCGAACCTACTCCTTTGATCATGTTTAAAAAGATTTCTGTGCTATTGTCAGCGAAGAAATAAATCAAAAATTGCATTCAAAAATGAGTGTTATGTCTGAATAAAAAGTAAAATCACAAAATACTGAACTCCGAGGAAACTTTAATCGAAAAGTCCCTAATCACATGGCAAAATCAAATACATTGTAACAAGACACATCAAACGATGGATAACAACTGTCATATTCCTATCTTGGTACAGGCATTTTCAAATGTAGAAAATGGTAGATTGAACCTGGTTTTATAGCGCTTAACATCTCACTTTTCACTTTTCTGATAGTACTTATTGTAGTAAGAGAAATAGAATTAAAACACCTAGGTTAAATGCTAATTTAAGTGGATTGTAATTTTAACCATAAGTGTTGTGCAGAAAAAATATAGAAAAGGGGCAAATTGTATATTGTGTCTTGTATTGAGCTTAAGTCAAGTTTTGTGTCCAAACGAAGAGTAGTCGATCGTGAGGTTCAAAAATCAAAACGTAAGTACTGGTACACATTGCAGCAAGAATTATCGATGGAATCCAAACCTGATCGACAACGTTTTAGGGGAAGATAGGTAATATATGAAATGCAAAACTCCAATGGAATGTGTAGACGCAAATGGTTATGTATCTTCAGATCTTGAGTATGTGTTGTTATTGTGAAAAGCGGACTATGCCGATCTATTTAATCAAACAGGTTACCAGGAAACCACGGATAGGAACATTCCAGTCGATCATAGCATTGTCGTTTTGACAGAAAGCGACTTTCATTTACTAGTAACGGAAGAAATTTTATGTGAGGAGTACACACTATATAAAATCAAAAGAAAGCCCCTTTGGTAGATAATATTCAAGTTGATGTTTTATGTAACCAGAATTGTATTAAATTTTATATAGATTGTTAAATTAGTGTTTTAACACTGGTTAAGTCCCAAAGATGTGGTAAAATATAATTATTTATCCGATACTCAAAAATAACATTTCAGATAAAAGAGACCCCTTAAAAAATAGGGGTATTGCCTTATCCCCCGCCTTCATATACATTATGTTAAAACATTTAAACATGAGGCTGTTTCAATGAGTTGAAGATAATAAGTCCCGGAGGGAAGGAGTACCAAAGATCAGATATCGGGTTTAGAAGATGTTTGTAAAAACTACGAAAATCAACCTTTTGTGCATTTATTGATTTTAAGAAGGCGTATGATCCGATTAGTAGTACATGTACATTGTAAAGGAGGAAAATGCACATCTCTGGGGGGTTGATGTAAAAATGTGTATGTCTTTTAAGTCTCTTTATAATGGAATCAGGTGTTCGACCAAAGTCAACAGTTTCAACTCAGAATGGTTAACTGTAAACTGTGGTTTGAAACTTTATTCTTAATACCCTAATGATCATTCATCAAGGTTGGTTAAAATTTGTCTAGTAGTTTCACAGGAGAAGATTTTTTAAAGTTAGAAAAAATGATTAACAAATTGTGTAAAATTGTCCTCAAAATACAATAACTCCTTAAGGGGTGAATTGACAATTTTGGTATTATCAACTTATTTGTAGATATTACTTTGCTGAACATTTTTGCTGTTTACAGTTTATCTTTATCAGTATTTTCATTCAAGATAAAAACCAAATACTGCAAAATTTCCTTAAAATTACCAATTTAATGGCAGCAATCCAACAATGGGTTATCAGATTCATCTGAAATTTTCAGGGCTGATAAAAATTTACCTTATGAACACTTTTATTCCATGTTATATTTGCTCTAAATGCTTTGGCTTTTGAGATATAAGTCAAAAACAGCATTTTACCCCTATGTTCTGTTTTAGCCATGGCGGCCATTTTTTTTAGACAAAACACAAAATAAAACACAGACTGTATACTAGAAAGCCTAGGATCACTCAGCTAAAGTTTAGTCGGAATTGGTCTCGTAGTTTCAGAGGAGAAGATGTGTGAAATAGTTTACACCAGATGGACGACGACGACGACGACGACGGACGACGACGGACTCACTGTTCCTTCGGAAAAACGAGGACGATTAACTTATACCAAACGCTGCTTAAATGATACAATGAGATCATCTTCAACCATTTATGCTTATAACCAATCACCCTTGATGTATTACCGCTATCATTAGTTGACGGGAATCCGATTCAGTTTCAAAAAAGTTCACTCTTGGCGCAACGTTAATTGTTCGATGTTCAGACCCGAGTTTCTTTTTTTTTTATTATAGTATCCTTATTTTTAAATGCACTTTTGAAAATCAATCTCTTTATCTATTTAAAAGCGAGGTATATATGTCGTGTACAAGATGCAATTTTGTACAGGTTATAACACGTGCAAAAATATTGTACATGTTATAGTTTGTACAATGCTAAAATACAAGTTATAGCATGTACAAAAGTACTTCGTACATGTAATAACCTGTACCAAATATTGCTTAAAAATGGTTTTAACTTGTACAAAATTTGAAAATAATAATAAAGCAGAATATACATGCATGATTGAAATTCATTAGATAATAAAGAACAATAACCAAAAGCAAAAGAAGGTGGATTAGTTACAGCATGCATAAAATACTACATTTTCATACATTTTAAAAGTTTTTTTTTACTTTTTGCTACAAGACAGAGACATGTGACACCTTAACATGCTTATGCATGATATGTAGCACAAAACTTTTATTCTCCCACATTTACACCTACAAATGCTTTTCAACTTTGCATATGTTTTGGCCTCCAAACTTAGCGTCATTGGTTAGTCTTGTGTGGACGTAACACACCGGCGTATTACATTTTTAACCTGGTTACTTTTGTTGGCTTTCATTCATTTGTTTCTCTGTCCTATATGTTCTGCAATTTGTTTGTATTGTAGTCCTGTCATGTAATGTTGTCATTTTAATGTTATAATTAACATTGCCATTAAAGTCGGAGGTTTGGCATGCTACAAAACCAGATTCAACCCACCATTTTTTATTTTAAAATGCCCTTTTCCAAGTCAGGGAAATGGCCATTGTTATATTATAGTTCGTTTCTGTGTGTGTAACATTTTTCTGTTGTGTTTCTGTTGTTTTGTAGTTCTCTTATATTTGATGCGTTTCCCTCAGTTTAAGTTTGAAACCCGGATTTGTTTTTTTCTCTATCGATTTATGAATTTCGAATAGCGGTATACTACTGTTGCCTTTATTTACAACTGACTTTCTTACACTGACAATGCACAAAACCTTGCCATCTGCTCAATGTTAATTGACGCACTATAAGGCTTTAAAGTGGTATGGGTGTCTTTTGCCATTTTGAATTGTAAATAACAGAGAACCTAAGGTCTAGTTTTAATTCAAATTAGCAAAATGTGATGCGGAATGTAGAAATCTAATTAGAATTTTCATTTTAATGAATAAATTTATTGTATTTAACTTATGAATATCAATATTTTACAAGCATATTTTATTTTTGCTTGATTTTTAATGTTTTCAAAATTACCAGCCGATTTCATTGAGTGTGTAGCCAAAAGTAATATCTTTGGTTAGCTTGCGTGTTAGCTGAACAGTGCATTCATTGTTAGGTTTAATAAAGTACCCTACTAAAAGAGTTGACAGATAACAAATCTAACTGAGTGTTGGACTAAGCTACTATGACAAGAGTGTAGTATACCTAACCTAATAATGACTTAAAGGTTCACCAAACAGTTTACCAAAGATATTGCCTTTGCCTACAAACTCAATGAAATCGGTTGTAAGGGGATACTATTCCTAAATAGTGCATTTCTGAAGGAATCTACATGAAATTTGGATATTTTATATTTTAGCCGGAAAAAACGCACGGTGACCCTATCTTTTTTATTGATATTGTCAAAGCATTTACTAAAAGATTTCTTCACGTATTTTATTTTACAATTCTATCATTAAGTTTAGCTTCTGATCACATAATGATGTTTTTCCCTGTATGGTCCATACAAAATGTTTCATTTGATCACAACCTGTAGCTTACGAAAATGCCCCATGATCTATCATTTTTTTATTTGTTTATCATATCACAATATATACTACATTTTGGCACTGCATGAACAAATTCTATCATTTTTAATTTAGACTCCCATACCACCTTAATCATGTCAACAGTTCAGGTATTAAGCAATTATAAAAATTATTTATCTGAACTGTTTCAAAGAGATATCACACCAACATGAATGGACAATAACAAAACAATGATGGAAATATTTTTGAGGATAATGGCATACTTTATAAAAATAGAAACATATTTTATTTTTCAAGTTTTGTACAAGTTAAAACCAATTTTATGCAATATTTTGTACATGTTATAACATGTATGTGGTACTTTTGTACATGTTATAACTTGTATTTTTGCATTGTACAAATTATAACATGTACAACATTATAACATGTACAACATTTTTGTACATGTTGTAACCTGTACAAAATTACAACTTGTACACGAAATATACATCTTTGTAACCATGATTACAATACAATGATATCTTACTCTTGTGTCTATCGAAGTGCAGGAAAAGAAGTTTGTTCTGTGGAGGGACAATCAATCAATTTGAAGGACCGAGGAGTAGTAAACATGTGCCCAGTTTTACAATATTAGAAAACATTAGAAAACTTTGCTTTGAAACTCTGGAAGTACTTTATGGATCACATTTGTGTACAAATTATTAAAAAAATATTACACAATTGAAACTTTTATATCTATTGAACAATATTCTGTTTAATTCTAATAACAGTAAAATAGTTTAGTATTGTATAAGTATTTTTATTTTTGACTTTATTCCATAGAAAAGATTTTCAATTTGACTTCTAAGGACATCTTTACTTTTCGGACTATCCTAAGACACATATTTCTATATCGTAATTTTGGGAGCAAATATAGGTCACATCTTATATTTCAGGAGACTTTCGTTAATACCGCAGTCCCACAAGACCACGATCGCACTATGATCTGTGAAGAAATGTTTTTTATTATGATCGTAATACAATCGTGTAGATCGCAGTTAGGTCGTATCAGGTCGTGGTGAGGTCTTCAAGATCGTGATGAGCGTGGCCAACTTTGAACATGTTCAAACCAATCGTGGTGCGGGCGTGGCGAAATCAGGTCGTAGTAGAAGCGTAGTGAGAGCGCACTAAGATCGAATTAAGATCGCAAAGATTGTTGTACCATCGTAGCGGGAGCTTAAGCTAGGTTCACACTGCCGATCAGATCAACTCGATGATCCCGATTGTCGAAATTTTCAGGACCAAGCTCAACCAAATTCTTGATCGTGCCTATTAACGACTTCTACACGACCGCCATCTGACTGTACACGACCTTAACTCACCCATTCACGATTCCTTAATGACTCCATCACGACAACAAAATAAATACTTATTCGATAATTCCGATCATTTCACGATCTTTACCCAATCTTTACTCGACTAGCTAGACCAAATCAACTATTCATGATCTTAGCCTGATCTTGACCAGACCAGATCGACCTGATCGTTAATGAGTCGTGCGGATAATCGGGAATTGGTCGGGTATGCACAATTTTAGTATAAAAACGTCCGAAATTTTTATTCCCCGCCGCGTCGGAGTGGGCATTAAGTGTTGCCCATGTCCCTTCGTAGGTACATGCGTACATCCCGACAATATTAGTTTCCGTTTTCTTATTTTATTTTGCCTCAACCAAATTTTATGTAACGCCTAATACACAATGTTTATTACCATAAAACACAGTTCAAATGCGAATTTGGGTGGCCATTCTTGACTAATGATCCTTTATAATGTTATATATGATATCTGGGGCATTATCAGTGTCCCATGGACACATTCTCCGTTTATTTGGATATATTCAGTAGAAGGTCCGAGTAAAATCATACATTTAAAATATCTACATAGAAAAAAAAAGCAATTGGATATGTGAGCAAGATGGTAAGAGCTCAGAGAGACAGCTGTGACGGAACTTGAAGAGTGCATAGAAGACGAACAAGATGGTGTAGACTGCAACGAGAAATCGAGATGAGGCAGTGGCTGACACGAAGACCACTGTGTGGGCAGTATGAGAGACTTGTACTAACTCAACAAAGAAGAACCCCATGTTTATAAAAACTTCTTCATAGTGGACACTGATCTGTAATGGTAGTTTTATTGCTCTTAATTGGAAAGGATACCACAAAATGAGATGTGTTACTTGATTAGTACTTATGTTATATAGCAATATACATAAACTTTACCACCCCTTGTCCTTGCTTTCTTACAAATAAAGCGTACTGTTTGTGTCATATATGTGCATAAGTATGTAGTCAGTATTTTTCATAGATTTAATATTCAATAGTTGAATGGTAAAATATATTTTCGTTTTGCAGTATGGCAACAACCTGCATGTTTTTGCTAAATACTTTTGCAAAAAGAGGGAAAAATGTCACATATTGAATCCACTGGAGTGATATCTTTTCTGAAATTGTTTACAACTTTACATCTATATATCAAGAGATCATGAGTGCATTTCTCGCTAACCAAAGTTTGGTTAACATTGAATGCCATTTTTTATAGTTTTTTAACGTTGAAGAAGTAGTTTTAAAAAAGAGGTATGTTCTTGCATGTTATAACTCAAAGTATTGTTTAAAATTACTCCAATTTAGGTATTACCTTCCTTTCTTTTATAGCTGTTATTTTAATGAACGAAAGGAGGGAAATACCTAAATTTGAGTACGTTTAGACATTGTTTTGAGTTATGACAAGCAAGAAAACGTTTAGATAATTGATTTAATGTTCAAGTTAGAAAGTAATGCATCGTTTGAACTAACAAAAGACGAACGACAAACTGTAGACGCATTTGCAGCCAGTGTACAGTTGGTCAAAGATTATGCAAAGCATGTTAGAAACAAATGATCAAAATGTGTGCTCGCTGGACAGTTTGTATCGTTAGTGTTAGAAAGATATTCGCTCCAAATAAAATATATTTGCCTTTCGTCTCCATTTTGTGTGAAATAACGTTAAAAAGTTCGAATGAAAAAAAATGACTGTAAGGTGACCTATAGTTGTTATTAATAATTTCTGTGTCATTTTTTGTGTATGAAAGCTGTCTCATTGGCAATTGTACCACATCTTCTTTTTGTTACTACAAACATCTCTGAACAAACGGAAATTACGGACAGACAAAACAAAAACATCCCATAAAACAGGTAAAATATAATCTTGATGTTCTTATAAACCAACTTCGAAATATAACTTAGTCATCAGCGGTCTAATAATGCATGTTATTGCACAACTACTTTCATATTTCAAAAACCCGGCGGTGCCAAAATTGCAGTATTTTCTTCCCTTCCAGAACATCTGAGTTCATCCCAGGTTTTGTTGGGTAGTTTTTAGTTTTCTAAGTTATGTGGACTGCTGTTTGTCTTCTTGTCGGTTTTCGTTTTTTGTTATGGCTGTGTCGGTTTGTTTTCGACCTTTGAGTTTGATTGTTCCTTTGGTATTTTGTCTCTCTTTTAAAATACATGTATTACCTCTTCTTGCAAAAGTAAAGTCACGTGCTGTACATGGAGGGATTTTTGTACAGTTAAAAATAATGTTGCCAATATATTTTTGCGGGAGCAGAGTTATGAGAGTTAATCAGATCTGCACACACTTTTAGAGAATCGTGTAAGCAGTTATGTGTTCTCGTGTATGGACGAGTAAAGATCGATGAGTAGTCGAATGTGGTCGCGAAGGGATCGGTTATTGGTCGAGTTGGTCTTGGATAAAATAAATATATAGAAGTCGCAGTGATCTGGAAGCGATCGGGCATTCGTCGAGTTAATCTGGAAATGATCGGACATTAGTCGAGCAAAGGTCGAAATGATCGAGTACTGATCGGTATTTTTTTTTTGTATTTCGACCAAACTCGATCTCTACATCATCCTTTCCCGATCAATTCGACCGCTACCCGATGAATTCTCGATTTCTTCTCGAGTGACTTGCTTCTCGATCCTTACTCGAATGTTTTTGACATGTCAAAAACTCTCGGGTAGAAAGCCAGATCGATGACGAGCAAGGTAGAACATTCTTGTCGATTGAGTCAGAATAGTATCCCGATCACATTATTTGTCTTGATCGGGCTTGATCGAGTTGATCTGATCGGCAGTGTGAACCTAGCTTTAGCGAAAGCGTGATTCTATTCGGAGAGACTGCGCTACGATCTTACAGCGACGTTATAACGACCTCACTACGACCATGACGTTCTCACCGCGACCTAACTACGCTTCCGCTACGACTATACCACGTTGTTCACGACCATAGTACGATTCTAGCACGCCCTTGCCGTCCTAAACACGTTCTTCTTACAACCTGACTACGTTCATACTACGACCATCATTTTCATAGTCATTTTCACATACAATATATAAAATCTCTCCAGATGATGTTTGTCTGTATGTTATAAGGACTTCTTGTCCATTTTCTCTAACGGTTCAACCATGCCTCTCGTTTTTATATAGATAAGACTGTTGGTTTTCCCGTTTGAAGGGTTTTACACTAGTATTTTTTGGGGCCTTTATAGCTTGCAGTTCGGTTTGAGCCAAGGGTCCGTGTTGAAGGCCTTACCTTGGCCTATAATGATTTACTTTTAAAAATTGTTACTTGGATGTAGAGTTGTCTTATTGGCACTCATACCACATCTTCCTATATCTATTGACACATCTGTGTCATCTCTGTTATAGTTCATTTGAGCTTTATGGACTAGCAATAGGTTGTAATTTAAGGTGAATTGGTCGGTCCGACATCTCTGTTTCATCAGGATTCGTTACTATCAGTGCTCCCTCTGCCTCTTCATCAACCCTTACAACTACGCCCACGTGTTTAGTAGATTTTGGTGGCATAACTGTACTATTTCCTAGATATCTACGTATTAATCAAAAATAGAAGGATTGGAACTGTATTGGTATGGAACACGATGTTGACGTTATTGCTGAGAACGGAGTAATATCGCGGTATGAACGTAGTATAATCGTGGTAAGAACCTGCTATTATTGCAGTAGAAGCGTGGTAAGATCGTGTTGCAATCGGATAACTCGTGGTATGGTCGTGGTGAGAACGACAGACGAAAAACGACCAAAGACTTAGCAACACGGCCATCACCAAATTACCTTCATATTCTGATTAAAAAGACACAATTTTGAGTGATATGTTAAAACAAATAGGAAAAAAGATCAGCTGTACATACTAGTATATAAAAATCGTTTTCTAAAACACCTAAAACACAAATAACCTATTTGCATGGAAGTCTGGTAGACATGTAAGCAATGCATCACTTTCGAACAGCGGTATACTACTGTTGTCTTTATTTACCAGAGCCAAGTATTGCTCATAAAATGCAATCAGACTTTTGATTTTGGTTTATATTTTCAAAATGAATTTACATTTGTTGAACATGTTCAAGCATGTTGCTTCTCATTTACCAGACCAGAGTTTTAGAAAATTTCAACATTCATTGGAAGCAATTAAGAGAAACACCGAGAGAAAAATGAAACAGATTTCGAATTTATAGATAATACACTGCAATCTATCATACATATTAAACAAGCTTAAATGTAGTCTGAAATATTTATCTTTCAAATTTGAAATGGCTATCTATATCACTAAATGGTAAAAGGTGTAATGATGCACTCTTGTCTTTGTTTAATTTTGTATCATTTCTCGTTTGATTGTACAATTACTTAACGAACTTGTACAATTCCTTTCACTAGAATCTCGCCATCCTCCTTGAGAAGTAATGGTGGCCATACACAATACTCTATTCTTTTTCCTCCCTTGGTGAATTCTCTATATAAATCTTTGTCAAATACTGATCTCTTCGGTGGTTCTTTGTCTAAACACAATGGTGGCTCCTCTAAAGTCATACACCAGCATAAATATACACATTTACCATAAAAAGGAGTATTGTATATTTGTTTAAGTAACTTGTCCTTTTTGAATGAACACTTGGTCAGCTCTGATTGAAACTGGTCCATCTTTGGTATGTTCTAAGGTAGAAAAATAAATAACATTCATCTGTACGAATTATCAATGAGAGATAGAGAGCAATTTTGAAATATAGACTTGCACAATGTCCATAATTGTAAGGTCAATAAATAATAGTTCTTTTTAAACCAAAATACATATATTTGAGATATTGAGATCTGAGGACTTTGCTGTAGCGATTCGCTTAATATTGTATAAATTTAACCTTCAACAATTGAATTTAAGGAATAATGTTATAATATGTCGGGTTGTTGTCTCTTTGACACATTCCCCATTTCCATTCTCAATTTTATTATAAACTACCTTAGCTGTATTTGGCACAACATTTTAGAATTTTGGATCCTCAATGCTCTTCAACTTTGTACTACTTGTATGGCTTTATGAATATTTTGATATGAGCGTCACTGATGAGTCTTATGTAGACGAAACGCGCGTCTAGCGTACTAAATTATAATCCTGGTACCTTTGATAACTATTTATAATGTTTGCTCATTTTTATAAACTGTTAGATGATTTCAGTACGATAAATCACATTAAGGGAGCTTTGCAGTGTTCTTTTGTTTAGGGTATTGTAGTATGTCTATATTTATTCTACAAAACACCCGTAAGTAGCGCTTGAATCGTACAAGTTTTAGGCAATACCTGTTTTGTAGCGGAAGAGCTTTTAAAAATTAAATAATTCAAAAGAATTATATGAAAAAAAAAAATTCGTTTAATGTGGTACCTGTCTGATGTTTATGGCTGTATCTACTGCTATTCGTCTACGTAAATCCATTATTGCCTTTATATCTGTTAGAGGCAGCTGAAAGACGAAATTATAAAAGGAATACCATAAAAAACACATATTTTTGTAATTTAAAAGAAACAATCACTCACATTTATAAATAGGACGAAAATAGAT
Organism: Mytilus edulis; assembly: GCF_963676685.1. Taxonomy (NCBI): domain Eukaryota; kingdom Metazoa; phylum Mollusca; class Bivalvia; order Mytilida; family Mytilidae; genus Mytilus; species Mytilus edulis. The sequence continues at coordinate 10,351,651 of NC_092351.1, read as the reverse complement.
TAGGTATAACATAAACACATATTGTTGTAATTTAAAAGAAACAATCATTCACATTTATCAATAGGACGAAAATATATTAGGGATAACATAAACACATATTTTTGTAATTTAAAAGAAACAATCACTCACATTTGTAAATAAAACGAAGGAAATAATCAAAACGCATCTTGGTTGATTTTTCTCTAGATGTATTTAGTCTTAACGATCATACATGGGCTTATATCAACAAGTTTAACTTAAAAGAGAGGCCAAAAATACCAGCGGAACAGTCAAACTTATAAATCGAAAATAAACCGACAACGCCATGTCAAAGTTTTTTTAAAAAACAAACCATACAAACAAATAAAAGTAAAAACGACATAACTATAAACTAAAGACTAAGCAATCCGAACCCTATCAAAAACTGGTGTAATATGTAATATGGTCATTGTCTCTTCGATTAATTGTAAAAAACGAAGTTTAGCCCAAATAGATGTTATGTTATTACATATATTCAATGAAATTCCACATAATATAGATTAACCTTGTATTGACCTTTCACTACTATGAAACTATACATTCATATGATTTCCTCTTGGCTGAATAATTGTTTTGTTTTGAATCACATCAACTGATTTTCTATTTTTTCATTTCATCTGAATTATTGCAAGACTATCTAGGTTCTAGTCATAAACTCACCCTCCGGCCATTATTTGAGAGAAATACTGTATCAATCAAATCTTGTAGCTGTTGCTCTTCTATATGTTTACATATTTTGTAACAACCCTGGAATACACATATAGAAGTTGACAAAGCACACTTCATTTAAAATGAATTATTATAATATTGCAATTGCAGTACTAGTTCGGTTTAACCAATTGAAAAGAATGTATCAGCAGCATAATTAAAAATATGTATTTATTTACAAAAAAATGCAAATTGTTTGATTTTTGTAATCATGTGTGTTATGTTCAGCAACGAACAGTACACGACAACAAACCTTTCATCAATATTAAAAAAAAGACGAGCCATTGCAAAATTCACCAATCTTAAATAATAAAACCTGCAACACTTCCCTTAAGTATATAATTACAAACAAGTACCAAAACCTGTCTAAGATATAAACATATTCATGGGAAAATAGTTTAGATTATGTAATACATCTTTAATAGGTTATGTACTTCAACATGCTTCAACTAAAAAATGATCAATAAAAAGCTAGTTTACCTTTATGACTAGGTAAAGATGTTTTATTACGAGGTCCAAAGCCCATCGTTTGCCAGACTGTGTAAGCATGTCTAAGGCATCACTCCATTCGTTATCATATAATTTAGAGTACATGTATATGATGCTGTTTGGTCTGCTGCTCTTCTGTGATATGGGAGGTAACTCACTGACTTTGTCGTGTATTGTAGTTGAAACAGTTTCTGCTATGCTGTGATTGGCTACCGTTTCAATAGTCATTCTGTTGAATACAAATGGAAAAGCTGTTATTGAAACTTTTCATTGAAATATATATAGTTTGACTTTTCTTAGGAATTTTAAATGCATAATAAGAACCAGCATTTGAAAAATGAACGTCGCAATTGTTCTTTCTGTGCTACGTCTAAATAGCAGACTTTTGTGCAGTGATTACTGATTAACAATGGATACCTGTGATCATATTATTATAATTGTATATATTGACTTACCTTGTTTGAATACTTTTTGTGTCATCAGTGTTGTTTTGGAGGTCTTCAAAGGATCCCATATCGGTACTTTCAACATTCAGTCTACAATATACTCTTGTTGCTTATTACACATTATATATTTTATTTATTGATAATAATACATGTTATTATTTAAAATAAAATTGGTAACTCTGTGTAACTTGTTTATACGCATTGTGTACAATGGGTGTCGATTTGAGCCTGACTGGTATAAAGGGCGGGGAAGTTGAAAGGCCACTGTCGACAGTAAAATGATAGTTCATGTCTATGGACCGTGCAACAAGCCACGGACGAATTGCTCAAAGAGTTATTGCAAGTGGTCTTACTGTGCAGAGTGGCATCGAATTTATCTTTCCATTTGTAGCAGGGTGCGGTGGTGTATTTTTACTTTCCACACAACCAAACAGACGTCACACAATGACAAGAGTTAAACTACTCAGTCTTCATTGTGGTAGGAGCTTGATGTGTTGTTTGGAAACTTGATTTGTGTGATGTTGAAAACGTTTGTAAGTCTAATTGACTTTGCGAGAACTTTGTTGTGAATTATTGGACTATCACTGAGATATATTCTAAAGCGTTATGGCGTACATTATGTTAATGCATTAGTAACCATACAAGAAAATAATCACAAATCATCTAGAGGACAACACACAGTCTTGTAATATCGCATGAGTCGTTTTATTTGTCATTTATCCTTTATATCTGATCATATCTAGAAATCATCGTTCACTTACACCTTACTCTTCAGTTTGGAGAATGAATGACCAACAGATGATATACTATGATAGAACTCGGATAATTCATCATCGTCAACCATTGGTTTTCTTAGGGCTTCTAATATATCATCCTCCTGCATCAAGGAAAACTGCATCACGTTTGTGCAGTAGTTTGATAGAAGTGATGCAGCGTGGATCATTTCTTTTGTCTGTTTTCGAAGTTTACTGCAACAAATTATAACACAGATGACTCTAACCTATTTAAACCTTAATTACTTCGGTTGATGAAGGTAAATATGTATAAAGATTATAAACAAAAATAAACAATTATTTTCTTATGTCTGAAAACAATAAACCAAAAAATAATTGTCTTCTTATTTCTTCTTCATAATATAGACCTACATAAAAGGAAAAATTCAAAAGTACGCAATTGTTGTTTAGGAGTGAGCTATTCCAACTGATCATATTTTTTATTGCAGAATATATTTTATCATCAACAATAACAGTTACATATTGAATACCATACCTAAGCTCCATTTTCAAAGCTTGATTTTCACTTTTGATATACATAATGGAATCTTCTTCGTATTTAGTCAGCATGGTGGTCGATGTCATATTTGTTTTAATACTAACTCTTGATTGTGGTCTGGACGCTGGGTTGGTAGCCAAATCAACCATCGTAATTTCTCGGTCATAGGCGGTTGCAAGTCTACAACAATTGTATGCAAGCATATATTAACATATATATAGGTTAACATAATACTTAAGATATCGTGCATATGCTCGAAAGCTTGAGGAAAAACATTACTTTTAGAGAGCCGGCTGTAAATATTTATGTCTATATCAGTGTGTATTTATTCTTATGTAAATATTTGAGGTTATGTGTTTACGTTATCCTGGTACCTTTGATAACTATTAACGCCACATTCAACTAGTTTGTGGGTACGTGTCTATTGGTGTCGGTGCCAGATAAACGGTTTATTTTGTCATGCATATACAGAAATGAAAACGTTCACTTTTCTTTGTTAGTCAGTCAGTAATTAATATTTTTTTATGGATAGCATTTTACTTATATGTCTCTCCGGTGGTCTCGTTGTAGCGTTTTAGCATAGGTGAACGGGAGTCGTGGGTTTGAACCTCGCCTGGGTCAAACCAAACACAAACTCTAAAATTGGTATTCGTTGCATGTACAGAGTAGGAGTAAGAGGAAATAATGGTCTTCCTGTGGACTGTTTCATTGAAACAGGCACGTTAAATACTGGATATTTTACGGAGGGGACCAACCTAGTTAAAATATGGCTTGGGTTGTCGGTGAGGTATAAGGTAGGTTAATATTCATGACGTTAACATTTTTCTTCCGTAATATGCAATTAATTTGCCGCTGAACGTTCAGCAGTCATCTATCATCATATATTGGTTAATCTTTACCTTTCTATTTCTTCTTGTGTTTTCACAGGCATGGGAACATTGATACCAGTTCTGTCAAAGAAAATTATATAAAAAAGATATATGTTCATAGAAATGACCGTTAATTAGACGCTCCAACTACCTTGTGCAATATCAGATTTATCTCACCATTTCATTCAGAAAAGATCTGTTTCATGTCAGGCATATGACATTTCCCTTCGTTCCGTTGGTTTAGCATATAATATCGTCAATTAATTTTATGAAATTCCCCTTCTTGATTTACCTTGGGGTTCGATATTTTTTATAAAGCTTTTATTTTATAATTCGATCGATTAGCAGAAAGGTTCAATATAAAAAGCTAATTCATAAACTATACTAATACTCCCCGTATTTGATGTTTGTATATAAAAATTCCACATATTTGAAAACCTTTTAGTAACTAATGAGTATTATGGCAAAGAATATATTGGAGCAAAATATCCGAAGAATAGATATTGGATTTTCTTTAAAAGTATTAATTTCTTACTGTCTGAACTCCGTGTTACACGATGTGTTCGATTCGAACGCGTCAACGTCCGGTTTCATCTGTATCGGGGTTATACAGGGTGTAATATGACGACCTATTATCGACAACCAGTTTAATCACAATATATCTACCTTTAACGCAAACTCGGTATTACACGTAGTAACGGCTGTTCTGCGTTACGACCAACTTATTTATACTGCCAGCTGATATTCTCAATTTTCTACCTCAAAACCCCCAGTTAACTAAGGCCAAGATTCAGATACAGATACACTATATTTATCTCTATTCTACAGCAAAAATAAACAAATCAGTCATTTCAATTTATTTTTCATGGTAAAAATGTTTGGGGGTTGTTTTCTTTGGGGGGGAGGGGGTAGTTTTGTTTTCAACCTTTTGTTTTTATTCGTTTTATTGTGTTTTGTTCTTTTGAATAAAAATGGAGGGAGTATTTTGAAACTATCTAAGTTAAACTCCAAATAAAGGCAACAGTAGTATAGCTGTTTGAAAGTCATAAATCGATTGAGAGAAAACAAATCCGGGTTACAAACTGAAACTGAGGTAAACACATCAACTATAAGAAGAAAACAACGAAACAATAGAAACACTAAAGTGCAACAAAAAATCAAAACGACAATGCAACACACAGAGAAACGAACTATATATAATAAGATAATAACTGACATTATCCTGACTTGGTTCAGGAAATTTTAAGAAAAATAGGGGGGTTGACCCTGATTTTGCGGCGAGCCAAACCTCGCGCTTTTATTTATGATCCCGGAAACGGACTACATGTGATTCGAATGTATTTCATTTTTATGAAGTTGAAGTGTATTGTGTCATACTTACAGAGCTTCCAAGTATTCCACTAATGATCTTAACTCGGTTTGGACAAGTTCTGAGTGTTGGAATTTTCTATCATCAGGAAAATCGGCTCTTGTCCTAACAGAAGGTAAATCTAAATTTTCATGAACTTTTATATATTTACAGAACAGGTGGATATTTTCTAGGTTGTGAGGTGCTGTAGATATTTTATGAAGTGTACGGTTGGTTTCCGTCCAAACATCAATAGTCTTCTGAAGCTTTGTTACACTTTCGGCAGCTACTGTTTTATCTAATCGTGCCTGGTCTTCAATGGCGGCAACTATGGCGGAAGCGAGATTAGAGGCGAGGTTAGTGACTTGTCGTCTAGTATTCTGTCTGTCTGTAGAACTGAACCTTTGTTTATCAAGGTCATGCCTTTGCCTTCTAGCCTTTTCTATCTTAACTTTGAGTGATGCAATTTTTTCATCTGTTTGCCTTCGTATTTCTTTAGCAGCGTTATCTACATTATATATCACGTGATTTTTATGCTGAGAGAGATCGTTATCTAGACATTCCTCGCACAGCTGGAGAGTGCAAGTAAAACAAAAACGGACAACTTCCTTCAGATGAGTGCGACATTGGAATGGTTTATTGTCGATGCTCTTTATCAAGTGTTCACTAGAACTATAGATAGTAGGAGGTGCTGCGGATACTCCACAGAAATGTTCACGCTTACAATCACTACATAAATACTGTAGACATTTCTTACATAGCTTTAAATATTTCCTTTCTTCACAACGATTACAAAACTGAATTATAACTGTCGCCATTTTTGTTTAAAACAATCAACTGTCAACCAATGAACCATGAAATATTGTTTTAACATTAACAATTGATTTGAAACAGTTGAAGTGAAATTGTCATACAATACCCCCATGATCAGGTATTTAATTGTCAAAAATTGTTCAAGATTCATTACTTGAATTATTTCATTATCGACGTTAAACTTGAAACATTTAGTATGCGTAAAGGATATTCGTACAATCGTTGAGAAAAATCAAATTACCTTATTAATATAAATTGCATTGCATACAAGAACTATAGCTCAACCAGAAATTGAATTCATAACAATTTCCACTTTCGTTTTTAGTATTGCAACAAATATATTGCATGCGTTATAATCTAATATAGATACTTTCTCCTTTCAACACGTCATATCAAATAGAACAACTCATTTTGCAACTAGATTCACGGTTTATTATATACAATGTGTTTCCCTCGGTGTTCATGAAACTTTTGTGTTGCTTTGCTTTTTTGTTGTATAACATGTTCAAACATCATTTGCCACTTGTAAATATGTATTCAAACTTCATATAGCTGAAAAAATACCGTTATTTCAGTGCAGACGAGAAATCAGCTACTACATATGTTTAATATCAAAAAGGTGTTTTGGGTGATATAAATTTAAACATGTTTGTATGAACCGCAGGTAAGACCCTTGGTGAAAAGGATATGGAATCCGTCTGGCTTGATAGGATGTACATGTATCACATGTGTAATGCAAGGGAAATGGTAGTCAATAAATATATCGAACAACAACATACATGTACTTGGAGATCTGTCGATGTAGATTTCTAATGACTTGTGCTCTAATATATGTATATCCTTTTTTCAAGTTAATTGATCGCCCTATTTCCCAACCAGCCCACCAATCTCCCATTGACGTTTTATTGATTATAATGTACATGTAGTAATTTTTAGGGAATGTTCAGAGATATACATGTACGTAGTTCATCGTGTTTCTTCGTGTGTATAGGATACAGGATTAACTGTCTTAAAAGGAACAGAACACAGAGGCGGATTTAGGGGGGGGCAGGGGGCCCGGGCCCCCCTTTTTTCTGGGAAAAATTTGGTTGCTTATATAGGGAATCACTGAAACATGACTGGAGAGGGGCCCCCTTAGACAGTCAGGGGCCCCACTTATGAAAGTTTCTGGATCCGCCACTGGAACATAACCTTATAAGAACAATTACTTTTTTTTTGCTTCTGTTGTTCAGTGTTCAACTGTGGACATAAAGATCCGATCGTGTTGTCATACAGAAAGCAAATGACATGCCCGCACTATTTATGTTTCATTTTAAAAAATCTATTTGAAGAGAAAAATAGTCTCGACGTAACTTATGTGCTTACTACCATCTATAATATTCAACATTTCATGTTAGTATCAGGATAAAACTGAGCTCGACATGTTGTACAGATAACTTTTATATTTTGTTTTGATTCAAGTAACAGTTAACTTTTATATTTTGTTTTGATTCAAGTGTGCAGGTGTATCTTTGTCGGCTTGCTTTTTTCTCAAGGATGTATACCAATCATTTTCCTTTTCATTAGGCGTAGTAGATCCTTTTTAAATATGAAAAGTTAATCAAAAGAAACCGGATTCCTATATATACGCTTCGGTATATGTTTATATTTTTAAAATATTTAAATTCAAAAATAATCTTTATAATTCATAAAAGGGAGAAAACCCAACAAGAGAACAAAAAACGGTTATTAAAAATGATTATTCAGAAATTGTTAATGACAATATACATATACCAGTTACACACTTTAAGTGTCGGTAATAGAACTAAAACAGCAGCAATTTGTGTAGAATATTGTCATGTCAAATTGTATCTTAATTTGTATTTTGATAATCACGCAAACAGTTTAAATAAAATGTACTAAGAAACATAATTATATACAGAAACAAAACAATCCATTGGGGTTGAAATTTTTACTTTGAATGATAAGCGGATATTGCAGGTGTACCTAGACTACGTAGGTATGTCTGTACATCAATTGAACCAAGTGAGTAACCCCTTCGTGTCATCAAACGGTCGACAGGGTAGTGGATCAATGGTAATTTTGTGACGGACCTCTTTTATAAATAAAATGAAGATAAAAGACATTGTATAAAATGTAGGCAGAAAATGACAACTTCCAATTGCATGCATTATTTATTATTCAACACAGTTGAAAATGTATAAGAATTGTATCAAACTTGTAATCCTGATCTTAGTTTTTTATGGGTAAGTATACAATTCACTGTTAAATAAACTGTTTCTTCATAATCCTTCATAAAGTCGGTAGATGTCATCATCGATGTCACACTATCTGTTAAATAAAAAAAAAACATTAAAATTTTATCAAAAATATGATACATTTATTTTATTTGATTTAAGCCCCATTTTGCTACAGATGTTATAGATTCACCAGAATGTGTGCAGATAAAACTAGCATAACCTCATTCTGTTGTGCCTGTGCTCTCATAACATTTGGTTGCTGTTACATTACCGAACATTCCCAATTATTCACATAAAACTGGCTTAATTTTAATAATTGAAAAATGTTAAAATGAAAGTAGTGTAACGGTACACAGTTAACTTATCAACAACAGCTGACTATTCCACAGTTCACATACAGTCGGAAACCAGGTTGAAATAGAACAAAAGAATCGAAGCTCTTTGTAAGAGAAGGCGATAAATGCTTACTGTAATGTTTACTATAGTGACAAAAATTATAAAAGTTAATAGAAACAAACAAAATTACAATTTTATTCTCAATTTTATTTTGAAAACACCATTTGCATAAGTTTTCAATTTATTTAGTACATAGTAAAGCAGAACAATAAGATATCAAGTCGACGACATGGGTATCTTTCAAGTTGGATGTAGAAAATGCATAACCTCCGATTTTTTTTTTAATTTACCACGGACGGAAAACATATCAATCTATTAGTTCAGTAATTTTCGTGTCTGCCCTTCCATTAATATGTGACTCGAGAAAAAATTCCCAAAAATGGGTAACAATTGTATCGAAAAGATAAAATCGAGTGCACCTTTTTATGTTAGGGCGTGTTTGAGTTGAATATTTTATCTTGATATCGTACAAAGCAAAAATATTTCATACATCGTCTCATTTCAGATTCTATCATTTTTATATATCAAAGCTACAGGTTGACTTTATAACATAAAAAAATCACAGTACTAAAAGATGAAATATATGGGTCAACTGAAATACCTATCTAATGAATCACAAAAACAGAGTAGGTGTGTTCGAATAGCTATTTTTTTACTGAAAGTACTTGACGACAGTCTTTCAAGTTGGATGATGAAAATGCATATCTTCGAAAAATTATAATTTTGTGTGTGTGAAAACTAGGGTTTATAGTCTTCAACCACTAAAAAAATCTAGTCTGCCCTTCCAGGAAATATTTAATTAGAATTTTTTTAAATGTTTATGAATTTTCGAAAATTCCACCTGACAACCGATCAGACAATAGTTTTAAGTTGAATCAATAATAAATGCAGACAAGATCATTAACTGATGCTCATTAGCTAGTTGATACATTTGTCTTTTAAAATACAACTGACATATAAGGATCGTAATGGTGCAATGTGGATAAATTTATCGGTTTCCGAGAGCAAAATTGGCAGCGTGTCATCCCACAATGGCTTCCATTTCTACGATTGTGAAAATGAAGTGGTGTAATGGGGAGATAATTTTGACGAAGTAGAATCCTGACTGCATATTTAAACCTTCAGCACAAATAATAAAAGTACGAGCGAGAACTCGTTCTTCAACGTAAAGCGTTACATACATATGAATAAAAGAAAGGCTATGATATATCATTTCAGTGCACAAAATAGCTTCTCGACTTTTTAAACCTAGAGCATAAAAACAGCGCCATTATTGTTGTTCTGCATGTAAAGTACAATAAATTGATCACTTTGAAGATATGATGTTCCCACTACAAACAAACAAGCTTATATAGTACAAGGAAATCTTTTAAAACTACTCACCATTACAGCTAGCTATAAAAACTTGAATTCCAATGCTGTTATAATCGGTATATACCTATAACATTCAGATATCATAAAACATAATTAATTATCAAAGTTATGACCACTGTAAATTCGGAACTAATTGCAAGGTTCGTATGATTCGAAAAATGCGACTGGGTGCACGACGATTGCAGTAAATAGTCTCGCCTTTTCGTCACTTCATCAAAAACAGCAGTTATAAATGCACGCGATAATATTTGAGTTTTTTACAGAATTTGTAGGAACATTTAAAAGTTGTGTGAACTGTACATGTATAATTAACTAAACCTATACACATTATTAATACTGTAATCTATCAGATTTTCAGTGTAATACCGCAGTCACACTAGGCCACGATCGCATTACGATCTCTGAAAAAAAAGGAAAAATGTTCAAGATAATCGTGGTGCGGTCGTAGTGAAATCAGATCGTAGTAGAAGCGTATCGAGTGCATAGTAAGGTCGTGGTATGGTCGTGGGATATTTTGGTGGCACGCCTGTGTTGTTTTCTAGAAATCTACGTATAAATGAAAATAAGAGGAAATGAAGCAGTTACTGTATTTATACGGTACATGACGTTGACGTTATTGCTGAGAACATGATGTTGACGTTATTGCCGAGAGCGTAGTTAGATCGCGAAATGAACGTGGTAAGATCGAAGAATGATCAATGACATGGTAAAAGTGTGCTATAATCGCAGATGAAGCGTAGTAAGATCGTGTTGCAATCGGATAAACCGTGGTATGGTCGTAGTGAGAATGTGATGAGCGTAGTAATATCGTGATTATCGTGACGAGGTCGCAGAAGAAGCATGGTATAATCGTAGCGGAATTGTTGTAGAAGCGTAATGAGGACGTAGTAGCATCGTGAAAACAACGACGAAAATCTACATTTTCATGCCGCTCATACAGCGACCCCACCACGATCGAGCGTGGTGCGATCGTGGTCTAGTGTGACTTAAATAAAACTGAAACATACTGTTAACATATGTTTATTGACTATGGTTGTAATATAATGTCTCTCATGTTAATGTTCTACTTTGTATTTTAAAATAAAAATTTCTACTTATAATATACCTACATTGAAGACCTGTTGGTGACCTTCAGACTCTGCTGTTGTGTTTTCGTTGTTGTCTCTTTGGCACATTCCCCATTTCCATTCTCAATTTTATTATAAAATGAATCTATTAATGGTAGCTTTATAACTGAACATATTAACATTGTGACTAGCGTTTCATAATTCATAGAACACACATTTACATACCCTTTTTAAAGCCTTTATTCCAACAATATCGACAAAATTCACTCCAGAAAAATCCAGTATAACGATTTCTACACCATCTACAAAGTTTTCTGACATCTTTGACTCTATTTGCATTGTTAGATCACAATTTTCTGTCACATCTATCTATGAATTAAAGTATGGAACATGTTAATAAATACAGTAATTTACAATTGCGTTGCCAAACTGTATGATAGAGCAAAACCCATGCCCATATTTAGTTATAAAAGGCACGACATGACAAAACGGGAGACAATTAAAGTTTTCATCATGTGCACTCGAAAAAAAATTGTAAAAATTCTAAATCCTTATATTTGTTTGTCATCATTGTCTTGCAGGGAATTTCATGTCAATGGACATTAAGTGTTTAACATGCACAGTATTCTAAAGACACTTCCCTATCGGCGAAGTTTGGTATCTTATTGATACATTCATACATGTAACGTCTTGAATTGATTTGTTAGTAGACAAAGTATAAATGGTACATTCAAATAAATTACTGGATTTCTATCAATGAATACAACACTTACCGGGCTTATATTTGTCTCTATTTGATTAAACTGTTTTTGTTTCATCCTGGCCTTTACTGGATCTATACCAGTCAACTTAACAACACTCTTCACAAATATGTCTGCATTAGCAAAGTAAATAGGAGCTTGGAACTGAACTATTCTAACATTGTCTGGTGTAACAACCTGCAAAGGGATAGACAATTACTATTTGACATTTGACAAGTTGCATTACTTCTATGTTTTTATATAACACGAACGTTGAAGATATTTGGACCCTGTCCTTTGAATATTTAAAACTAGATGTTAGGCAGACAATCCCGCCACATTATGTATGTATGTTCCTGTCCCAATTCAGGAGCCTGTAATTCGGTGATTGTTGTTTGTTGTTGTGTTTTCGGTGATGTATTTGTACATTAATCAAGCCGTTAGTTTTCCCGCTAGAATTGTTTTACTATTGTGAATTCTGGGCCTTTTTTGGCCGACTATTCGGTGTGAGCTCTGCTCATTGTTGAAGGCCGTACGATGATCTTTAGCTGTTAATGTCTGTGTCATTTGGTCTCTTGTGGAGAGTTGTCTTCTTGACAATCATACCACACCTTTTTTATAAATCTGAATCAACCCACTGTGTATTTATTGTATTAGAAGTGATACTTCACTTACGGGGTCATATCTGTCTACTGATTTCAACTGATTTGTCTTCCCAACAAATCCTAGTGTATATGACGAAGGACTGAAATAAATATAACATAAATTTTTAAATTTCATATCTTAATACAAAGTGTGCTGCCGAAAAACAAATCATTCTATATGTTGTTATAGTACTTGAAACCTTATACTTCTTTTCTTTGCCATATTTATATGGTTAAGATTTTGTTTTGATCATATCTATAATACTAAAATGACGAGGTCCAATTTGTCAGCCGTCATCAGGTAAAAACGGCAAATCAAAGAATTCAACTTTATATATAGCTAATATAGGACATTGGTGTTGATTAAAAATTACACCACTCCAGACCCTTTTTCAGTCCACATAATTAATATTGCCAATAATTAACAAGTTCCGGGTCGAATCCGATACCGATACCAATAGTATATTCACCTGTTACCTATTACCTTATCTGTACGTTCCGCATCTAACAGGCGCACCACCATACTGTGTATTTAGGATTTTGCTATAAACACGGGTCATAACCACAGGGTTGTCACATTGTTCCCTATCGTAGTATTTTAATCAGTATGACTTTCTAAGATGACAATACGAATACTAAAAATTTTGACTTAAATTAAGGCGTATAGGTACAATTTTCAATTTGTTAGCCGGCATGACGTAAAACAGCGAATCAAAGATCAAATAACTAATATAGGACAATGCTGTTGATTAAAAAATACTCCATGCCAGTCACTTTTGTTTTCCAAATAATTAATATTACCCATAATTGATAAGTTCAAGGCCGACGGGTTCAAACAGAAAGCCTTTTAAAGCAGAGAAAACTGTGCATCTTATAACCGGCATGACTTTATCAGATAATACGCATAGTTCTATACTTTAATTCAGTCACGGGCGTGTTCTAGTATATATATATATATTGATGGCGATCCGATGGATAAATCTATTGTAGAGTTGTCACTGACTCAGACGTACTTATAAATATAATTATTTTCTGTGACTGTATCTTGCATTAATTTGTAGGATCCTTTACTATAGATAATTGAGCTGATCTGTAACAATAACATCTCCATGCCTTATATATCATGTACTGTAGTACGACGCTAGATTAAAACTGACGAGGAAAGGTATCACACGGCCACTGAAAGCTTTATTTTTGTGAAGCCCAGGTTGTCGTGTGGTCTAGCGGGACGACTGCAGGCGATTAGATGTCACGATATCTCAGTAGCATGGGTTCGAATCCCGGCGAGGGAAGAACAAAAAAATTGCAAAAGCAAATTTACAGATCTAACATTGTTGGGTTGATATTAGACTATATATAAAATAAATTGAATACCATGTGAATGTTATTGTTGTCATGGCTATAAGCAGAGCTATATTATATTATAAAAAAAATTGTTGTAAATTAAAGTAATACTAGTAATACTTAATAGACTGTGTGTATACTATAATGCTTTGCAGTTTACCTCTGAGTTCGTAATGATACTGTTAACAAAGAAAATATCAGACTGGACGCTATACCAATATCTACATCAAGAATGGAGGAGGTCAGAAAGGTCACCATCCATATTACCTGCAGAAAAAAACTTTTACAATTAAAACTTCTCAGTCTGTTTAGTTACACTGCAGTTGGAAAAATCGCTCTCTTTTACAAATAAGGAAGTGTTTTATGATTTCCAATGACGCAACTATCCAGACCAGATAATTAAGAATGCCACTTGGAAAAGATGTAATTTTGAATAGCAACCGGACGTGTCAGTGTATTTATACAACCCTCTTATCCAAACGGACGCTACTCTTTAGCATGGGTTTTACCGAACGAGATAGAATTGTAATGTAAAAATACGACACATTTGATATATGTATTCTGGTTTTTATCTTAGTCATGTTTATGGACTAGACTATAAGTATATAATTAACCAACATACTTGGTATACACGTTATAGTTTCTACTTACGAAATCATACTTTGATGTACGCCACAGTGATGGTACCTCTAATATCTGAATAAACATCGTACGGAGGTTTATGATTATGACTGCTGACAAAACACACTGTAAAATCAAATATCCTTTTATAGACACTCAATTAAGTTTAGGTTGTCCATTCTTTTTGTATGCCCTTAATAATAAGATAAGTAACACTACTTTTAGTTAATTTATATGTCGGATAAATAGAAAATATTAAACAATAATAAATAATGAAAAAAAACTCATTTCAAGTTAAATCATTATTCAGGACCAATAGCTGCTCTGACGTATAAATTCAAGTTAACACCATTTATATATAAGAATAAAATTATAATTTACATATAAGATGTTCAATGCAATAAACTATGTACTGCTTTCAAATTACGTGACGTACATTCAGCTTCATTTAAAAAAAATATATATATACAGAAACGTCTATATGATGAAGAATGAGCACTGGCATCCTACCTTTGGTAATGAGTAAAACAATGGCCCAATTGCTAATATCATGATGATGACGATAACACATCCCACTAAACAGGCAATCTATAAAATATTAAATTCCTATATTTTATACGTTTGTTTATTTTTTACAATAACTTTCATTTAAAGACTTTTATTTTGAATGTACGTGTCGTTATTTTCACATATTTAAGTGTTCATTTACACGTATGCAGTTCTTCCAAATCTCAATCAAATATTGAACTTGAACCAAAAACAAAAATCTGTGGGGGTTCCTGATTGCGATTACAGAGCTGTATTAGAGTGGCAAAAACAAGTAGGAAAATGTACATGTAAAAAAACATTGTAATTTATTTTATATAATTATACTGAAACCCAAAGAAAGAAATATCATTGTCACCCGATACCTGGGATTTACCGTTCGTACCATCCAATACCATAGTTCTTGATAATGAACCTGCATTGATGTATCCAGAGAAAATCGAACAAACAACGCTCCCAGCTCCACTTGCAACTAACTCCTACAGAAATAATTATATATCATTTTACTTTCTCAATATCTGTAATTCATGCACGTTTTCATTACAAGTACTTTTTTTCTAATTTCACATAATCATATAATTCTATAAAGGTAAACAACATTTTTAAGATCCTCTCATGGTATGGCGCTCATGTGTATGTAAATTATTTCAAGTTTTAACGCTGTGCAAATACACTTTCTAGAATGCGTGTGAGTGTCTCATATCCTGGTATCTATGATGAATTTATTTATATACCCATACTCGGTATGTGGTATACTGTAGATTAGAAACTAATTCTTTCCTCAGCTCTATCAGGACAAAAATATTAAACTGTTAAATCAGTACATCTATAATTCACGAACAAAATTTAATAATGAT
Source organism: Mytilus edulis (assembly GCF_963676685.1). Lineage (NCBI taxonomy): Eukaryota > Metazoa > Mollusca > Bivalvia > Mytilida > Mytilidae > Mytilus > Mytilus edulis. The sequence goes on along the minus strand of NC_092351.1, from coordinate 10,335,859 downwards.
GTTTAATGGCCATAGAAGACTAGTTTTTATATTGTTAATAGGAGGAAAAACATTAGTTTGATGAACCATCATTAAAAACGTCATCTTGTCTGGAAAAAATGAAAAAAAAATGTTGACTATATCAATTTTATTAAGATACATATGCACCATAATTCTCGTACATGTCAAAGACCAAATATTGAGTAACTTTTCTACATGGATTGATGCTGGTTTTTACCACTACACAGCCCTTCATCAAATGTTGTATAAGTGGAGATCTTGGTATGATTTCATATGTAAGATCCTCTATCAAGGTCTGCACTGTATTTCATTGGATAACACCTTGGATCTGCGGGGGCATCAATTGTGTCTACCAGACACAAAAATATCTCAAAGAACTTCCAACATTGAATTTGTTATGATATTTACTTAAGAGTGGACTGCGGGGGCATCACTTTGTCTAGTTTAAAATTAGTTTCTCAATAAACTTATTGTTTATCTGGAATAATGAATACCATTTTCATACCGTTACTATTTTTAATTCAGTTTCTGAAACACAACGCTTTATCTTTTTTGGGACAAAGCATGCAATGTTCTCTATAAGACAACATAGAGCCATTTAAAACTAAACTTTGATAAGCACTTGACGGGTACATTTTCCAGGAGAGTGATCCAGGCTCATAGGCACGACTTGTACTTTTAAATTACCTGATTTGGATCAATTTCATAATTATGTTTCCTGGCCAGGAGTCTAGCGCCAGATACCGAATGGGTGAAGGCCACTATTCCTATAATGAAGGCGTCAGCTATATAATCTGTAGCTATCACGGGGTTCGGTAATACTGGTGATGGCAACCTGAAATAATATACATGGATAAAATAGTTTAAATAAATTAGGCAATTGTAATCAGCATAGAACTAAGGCAAATATCCTTACGTAATTTCGTAATTATTTTGATATACTTAAACTCAGTAGATAGATGTTCATGTCCTTTGATTAACTTTATTAATTTCAAATAGATTGTATTGCCAAAAACAGTGAAAAAGTCATGTACAACATAGTTCAAAGTAAAAACATTTATATCAATACCATCGCCAATAAGTCTATAGCCACAATACTACTTTTGTTCTAAAACGGATACGCAGGGATACAGTTTGCACTAACTTGTTGTTGTTACCCTTCGAAAAACATTTAAAACTGAAGTCAAAGACATTTTAAAATGAAGCAGAATAAACCAAGTCGAACAAAAACTGACATGTCTTTTTATGTTGTGATGTTATACTATTGTATAAGAAAAGGGAGAAGGTTAGGTACCATAAAAACATTTAATCCCGCTGCAAATGTTTGCACCTGTCCTAAGTCAGGAATCTGATGTACAGTGGTTGTTTGTTTAGTTCATACGTGTTTCTCGTTTCTCGTTTTTATATAGACTAGGCCGTTGGTTTTCCCGTTTGATTATTTTACACAATAATTTTTGGGGCCCTTTATAGCTTGCTGTTAGGTGTGAGCCAAAGCTCCGTGTTGAAGGCCTTACATTGACCTATAAATGGTTTACTTTTATAATTGTGACTTGGATGGAGAGTTGTCTCATTGGCATTCATACATGTACCTTATCTTCCTATATCTAATTACCACGGCAACCATAGAATAAACAGCTGCGCCATGAGCGTATGATACGCCCGACGTCTTGTGTGGAAGTTTTTTGCAATAATCATAAATAGTTTCTGAGAAAGTTTTAAGCAATAACCATATATTGTTTTTGAGACACGGTGGGACATGTGAAACCCCCAACCCTTTTTTTTTTTTTTTACAAAAAACTAAATATCACTAAAATAAAATTTTGAATCAAAACTAAAAAGTATACAGATCTTTAGATTAAGATAACAAAGACATGTGTAAAGTTTTAAGCAATAATCATAAATCGTTTTTGAGATATGGTGCGACATGTAAAAAAAACCTCCCCCTTTTTTACAAAATACTCAATAACTCAAAAATGAAATTTTGAATCATCACCAAAAAGTATACAGATATTAAGATTAATATAACTAAGAAGTGTTTAAAGTTTTAAGCCATAATCAAGAATCGTTTTTGAGATACGGTGCGACATGTGAAAAAAACAAACCCCCTGTTTTAGTTACAAAGTGCCGTAACTCAAAAAGTTTTTAACTTATTTTCACCAAAAAGTATACAGATCATTTGACTATCATAAGAAACAACTATGTTAAGTTTCATGAAATTTGGATAAGTCGTTCTCAAGTTACGGTGCGACATGTTTACGCCGGACAGACAGACGGACAGACAGACGGACCCACACAGGACATTTGAATACCATAATACGTCCCGTCAAAAGTCAAAATTTTGACGGGCGTATAAAAACGACGAACACACAAACAGGGTCACACCACATTACATAATAAACAAAAGCAACATGGATTCTACCAAAAAACGGGGATAATTTCAGATGCTCTAGAATAATAACTAGATCCTGCTTAACGTGTTGCACACGTCATACTATCTAGTAATGTAAATAAGACGAGAATTTTAAGAAATAACTGATTTTAAAATCGATCTTGTTCATAAACTCTAGGACAGAATGCTAAGTAGATTAAGATAGAGACTTTATGTTTAACAAGCAATACATTACCCTGCTGGAATGTCTTTTAAAATGTTGATGTTGAACCTCTGATTAAACTCTGCGAAGTGGGCTATTCCAGTTGCTATAGAAATCTAGAAATGAAGGAACATACATTATATTATTTTGATTAAATTATAAATTATAAGCTTTCATTTAATGCATATCTATCTATAGGTGCAAATTTCGCATTATATAATACTAGTGAGAAAATATAATTGCTTTTTAGTACATAAATCATGTTTTAGTTTTTTTTAAGAAAACCCTGAAGATTTGGTCTGGGTCTTTGAATTGCAGTCTGCTCGTCATACACATCTGTACCAATTATATCTATTTTGCTCGTCATACATACATTTGTACCCATTATATCTATATTTTTTATTGAAATAGTTTGTTAGACTATATATAGTTTTTTTGTAACAGTTGACATTTAGTAGAAATTTCTTTCATTAACCAATATTGCAACCATGTTAAACTGTGCGACTTGTCGTCATATACATGCAACCAATAGTAAGAGTGTTTAATGCTTATCAATACAAACTTAATATGATTGGTTCATGCATTCCATGTTCTGTTATACTTACAATGATGAGAATTATAAAAATAAAAAAAATAAAAAACTTACAATGATGAGTTCAATAGGAATGGGCATCTTCAGTCTAGACTTAAATCTCATATTAATTTGAACTTTAACGAGGTAAAGTATGATGAAACATATCACAGTGGTAATGAGTGTGGCGAAGTTAGTGGATGGTATGTTGTAACAAACATCTCTCCAGGTCTGAAAAAAATAGAATATATAATGAATTATCGCCATTTTGTGCATTTTTCCTTTGAATTTTTTTTTGTGATAATTTTTCATATCATGCTACTCGCTTGAGATGGAAAATCATCGCTAGAAACTAAGGAGACACGTGGCATAGCTGATGAAATTGACATGAAATTGACAACGTCGTCTTAGGTAAAATAGCGATAAACAGATTATCATTGGTCATCTCAACTCAATTGCATTTCTCGCTTTCGCCGTACCGGCTCTAGCGAGAAAATCAATCTCGTTGAGATGATCAACGATAATCTATAAGTATAGATACATGTAATAATATTGATCATTATATACATAAATTATATAATGTCACTAAATAATTTATTCAAAACATCTGCCGTTTATTGTAATAATGCACTGATTAATATGTACAGTGGCGGATTTACGGTGTTAGAGAAATAACTGCCGTTTAATTGTTTTTTTTAGCATAACACTGTTTAAAAAGGCATTTTTTGGAATTATGTCCCAACCCCTTAAACACTCATGGATTCGTTGATTTTCTTTTGTTCATGGTACATACATGTATGTATTGTCTGTTTCTATCTAATTTATGTATTTTGATTGTCCCTTGTTTTTATTATTCGAACCCATGGCGAAAATAATCGAAAAAGACTGGGAATATATGAATATTCTCGTTTGCCCACGCAAAATGAGGTTACCTAATTTAGCGAAACAAAATGCAAATTTTAATTCTTCAGTCATTAAGAAAATCAAGTTCAGATAAGAGCTGGATTTTCAGAACGGACTGACGGACATGAAGGGTAACACTTTAATGAAGATCCGTTATCTGAGCTGTAAGTTTTGGAACCCTACCTTAATGACCTTGAATATGCCATTATGCTGTGGCACTGAGATGCCAAAGATATGTTTCGCCTGACTGGTTGTGATGTGGATTGCCACTGCTGCCGTAAATCCACTTACTAACTGCTCTGACATGTAAGTCGAAATCAAACCGAACTTTAATTTACCCAATAGAATCTGAAACAAAACAAATATTTACAAACTTGTATATATTTAGATCGTTTAATTTTTATTCATGTAGCGGAATAATTTTTCACACTCTTGTATTTACTAGATGGATAATCAGTGCCATGACTTATAATCCTCAAATATGAAAATAAAGAGATGTGGTATCCTTGCCAATGGGACAACTATCCATCAAAGTTCAAATGAAGTAGATGTAAGCTATTGTAGGGAATCGCGTAGTTTTCAACAATAAAGGGGGGGGGGGGTGCCGTATAGCAAAAAGACCCCGACATGAAATATATACGAAATAACTTAATTTAGAAAACTAACGAAATAGTTCATAATTCACAATTAAGGAAAATATGAAAACACATAAACAATGAAAGGTGTTGGTTATGTTGTGTGTAATGTTGCTTGTCTTTTCGGCGTGTTTTTTTTAATAGTTTTGCCATGCCATTGTCAATTTGTTTTCGACTTATGAGTTGGATATCCTTTTGGTATATTTCGCCTGTCTTTAAAGTGAATAGCGTTAAGAAAAGATAATACACATTTACTATAGTGTTACCATGAATAGCCCAGACACGAATGATACTGACGTAGCTATCTCTATTTTTCGTTTATTAATAATATCATCTGTTGAAATATTTGTTGAGCTTTCTGTGACGGCATACAGATTGTTTTCTTGCATTGCTACATCAATCACTGAGGCCATCATCAGACTGACTACGGCTACTGCCCCTGATAAAAAAAAAATATCAACATCAATCACTGAGGCCATCATCAGACTGACTACGGCTACTGACCCTAATAAAAAAAATATCAACATCAATCATCATCAGACTGACTACGGCTACTACCCCTAATAGAAAAATATCAACAGAAATCACTGAGGCCATCATCAGACTGACTACGGCTACTGCCCCCAATAAAAAAAAATATCAACATCAATCACTGAGGCCATCATCAGACTGACTACGGCTACTACCCCTAATAAAAAAAATATCAACACTAATCATTGAGGCCACCATCAGACTGACTACGGCTACTGTCCCTAATAAAAGAAATATCAACATCAATCACTGAGCCCATCATCAGACTGACTACGGCTACTTCCCCTAATAGAAAAATATCAACAGAAATCACTGAGGCCATCATCAGACTGACTTCGGCTACTGACCCTAATAAAAAAAATATCAACATCAATCACTGAGGCCATCATCAGACTGACTACGGCTACTACCCCTAATAGAAAAATATCAACAGAAATCACTGAGGCCATCATCAGACTGACTACGGCTACTGCCCCCAATAAAAAAAAATATCAACATCAATCACTGAGGCCATCATCAGACTGACTACGGCTACTACCCCTAATAAAAAAAATATCAACACCAATCATTGAGGCCACCATCAGACTGACTACGGCTACTGTCCCTAATAAAAGAAATATCAACATCAATCACTGAGCCCATCATCAGACTGACTACGGCTACTTCCCCTAATAGAAAAATATCAACAGAAATCACTGAGGCCATCATCAGACTGACTTCGGCTACTGCCCCCAATAAAAAAATATCAACATCAATCACTGAGGCCATCATCAGACTGACTACGGCTACTACCCCTAATAAAAAAAAACATCAACACCAATCACTGAGGCCATCATCAGACTGACTACGGTTTCTGCCCCTAAAAAAATATCAACATCAATCATCGAGGCCACCATCAGACTGACTACGGCTACTGTCCCTAATAAAAAAACAAGAGGCTGTCACAACGACAGCAAACCGGATTTATTAATATTTATTTGTGTCCTGGCAATTTCACAAGAACCATTACTGATGAATTGTGAAAGTGAAAATCGTCAATATCAAATTTGACCTCCATTTTGTCATCAGTATCAACATCTTCAAATTTGAAAAGCTTAGATTGAATGGTTCATGAGTAAATGCAACAACGTGAATGGAAACGCCATTTCACAATCTTTCAAGAACCATAACTCCTGAACGGTAAAAGTCAAAATCGTCATTATTGAACTTGACCTCTAATTTGCCATCAGTAACAACATATAAAAATTTCAAAAGCTTTGGTTGAAAGGTTCATGAGAAAATGCACGGACACGACTGGAAACACCATTTTTCAATCTTTCAAGAACCATAACTCCTGAACGGAAAAAGTCAAAATCGTCATTATTGAACTTGACCTCTATTTTGTCATCAGTAACAACATATTAAAATTTGGGAAGCTTTGGTAAAACAGTTCATGCGTAAATGCACGAACACGACTGGAAACACCATTTTTCAATCTTTCAAGAACCATAACTCCTGAACGGTAAAAGTCAAAATCGTCATTATTTAACTTGACCTCCATTTTGTCATCAGTAACAACATATTAAAATTTGGGAAGCTTAGGTAGAACAGTTCATGCGTAAATGCACGGACACGACTGGAAACTCCATTTTTCAATCTTTCAAGAACCATAACTCCTGAACGGTAAAAGTCACAATCGCCATTATTGGACTTGATCTCCATTTTGTCATCAGTAACAACATATTAAAATTTGGAAAGTTTATGTAGAACAGTTCATGCGTAAATGCAGGGACACGACTGGAAACTCCATTTTTCAATCTTTCAAGAACCATAACTCCTGAACGGTAAAAGTCAAAATCGCCATTATTGAACTTGACCTTCATTTAGTTGTCAGTAACAACATATTAAAATTTTAAAAGCTTTGGTTGAACGGTTCATGAGTTAATGCACGGACAACATTTGATTCCCGCCCGCCCGCCCGCCGTACATCCCCAAATCAATAACCGACATTTTTGTCACAAAAATCCGGTTAAAAATATCAACATAAATCACTGAGGCCACCATCAGACTGACTACGGCTACTGCACCTAATAAATAAAAAATATCAACATCAATCACTGAGGCCATGACCCTTTACTTCTGCACATACTCTTTACACAATTGTCATTACAAAACAGCATCAAACTGAATCCAGATCCTGCACAGAATAACATAATGTATTGCAAACATAAATATTGAATTAAATTTTAATGCGCCCAAAAACAAAAACAAAATAACTACTCCAGCTACTGCACATTACCACAGTATAAATTACATATACAGTGAAACCTGTTTTAAGGTGTATATAGTTGCTAAAATTATACCCTATAGGTAGTGCTCCACAATTAATGGAGGAATATACAAGAAACTGAACTGATAAAGAGAACACATATATAAGGAAGAGCAAACTAGTGGTCTCGTAACACAGGTGATCTTTTAATACAGGTTCAATATAAATGAAATCTATAAATGGTGCATGGTCTCAAAATAGAGGTGATTGTTTACTACAGGTCTCTTGAACATGTTTCACTGTATATGAGTATAACTCTGACTGTAGCTACTGCAACATGCAATCTCAATTAACTACGGCTACTGCAGCATGCAATCTCAATTAACTGCGGCTACTGCTACATGTAATCTCAATTAACTGCGGTTACTGCAGCATGCAATCTCAATTAACTGCGGCTACTGCTACATGTAATCTCAATTAACTGCGGTTACTGCAACATGCAATCTCAATTAACTGCGGCTACTGCAACATGCAATCTCAATTAACTGCGGCTACTGCAACATGCAATCTCAATTAACTGCGGCTACTGCTACATGTAATCTCAATTAACTGCGGTTACTGCAGCATGCAATCTCAATTAACTACGGTTACTGCAGCATGCAATCTCAATTAACTGCGGCTACTGCTACATGTAATCTCAATTAACTGCGGTTACTGCAGCATGCAATCTCAATTAACTGCGGCTACTGCTACATGTAATCTCAATTAACTGCGGTTACTGCAGCATGCAATCTCAATTAACTGCGGCTACTGCAGCATGCAATCTCAATTAACTGCGGCTACTGCAGCATGCATGCAATCTCAATTAACTACGGCTACTGCAACATGCAATCTCAATTAACTGCGGCTACTGCAACATGCAATCTCAATTAACTGCGGCTACTGCAACATGCAATCTCAATTAACTGCGGCTACTGCTACATGTAATCTCAATTAACTGCGGCTACTGCAGCATGCAATCTCAATTAACTGCGGCTACTGCTACATGTAATCTCAATTAACTGCGGCTACTGCTACATGTAATCTCAATTAACTGCGGCTACTGCTACATGTAATCTCAATTAACTGCGGTTACTGCAGCATGCAATCTCAATTAACTGCGGCTACTGCAACATGCAATCTCAATTAACTGCGGCTACTGCTACATGTAATCTCAATTAACTGCGGCTACTGCAACATGCAATCTCAATTAACTGCGGCTACTGCTACATGCAATCTCAATTAACTGCGGCTACTGCTACATGCAATCTCAATTAACTGCGGCTACTGCTACATGTAATCTCAATTAACTGCGGCTACTGCTACATGTAATCTCAATTAACTGCGGCTACTGCTACATGTAATCTCAATTAACTGCGGCTACTGCTACATGTAATCTCAATTAACTGCGGCTACTGCTACATGTAATCTCAATTAACTGCGGCTACTGCTACATGTAATCTCAATTAACTGCGGCTACTGCTACATGTAATCTCAATTAACTGCGGCTACTGCTACATGTAATCTCAATTTTGGTCACTTGTGGACAGTTGTCTCATTGGCAACCATATCACATCTTCTTTTTATATCAATTAACTGCAGCTACTGCAACATGCAATCTCAAGTAACTTTTTAGACAGGGAATCTTCGAAGGTTAGTTTCGGAAAAAAATATTGTTGCTCAAGTTTGACTTTTTTTGCCAGACTGTAAGGCGCTTGAAGAAAGCGAAAACGTCCAATTGGTTATCCTTACCTACAGAGAGATGCCTTGATGATCCGAGGAAAAAGTATGTCAAAGGACCAAAGAAGGCAGTATACATTCCACATATTGGTGGCAGTGTTGTCAATAAACCAAATGCCATACCTGAAATAAGAAAAGTTAGATGTACATCCAATATATTGCTATAGATGGCAGTGCTTTCAACAATCCAAAGCCACATTGTACATTAACCAGGCGGCGAGGCATATAACATATTGCTTATTCAAAATAAAGGTTAAAATGTTAGAGGATATTACATGTATACATAATCCACAAAATGAGCAAACTTCTTTTTTCTGTATTGTTTAAATTGGATCTTTACTGACTGTATCCGACGTGTATCATCAGTTACCATCGTTACATAAAGAGGACCAATGAACACACGAACTTTGTCTCACAAATTTCGCGACACTTTAAACAATGCATATTTAGAAACCTGTTGTTCAGTGGTTGTTTGTTGATGTGGTTTACAAGTGTTTATCGATTATCGTTTTTCATATAATATATTAGACCGTTGGTTTTCCTGTTTGAATGGTTTAATACTAGTCATTTTTGGGGCCTTTATAGTTTACTGTTCGTTATGAGCCAAGGTTCCGTGTTGAAGGCCATGCTTTGACCTGTAATGGTTTTCTTTCACCAATTGTCGATCGAATCTGTGTGTATTTAATGTGAAATTGGTAATGAATTCCACTATCTGTTTCAATGTTATTTTTCTTAGATGAAAGAACAAAGGCTTTTGACCTGTAATGTGTATATAAAAGCCAAAAACTATTTAATATTGTGATCTTTCTTTTTTTCCTGATCACTGCAAATTCAATAAAACAAGTACATTATACAACTGCATAATTTATGTAACCATGCCATTCCATTTATCTCAGGGTTTCTGTATATATGGTATTGTTGTTATTCCTATCATATTCACATACCCCTGAAGTCTTGAGAAATTTATTTATTAGATTATTTTATAGATTTCAAGTTACTTTTATTAGTTGCAACGTTGTTCTTTGAATCATATGCATTGCATATGCATCTAGTCTAAATGTGGAACTAGAAATCTTCAAATTTCGCTGAACAATCAAATACGAGAAATGAGAATTAAAGAAGAAGAAGTTTCCAACATGATCTGTATATTAATTAGATTGCTCTTTAGACAGACATTTGTGCAATGTAGTTAACTGACGTACCTTGGGGTATCTGCATGATACCGACTGTAATTCCAGAGAGAATATCACTCACTAAGCATTTCCTTAAGTTATATTTTTTTCAGGTTCTGTATTATAGGCACATTAGAAAACAAACAGGACTTCATGTAATTCAATGATAAGGTTTTTTTTGGCATGTTTTTTTAATTCTGTCGCATATCTTTTCGTCATTTGTCTGTTTATAATATTTAGCATTAAAATCAACAACTCTGTGTAAACCGATGTCTTCATAAGTTGTTAATTCCAGGATTTTTGTTTCAGGCTCTGCCATAATTGCAGTGTATAGTATGTAGTTTTATATTTCCACGTGTTTTATACAATATAATCCATACACACCTTAACACACAAAGGTTCTAGATCAATATAAACTGCTAGAAATACAATTTAAATGTTTGTAAAAATTATTCTTTCTGTGTTGTTTTTTGTCAGAGATATATATGGCAGCTGTTGACTTTGTTTATACTTTCAAATTGGTATGATCAGAACATTCATTTAGAGCCAATCCACCAGAAAACCATGCAATATTCAGAAGATCGTCCAAATCAACAATCCAAACTTGACAAATCTTTATACATAATCTCAATTCTTGACATAAAGTAAAAGAATTTTACCCACTTAATTTTTCTCAGAATTGTATCTACATTTGTATTTTTAGTAACAGCCTCTTTACATACTTCTGTAAATTCATTATGAAACCAAGGGAAAATCCAACCTTTTTATGCCTTTTAAGAATTACCCAGAATCATATTAAATGGGGAAGTTGAGTTTTAAAGTAATGTCAGCTGAACCCATCAATTTTACTATGTTATGATCAATACAAATGAAAATTTAAACAATTTGGCTTATTGCCAGGAGCACGGACCCAAAGGCGGATTTTTTCATATACGAATTTTACGTGGTTTTTGTTTGCAAGACCCATTCCGCATATTATGTTTGAAACTTATATTTGGTTTAACACAGTCTGATTAAAACCATCCCCACAATCCACTTGCGTTTACAAACGCAAGTGGATAGTAGGGCTGGTTTTAATAATCCTGATGCATTCTTACACATGATCTAAGACTGTTCTTTTGATTAATTGATTACCGAGTTTAAACAAAATTAGAATCAAAAGATAAAAGAGATCATCTTTTTATTCCTTTAATTGCATTATAGGAATAGTTGAATAGTTAGATAATCTTGAACGGATTTCTATCGGATGACAGGTTAGTTATTTCTTAAGATATGAGTTTCTTTTAAGACAATAACAATCAAAACCAAGGAGTAAACAAAGACTCATAAAACCAAAGGACATTTATATCAACAGTTATAAATAATAAATAAGAAACAACACGAACTCCACTAAAAACCGGGAGTGAAATCAGGTGCTCAGGGAAAGCATTTCCTGCACTGTATACGGCACCCGTCGTGTTATTTCTTTGTTCAGTTCGGTAATGATGGAAGGTTATTATAACTGAGGAAGAATATCAGATATGATTTCTGACACACTTTTGTCATAATGGCCAATCAGCTCATGATGGCGACCGTAAAATTTCTTGAGTGATGACGTTAATTTGATTGATTTATAGCCCTGTCTTAGCAACTTTTGAGAAAGCAGTATTCCTCGTTCAACAAAATCAACGTACTTTGAGCTAGCTCTAGAGTAACGTATTAATTAAGACACATATACTTCATAATCCGGTGCCGCTGGGATGTTGCTACACAGAAATGGAAAGTTGACTATAGGAAAATTAAAATCATCGTGTTTGTCATAAATTTTGGTATTCAACCTACCATCAGAAGTCATTTCAAGAAAAAGGTCTAAATATAAAGCAGATTTATCTGTGTCGGTAGTATCTTTAATTTCAACTTCACTGGGATATATTAAATGTAAGTGATCACTGAATCTATTATTATTAAGAGACAGTACATCATCAATATACCGAAAGGTGAAATTAAAAGACTGGGCTAATTTCTTTTCTCCTTTCTGTACAAGCCTTTGGATAAATTCTGCTTCATAGGAATATAAAAACAAATCTGCAAGTAGAGGAACGCAATTGGTACCCATTTGGATTCCAATAGTCTGTTGGAAGACCAAACCTCCAAATTCAACAAATATGTTGTCAATTAAAAAGTCCGGCATGACAGTGATATCCTCTTCGGTGTATTTTTTCCTTGACTCTGTATTATTTTTCACAAAGTAAGCTGAATTCCAGCCTAAAACTAGATATTTAAAACGTCTTGTGCCCTTTTTGTTAAAGAAACATAAGCTGACGAGTTCTTTCAGTCGAACTTTAAGTTTTGTATGTGGAATAGTGGTATAAAGAGTTGAAAAATCAAAGGTTTTAATGTTGGTACAATGTTGTAATGATTGAGATTGTAAATTCACCAATAACTCTTTTGAATATTTTAGCATCCACATCTGATTAAACACCATTTCTTGAATATGCTGTTTTGGAATATTTCTGAAGTCCTTCTTTGACTGCAGTGAGTATGGCAGTAAGAACTTTAGAAAGGGGTTTAGTGGAACATTTGGAAGAATCTGCAATATACCTTTCCTTATAAGGATTCTTGTGAAGCTTAGGAATCCAATATAAGGATAGAAGATCCTGGTCTTCATCCTATGGATTAACACCAAAGGAGATTAGAACCGATTTGTGGTTTTCCAGGATCTCCTGCATCGTAAGCGTACTTAGTGTATATGTAGGATTTCCAAGTGTGTTATTTATCCCCAGTTCCTTAATCAGGCAGTCAATGTAGTGTTTCTTGCAAGGACAACTCCTCTATGAACTGAAGGTCTTTAAAGATGGAAGGAGTTTTGGTGCTCATTGACCCTTTAAGCTTACTTACTCTTATCTGAATCAATGACCTCACTGATTTTACCTAATCCGAAAGAGTGTCAACCTCAACCTTTTCTCTTTTTGTCAAGTCTTTTGCATAACCCTCAACAGAATCCATTAGTAGTTTGAAGTTCTGCTTCCAATTGATTGGCTGTGGCTCTCTGAATTTCGGACCCTTGGACAAAAGTTGTCTCAACTTGTAGTTATTTACTATGTTTAGGTCTCCAGGAATTACATGGCCAGCAGGATTATACACGAAAGGGGAATGTGAACAGGCACAATCAGGTGGTTTACCTTTGAGGTCATCACTATTTAGATTCGGCAAAACTTTTTAGTGATTAAAGATGCAACAGGGTTGGTGTAGGCATACGATACTATAGGAGAAGATTGCTCCTTAAAGAAAGAAGGAATGTTGCTTTTTACTCTTTTATGGTGAAGAATATTGCTTATATTAATTTTATAGCATCAATACCCTTGTTTGTGAACTTCAAATCGAAGAATGAACGTTTTTGCAGTTACTTCGAATGTTCAAAAAATGGGTCTGAATAATCTATGGTTAGCCATATCCATCACCATGGCAACTATTTTATACTTCGTAGAGCGACTATCTGTAGTGAGGCATTCTTCACACGCATTCAATAGAGACAGCGGAAGTGAGTACAGTTTAGAAAAATTACAGTCTAACTTCCCTTGTGTAAAAAAAAAGAATACTTTTATTGATTTTTATCTACATAAATCTATTTGTATCTATAAATAGTCAAAATAGCCTATTAACTGTGACCTAGAGTAGATGAACATAAACATGTTTAAGTCAGTATGTAAAAAAACATGTAAAAAACACGTAACTACATGTACTTAGGTACATTTTGCAATGCGATACATTTTCGCGCATTCAGATAATATATATATACAATTGATCAAGATGTTACAAATGTATCTACCCCGCAATAGTTAAATTTATATACAAGGTTTTAAAGAGGTCATATGTGAACGTCCTTATTTATGACATTATCTTGTGCAGTGAAATATCTACATTGTACGTGAGTATTTATATTTAGCATACTTTACAACACAGTACCTGTATTGGAACATCAGCTTTTTAATACAAAAGTTAATACAAATTTAAATGCGACTGCACTTCAAAGTTTTCGACTTTACGTACAGTACTAATAGAGCCTTTGGTTCCAAACCTCCTTTTGTCAATATTTAAGATTAACTTTAAGGATTCGAATAAACTATAACTTGTGACTTTGAAGCTACTTTAAACTACAGATGTTGAATAGTTGTATCATTAATTGACACTCGAACGTACAGGTCTTGATGCAACAGTAGTCCTTTCTGCTTTCAGAAAATCCGTCCGGACATGTATACGTGTATATGAAGTGTTTCCCTTACCCTAGCTGGTGAGTTTTGCATTTTTCTGTCCTTACCATACACAAAACATACATGTATTGTGTTTCAAATCAGTACAAAAAAGATAAACAAATGAACAATGATTCAAATATAATCAATTAGTGACTTGATTGGAATAAACAATGCAAAACAAAATCATGATTCAAGCTATCAATACCATTCCACATTATACACAATGCCTTATATTATAAAAACAAGAAGATGTGGTATGATTTCCAATAATACAACTCTCCACAAGAGACCAAAATGTCCCAGACACAACTAAAGGTCACCGTACGGCCCTCAACAATGAGCAAATCTAGCTCATACCGTAAGTCAGCTATAAAAGGCCCCGAAATGACAATGTAAAAGAATTCAAACGAGAAAACTAACCGCCTTATTTATATAAAAAAATGAACGAAAAAAAGATATGTAACACATAAACAAACGACAACCACTCCTGAATTACAGGCTCCTGAATTGCAGGCTGAATTACATGCTTGCTCCTGAATTACATGCTTGCTCCTGAATTACATGCTTGCATACATGTACAAGCTCTTATCGGCGAAGAACATCGTATGTCTGCTTATGCACGACTGTCGCATATGTTACATGTAGCGTCATCATAATGGCTTATGCAGTAGTATATATTATTTTCATATGTTATTATATACAGACCGGAGTTACTGTGTGATCAAGGGATAGTCTACTGTGTTTAGTCGGAAGTACTTTCGGAGGGTCCCTAAATGAGTATATCCCACCCGATCCTGTTATGTTAGCTACTACTATCAGGAATCTATTAGTGATGTTAGTGTGGTAGTACCACTAACAACGGCCGACTTTCATACTGTACAGTACAGATGTTACCACTGATAGCACTAACAACATATACTTTGATTCCGCTTATCATCCGGATTTGTTTTAGAATATTCAGCATCAGAAGCCATCCAATGAAAGCCTTCCTTGCAATTTAAAAACCATTCCATGGAAGTATAAAAAGCACGAATATTTAATTTTCGACATTTGTTACAGTTTCAGATCTGCAGTAAAAATGATGGTAACTTAAAGACCTTACACTTCTGATAAATATCATTTACATAATCACTCTGCATATTCATTTATTCTATCAATTTCGAAAAGAAAAGCACAGTCAGCATTGTGCCTTTATTATTTTCTAATTTACCCATTACATAGAACGCATTGACTCATTGTAAAGATTTATCAAAACGTCTCCTAATTGACAATATTCAAATACTTTTTCTCAGATTTTTGTTAAATATGCTGTACAGTATGATAATCAAGGCCTAATAAAATCATTAATAAGATTTTAAAATGATGCAGCCTGAAGTGAAGTTCAAATGAGTTTAGTGTCTTTACTTTCTTAGATGTTTATTGATAGTCATCTTTCATAATCTCAGACTTCTTAGTGTGCTGTCTAAAACGGGAGTCCGTTCAGTGACGTTATGATAGATTCGTGTTCGCAATATTGATCAATTCCAGTGTTGAACATGTATAAGGATGGCTCCATGATAAAACTCTTATTCGTTTAACAATATTAATATAAAAATATTGATAAAATTTATATATCTTAGATAACTAAGGGTTAAATCTGCTTATTATTCGTGCAATGCCATACACGTAATTTTCGTCCGTTGTCGGTTTTTGGGTATTACGGATAACGTAAATCATCTATATCATTTATGCGTTTTATAGACACAGGTTGACCAATTTTAAAACCACATTCAATGAATTGAATAGTTGGAAACTTTGAAGGCAATTTGTACATAATTTCACAGTATGGACACAATTTTATAGATGTGAGATCAGGACTTATATAAACGTCCCTAGTCAGATGGAGAAATATATTCAATAAAATTAAAAGTAATAGTCATCACTCTAGAAGTACCAAATAAGTTTAGTTCTGTTACAGACTCAGTGACTGGTCATGGAGATCATCTTTAGAAATAAATAGTTTAAAATGTTGCTATTTAGTGGAGGATCGTGATGCACATATTTGAAATGTAGACAGATGTATGATTTAAGTGTAATGTAACCATAGATGTTACATCTAACTCAGTACATGTAACTGTTATTCTAGTTATGTACATGGAAATGGAGAATTTTAAAAAAAAACTATGGATGTTACTGGTGGAAAGTTTAAAGAAAAATCATTGTAATTCTTAATATCAAAGTTTTGATGTGATAAAGACAACAATAATATAAACTATAACAATAACTTAGTTACTTACTGCAGAAGAAGGCTTGATGACACAGATACTAAAAGATCTAAACTAGAAATCAGTAAAAGATAGAAGAAGAGAAAACAAAAATATATTGCTACACTAAATGGTAAAGCAAACATCCCAATGACACACATTGTATCAAACACCAGGAACAACCATAAAACATGTAGAGACAAATTTTACATATATATCATGTATGCAAGAACAGATACTACAAGTACATCTTCATACCAAACACCATCAGAGATTGGAACATTTTAGACCCACTTATTTTTGAAAACTCAGCACACTCTAAGGATAGCTCCTCACCACTCACAGATCTTATTAGAACCTGATGCTAAGATTAAATTTAGACACTTGACACATTAGTGGTGCATACATTTAAATGTCGTAATGTGTAGCACCTTGACTGATGAAGATGTTTACTGTGGATATTTTTTTTTGTTTTTTATTTATATGAATAATTAGACCTCACCCTGTCTGTTTGTCCATATTTCGATCTTGTAAGCACTACTATTCCTTAATGGATGAACCAATATTGATGAAACTTTACACAATTGTAGTACACAACCTGAAGATGTGCAAGAAGGAAAATATTTCTGGTTGGAATTATTTCAAGGGAGATAACTGAATTTACTTAGTTTAATATAGCAATAAATGGCAACAAGTCTTGTAAGTGTAATTACTCCTAAATGTTTATCAATATTGATGAAACTTTACACAGTTGTTGTACACAACCTGTAGATGTGCACATAGGCGGATCCAGGGGGGGGGCTGGGAGGCCGGGCCCCCCCTTTCGTGGGAAAAATTTGGTTGATTATATAGGGAATCACTGAAGCATGACTGGAGCGGGCCCCCCTTAGGTCACTCAGCGGGCCCCCCTTAGGTCACTCAGCGGGCCCCCCTTATGAAAAGTTCTGGATCCGCCACTGGTGCATAAAGGAGGATATTTCTGGTCAGATTTTTTCAAGGGAGATAATTGAAATTACTTAGTTTAAAAACCACAATATGTGGCACTAGGTCTTGTAAGTACAACTCCTCCTAGATGGCTGTAGCAATATTTATGAAACTTAACACAGTTCCAGTAAATAAAAAGATAATGTTCATAAAGGAAGATATTCTTGGTCTTAAATATGTAAAGGGGGATAATTTACTTACTTTATATAGATTATATTTAGATGTAGTTATTTTTTTTTTGTTTCCACACACTTACATAGAATATGCAAAGGAGATACAATAAGATATCTCTAATCATTATTTATTTTATATGTTCTTTCAGTTTAATATAGCAGTATGTAAATGTATGTGTATTCCTTTTCTTTAAACTCATCAATAGTAGTTGAACATTCATTCTGTGTCAGAAACCTGTACTGTGTTAAATATTTAATCACAATCCAAATTCAGAGCTGTGTCAAGCTTGAATACAGATTAGTAAATATGCCATACTGCCATGGGGGTATCCTTTGTGAGTTGACTCACAGCTTTATGCAATACTCATAATCCATAAATACTACCCACACTCAACTGTGTCCACTCTTTTGAATGCTTAAATCATAATAAGTGGTGCTTTTAACTTTACATTTACATGTTGAAATGTGTTTATTGGTTAAATTACATGTATTGAATGTTTTCCAAATATAAACATGAATATTTCTAATAGTGTACATGTCATACTTAACTTTCTTAAGACACGATACATGCATGTATCACTTTAACTTTTTACTGATAATCTACAAACTTTTCAGATGTTCATGAAGATGATTTCAGAGAAGATATTGATTTTTATTTGAATGTGTTATAAATGTTCAGTACTTTAAGCTACATGTATATGAACACTGAACTGTACATATTATCGCACTTTAAATTTTTATGAATGCACAGGCCTGAATACCTTAATCAGTACAAAGATTAATACAACTACGTACATTTGTGTAATTGTATTTATATATATATATATATAATAATTAAAAATGAATGTGATGATAGCTTAATTTATCTTCAACGTTCAACTTGAAATCAAAGCTTCATTCAAATTTGTTGGGAATATTCAAATGACTAAGATACATGTACATGTGTATATATGTTCCGGACCATATGAGTATCATGACCATATGCATATGCTCATATGGTCCGACCATACGGGTATGGTCATGGCCGTACGCGTATGGTCCGGTTTACCAAAACGATGAATATAGAAATCTATAATAATATTTTTTTTAGGTATGACCCTTCGATTTAAAAAAAATGAGATTTTGATAATGATTTCTTTTAGTTTTTGAGTAAAATGGTCGTAATTGTTACACGATTAATTAATTAATTAAATAAAGTGAAGACGAATGACCAAGTGAATTTTACTCACAAACAAATTATATTGACCACAATTAAACATGGTCATTATCAATTTGTCGTACACTATGGCGACTTGGGAATAAAATTTCACCAAATTCTTAGCTAAAATCAACTGTTTTGCTCACAGATGTAAAGTCAGCAGGATAAAGTCATTTTTATTCAACAATAACAAAGGAAATAAAACAGAAACGCCCAGATTCAGACAATATATAAAGGAGAGAAGCTTTCAATTTGTATCATGTACCTTTTCATGCAGCTGCAAAAAAGAAGAAAAAAAATGCAGGAAAACAATGGTTCCGTGTGGAAGTAAATATCACCTTAAACGTACATGCCTAAATTCCATTGATGACTTTTTCATTTTCAATTTTCATAATATGTTTAATTGTCTTAATTAATACTTCATAATTCATAATAGCAATTTTTATTTTATTCATTTTGTTAGAATCATGCCTCGATGTAGTAAAACTTTTTTCATTTATAATCGAAAGTACCTATATGGTCCAAATATTCATATGGTCCGACCCGTTTGTAACCAAACAAGTATACTCATATGTTTATGATTTTTAAAAATGTAATTCAAGTACAAAATTGATAGTATTTTTACACTAATTTTTTGGTCCACTGAATATGGAAAGTGAGTGGTATACTCAGTGTGATATTGACACAGATTTAGTCCCCTACAGGTGAAGTTATATGGGACTGTAGAATTTCACTTTGTCTGTTCATCCATCAGTCTGACACTCTGGCTATTTCTGACTTTATTTTTAATTTAAAATTTTAACAATGGAAATACATTTGTGGAGTTGTTTCCCTTACCAGGGTCAAAGAAATAATTTGATATAAAAATGTATACATGTAACTCTTTGTACAACTGTATATACATGACATAAATAATATGATATTTCTTTTAGAAATAAAAACTTAATCCTTGAAACTTTGTTTTTTTTTCAAAAAAAACAGATCACTGTTCTTGATGAAA
Organism: Mytilus edulis; assembly: GCF_963676685.1. Lineage (NCBI taxonomy): Eukaryota > Metazoa > Mollusca > Bivalvia > Mytilida > Mytilidae > Mytilus > Mytilus edulis. The sequence goes on along the minus strand of NC_092351.1, from coordinate 10,315,599 downwards.
TAGTCAATATAATTGAAAAGAAAGGTTATTGTCCATGGGTATAATATCAGTTGATAATACACAATCCATACATAAAAAATACACAGGACAAATCACAAAAGTAAAGGAGAATGTTTTTATTGCTGTTCTTCATCTCAAAATCACTCATATTGAGGCCATCAGATAGAGCAAAAATTAATCTGCAATACACTGGACAAATCACAAAAAGCAAAAGAGAACTGTTTTTATTGCTGTTCTTCATCTCAAAGTCATTCATTGTAAGGCCATCAATGAAGAGCAAGAATTAAACTGCAATCTTATGGACCCAAGCACCAGTTTGACAGGAAAAGAAGATCACACCATCAATGTAAATATTTAAATGCTCACAAAGCTGACAGTGCGAGGACTTACCAGCCAGTCAAGATTGTTAATTTAACCCCAAAAAGCAAAAGAGAACTGTTTTTATTGCTGTTCTTCATCTCAAAGTTATTCATATTAAGGCCATCAATGTAGTGCAAAAATTAAACTGCAATCATATGATGCACCCTAGCACCAGTTTCACAGGAAATGAAGATCACACCACCACTTTGTATATATATTTAACTGGTTGAAGGTCAAGCCTACAGTGGAATAATTATATGAATCAGTTATATTAAACTGGTTTGAGAATAATTCTTGTCAGAATTTTTTCAAGGAGATAATTGAACTGGTACTTAATTTAAATATAGCAATATGTGGCATCAAGTCTCTTAAGCACAACTCCTCCTTAACAACTGGATCAATATTGATGAAATATTTGGAGTTAACAAAAACATCAAAATCTAATGAATATTGGCCCTGCTTTGCACTTAAGACCAAGATGCAGAGACTTTTTTTGAACATTCTTGTTCACTATTGCAAGGTGACACCGTGACAGTACATTTTTATTAATCTGATCCTATATTGCAAAAAGTGCATCAAATCTTATAACAAGGTTAAAAACAAAAACATCAAAATCTAAAGGATGGAATGATGATTGCTTCAGGTTCAGTGTCTTGTCAGATTCATATTCATACAAAGAACAGATCAAAAGTTGAAACTGGAAATAAAATCTGTGAAAAATATAAATTGTGAAACAATTATTAATGACTTGGGTTAGCATTATCTGCATGAGAAAAATGGTGGGTAAAACCTCAGCTTTACAGCTCATTAACCTTCCATGTGAATCACATTTTTGTACAATGTACAACAATGCCATGGTTTAAAAAGAGACAGACAAACAATACTTCACGAAACACAACATAGAAAAACTAAAGACTGAGAAACACAAACCCCCACCAAAAACTGGGGGACCTCAGATGGTGCTCCAGAAGGGTAAGCATAATTCTTGCTCTACATGTGGCACATGTGGCACCCATTGTGTTGTATTCTTTTTGTGACTTTATGCAATAATTAAAGTTTACATTAGACAGAACATTTTGTGATGCAGCTCTTTTTACTCTTACTAAGACAAGTATTTTAATAAACGCAAACTCCAAACATCTTTTATTTAATATCATAAAGTTTTACTTAGTAAATGCATCTATTTTAGAAGAGATCAAGAGAAGATTATTCACATAATATGAATGTGAAGTTGGAGGAAGCCTGGAAAGGGGGAATGAAGTATGCCGGAAAAAGATGTAAGGATGAGATAGAGGAAGTTGCCAATTCTTTGGCAATTTCAACAGAGAGGGTCAAGGTAAATACTAGAATTTTATACATAATTCTTTCAGGCAGTCTTTTATGATTAATGCATCAATTAGATATGCTAATTTAGATTATTTTTAACACAATTTGCCTTTTGAGGCATTTTGAAAATAGTAAGAGAGAAAATCTTCAGAAAAAAAAAGTTACAGCTGATCAAACAAAATGAAATCTACCAATCATTTTATTTTTAAAATATCATTTGTTCACAAAGTAGTGTGTAATTATATGCTTTAATGTACTTTAAAACCTGTTTCTTCAAGATAAGTATGTAGCAAATTACAAAAGTGCAATTTCCTTTTTTTCCAGATAATTTAGCTTTTCAGTTTTTTAAGACTATTTTTTGTTTCATTTTTTTCATGATTTATATATTTACTTTATATTTAGAATAATGGTTAGTTAGTAAAAACACAAATGACAACAATGGTTAGCCATTTGTTTGGATTATACTGAACAGACAATCATATTTCTCTCTCATGAATAGTCAATCAATTTTAATACAGCTTATTTTTAAATGCGCTTATTGGTCAAAGAATAACAACTATTAATGGCAGTATTTATAACTAATCATCAATTTTAAATTTACCCAAAAAAAAGTTTTTTGTGACAGCCTGTAATTTGTAAAATAATTAAGTATATGTTTTTCACTATTTAAGAGTTATTCACATTTCACTAAGTGAAAACTTTATTTGTTCACATTGTATAATATTTCATGTAAAAAATTAACATATATATGAGTATCTTATCCGTTACATGTATTTGCTTATTCCCCGTTTCCATTCTTATTCAATTGTCATAAGATTCATCTTTCAAAATTAGTTTCTTAGTTTATTAATTATATACTGTATCTACCTTATTACTTCCGGTCAATGTGAATTCAGTTTAAAAATATTTAAGGAATGGATTGGCAATAGAAATGCCAAAGAAAGACGAGAAAATGGAGAGGGTAAACCTATGAAAAGAAAGGCAGCAATAACAACAGGGACCAATTCCTATGCCTTGTTTGCTAAAACAGTTAAAAGGGGTTTGTTTTTAGTTTCTTTGTTTTTTATATTGTTTTTTGGCTTTGAACATAATAATGCCATGCAGTTTGAAGATGATTATTTTAGACGTTTACATTTTTTGTTAAACCATATATATAATTTTAGCAGCATTGCAAGAAACACATTTTTTCCCCAGTAGAACCAACTTTTACACTTATAAATTTACTAAACATATTTAACGGAACATAAAAATAACAGACAAATTGCATTTATTAATGGCTAAAAACAAAACTTGTCTGCACATAATTATGTATCTAATAATTTGACATCTTAATTCTGAACTGAAAGGACTTGTTTATTTATTTCAGGAACAATGGATGGTCCCACATATTGCAAACATATTGCAAATGAGTGGGGAAAATTAGACGAGAGAGAAAAGGAGGTCTTCAGGGAAGATGCACAGCAGATTAGGCTTGATCCCTATAAAGGAAAGCCTAGGGAGGCTGTGATATCAGCACAGCTTAACATTATTGGCCAGGCTGTAAGTGTTAATTATTTTAACCTTCAGCAATTATAAGGGTACCATTTTGTTCTGTGTTGCCTATCGATTTCAACTGTATAATATTAACTGTTATTATTAGTAATCCTAATAAAATAGATAGTCTGATTATAACAAGCTGCTAAATTTATCAAAAATTTAACAGAAACACTTACACAATTGAAAATATGGATTAGCTGAATGAGTTGTGTTATTTAATAAATTGAGAATGTATCCATGCATATAGCATGCTGGCATATTAAGTTAAAAAGGGACATAACTCTAGAACCAAAAAAGTCAATCCACCCTAATTCAAAATTGCCATCCAATGTGTTGTGGTAATATGTGTCATTCCATTTGATTAAGGCAAATAGAAGTTAGAGAGAGATGGAATTCTATTTAGGTCAAAGGTATGTTTTACATAGATTGCAACTATCTCAGAGTAGATCAGTAAATTAAAATAATTATAAGGTTTTGAATTATCAAACCTCTTTTAATAATAGCTTAATTCACTTAAGTTGATTTTAAATTTTGCAAATCTATATATATAGGTACAAGTAAAAATGCAAACTTGAATATCACAATTATTTTTTACATTGAGGTTAATCCTTTGTTGTATGAAACTTATTTTCACAACAAAACTATTGGGTGAAACAAGATTTCTTCTTGGTAAGATTTTGTTAAAAATGTTTTACTGTAACACAGCCATTTTACTGTGTTGTCCTGTATAGATTTGGGAACAGAACCTTCACAACAAAACTATTGGGTGAAACAAGATTTCTTCTTGGTAAGATTTTGTTAAAAATGTTTTACTGTAACACAGCCATTTTACTGTGTTGTCCTGTATAGATTTGGGAACAGAACCTCTTTGGTATACTAAATTTGTTGTATTTATTTTCAGTTATGTCAGCAATGCCAAAGTATTTTTTTTCAACCCCCACCCCACCAACCCCCCAAAAAGGCAATAATCCATCATTAATGAATGAAAAGGCCTCAGATATTCATTTTAATTCTATCCCAATGATCATAAACTTTACTGATTTATACATGTATTTTCAGTGTCAAACTTTGGATTCCATTGGATATGCAGTTTGTGGATTAGGCTGTGATAGGGAGAAGGAGGCAGCACCTGATTTCTTTGGTACACAAGATGCTGCCCCATTTTTTGATTTTGACCTGCAAGAGAAATTTATTTTGTTCGTTTCAGGTAAAATTTATTACATTTATCATATTTTTTTCGATTTATAAGTAATATTTTGACCTTACCTAGTTTGAAATATCAATAATATGTACCTGTGACCTAATGGATCACACTTTATGTTTATTTTTTTATTACAATGTAGGTAATTTATTTTAGGAAAAAAAATTAAAGCTACAAAACCTGATCAAACTATCTGCAATGAAGAAGAAAAGAAAGAGCTAAGACAGCTTGTAAGAAAGCATTTTAATGCAGCTTGGGGTATGTAAGTTAGATACAGTCAAAAGTTTTACAAATTTTAGGTGTTTAATAAAAAGAATATGACTCTCTGTTGATGTATTTTTGAGTTCATTTATACTATAACAGTGAAGCCAGTCAGCACTGAGGTTAATGTGAGTTTGAATCTCACTTATGCTGGGAACTTGACTCCAATCTCAATTGACTAAGATAATCAGTTTTTCTATCGAAGGTCGATGGTTTTCTCTGGGTACTACAGCTTCATCCACCACTAAAAACTGACCGCCAGGAAATAGCCCAAAAGGGGTGCTTAAAAGAGGCATTAAAACACCAAAAATAAATAAATAAAAAAATACTATAATAGTGATCACTCCTCAAATAGCTTAGTTGAAAAAAATATTTGAACAAACATTTATATACATGTACTCAGCATTTGTAGAAACCAACCAATTGTAACCTACTGCAATTTACATGCACCTGTTATAAGTCAAGAGCATGTTGTTCAGTGGTTGTCATTTATTGTTACATATATTGAAACATCATAAGAGTAAAAGCAGAGGCAAACAAAATGTATTATATCACATGAAAAAAAAAACATAATACATCAAGTGATAGCTAGTCGACATAAGTACATTTAAGAAAAAGATAAAAACGTAAAATCAAATACAAGATGAGATATATAGATTCTACCACTGCATCGAGTGTAATACGATATTTATCCACTCGAGACAGTTAAATTTTCAAATTTAAAACACGAGGCTTGCCGAGTGTTTTAAATATTTAAAATTTAACTGTCGAGATATAGTGGTGGAATCTGTTTCTCGAAATTTAGTCAAAATGGATACTTTCTTTACAATGTTCTGCAAAAAATTGTGTTCTTTATATAAGACGTCATCAGGCATGGTCGCCTTTTTTCATGACGTCACAATAGAGAATTCTAGGGAAAGCAAGAAAATGTGACGTCATAATTATATTTCGACCAATGAAGTACTGAGATCAAATGAACCACACGTTGATTAAATTTTGATAATCAATGGGTTGGGAAAGGGATAAATTGCCGAAGAATTAGAGAAAATAGAAATAAGACACTAAGAACAATTACCAAAAATTTAGTGGAAAATAAGAAAGAGAAAAAACACTAAAGACTTAACAATAAATGCTTGATATTTGTACAAGATATTCAAATTAGTTGGGGTTTCAGTTAACAAAAATAAATCATGTATTAATCTATTTTCAAAATCTTCAAACAGATATGTGTGAAAGCTTGATTGGATCAGGAAATGTTACTTTTGAAATAAAAAAAAACCCAAATTATATTATAAATCGAAAATATATAATAAAATAAACAAAATTATAAATGTTATTCTTATATTCTACTTTAGCCATTTCAACTAAATTGGCAACCACAGTTCCGTACAAGGAAATTACAGCAGGGAATATATTGGTAGAAGTTGAAGGATTGCCAGAGGGCATTACCTTGAAAGACCCATCATCATATGGAAAAGAGACTCTGAAGGAGTTGTTGAAAACAGAGATGAAATTTCAGATCAGGTATTAAATAAATATAACTTCTATAAAACTCATATTTTGAGTTCACTTAACACAAAGCGTAGAGTGAGCTTTTAACATGATTTCTTGAACATTTATATAACAAGTTAATGTACAGTTATATTTTATGATGATATGAATTTTACAGTTCTTAAGCACTTAAGTTTTATTGATATTGTCGTGTGTTTTTATATTCAAAATAAAAGTACATTTTGTTAAGAGTTTTTTTTAAAGTATTGATTGCTAGTATTTATTTTGTAAAAAGAAATAGAAATTAATGGCTTAGAACATATTAAAATGGTAAAAAAAAGGATTGCCAATCTTAAAAAGTCACTTAACATATTGCAAAACCTATTTAAATGAAACCTAACAACTTTGTTAATTTTCAAAACAATGAACAAATAATATATACAATTGACAGTGATCAAAATTAAGTCATTGCAAAATTTGGACACTTGTTTTATTATGTTTTGCTTTCATAGGAATAAAGAAATAACAGAAGATGTTGTGAATTGTAAGTAATGATTATATATCAAAGAAGAAGGTATAATAAGGCTATTTAATTGGCCCCTAGGAAAACAAATCTACCATTTTTATATGAAATCATCAATATTCTCTAAATAGTCTTCAAATTTTTTAAGGATTGCTAGATACCAAAATAAAAAATGTTAAATGTTCATAAGACTGTCAGACATAATTTTTTGTATATTTTATTTGTTTTTGCTTGTCAGTTTGCAATTTGGTTTCAATGTTATTGAAATAGCTGAGTCCAATAAACTGCATTATTTACTGCCCAAAAGACCACATTATTTAGAACTGTTCATTCATGTTTTGAGACCATGAAATACATATTATATAAAATTGAATGAAATCAGGTAACATCAAGGCAAAAAAAAAAAAAAAAAAAACACTTAAAAAAACTAGTTTTCAATGTTCTTCAAAAAAAAATATTAAAAAGAGAAAACAAATTACATATTTTTCAATTGAATCATAAATTATTAATAACAATCAAGATTAATATATTTAATTGATTTTCAGCAAATGGAGACACTGTTGAAAATAAAGCATCAATATCAGGGGAAGGTAATTTATACTTTTAATTTTCAGATAACCCTCTCTGACCTAAAGTAACATCTCAGGTCTGTCATCAGTTGGTCGACAACATCTGTTGTCATCTGTTGTTGTATGTTAAGTTTTACAAAAATCTTCTCCTTTGAAACTACTGGGCTAAATTGAACCAAAATTTGAATTAAATCACCTTTAGATTGTCTAGTTTTATAAATATATCTTATGAACCAGCCAACTAACTAAGATAGCCATAGAACATAGGGTTAATATGCAGATTTTGACCTATGTTTCTAAAAATTATTTATAGCAAATCTGACAGGGTATTTGTAGATTAAATTTTATACAGCAAGGTTTATATTTGAGAAGAAATACAATACTGAGAACTTTCCTAATTTTCTTTTGTCTCAAAAGTATTTTTTTGATTTCAGATGTAGAAAAAAGAAAATCAAAAGGAAAGAGTAAAGGAGGTATTGTATAATCAGTTAAAATCTAAAATTAAAAAAAAAACATGAACAGAAAGCCTAACAGTAATTCATAAAAATCAGCAGCAGCTTGAGATCTATAATAGTGTTAAATTTTCAGATAAATATATATATTAATTAACCCAAGCTTCTTTAAGGTTGATATTAACAATTTTTTTAGTTGTTGATTACTAGTATCTTGAATATAATGAGAGGAACTATTAACAGAGAAAATTATAAGCTAAATAAAATATTAAAATAAATCAACATTACCAAATTTCCAATATAAAGCCTAAAAAGGAGTTATTGCCCTTTTATGACAAATTCCACAAGCTCTTATGACACATTTAAATCAAATACACATGAGTTATCATTGATATACAATTCATACAATTCAAAGTCTCTACTCATATCTATGCATATAGGTTTCTATACTTAGTTTCAAGATCATCTTTGTATTTTTGCACATTTTTTTATAATTTTTAATGGTTATCAGTTTTTCAAGACAAAAAGATTACATTACTGAGAATTAACTGAAGAAATATACTTTTCTATTTTTCTGTCTCAGAAGTAATTTATGATTTCAGATGTGAAAAAAAGAAACCTAGAAAGAGAGAGCAATGGAGGTATTGTATAAAATCTGAACTAGTGACAAATTAATGTTTGACTGGTATATATGAAGTAGAAAAAAAGGATATATGTTGTATATAATTTCTTATCCGACTTCCCTATGCTGATATCACCCTGCTCAGCTTAGGAAAATCCTGTATCGTGTTTGTTACATCTTAGCCAGAGTTTAATAGTGATGTCACAATGTTTCAGCCATCGTTATTTAAAATGGATGTCACAATGCTACAGCCAGAGTTTTCACTTCTTTGCAGACGGCTTAAATCATCAAAAACAGTGTGATTTGACCTAGAAACTTAAGTGCTTAAGAAATCAAATTCAATAAACAATTATCAGGTCTTCTGCATATTGATATATTTAAATATCAGCTGCAAGCCACAATATAAAGCAATTTGGCGATTGATAAGATGTAGTATGATTGCCAATGTTACATCTCTTCATTCAAAACAAAAGATCTTGAACATTGAGTCTTACCCCACAACCAGTTGCTGTTAACTATCTGAATACATACAACATATTATCTTATACTATATAGTCCTATTTATCAAAGAACAGATAATCAAAATTATTAACTTTCAAATTGGAAACGCTTATTAAATAATATGTTGTTTTGTTTATATTTTTTACAGTTAGCAAAAGTAAAGTATTTGAAAAACCAGGATGTAGCACTGGTAAGCTATATTTTTTTAATACTGAAACAGTTGAAACAAAATATTACATCTTTGAGTTGATCCTCTGCTATAAAGCAGATGTGATATTTTTTTTCAATTTTAAATGATGCTTAGCTTCATATTATATAATTAAAGAAGATGTGGTGTGATTGCCAATGAGACAACTCTTCACAAGAGACTAAATTACACAAAAATTACCAACTGTAGGTCACTGTATGGACTTCAACAATGAGCAAAATCCATCCAGCATATAGTCAGCTTTAAAAGGCCCTAATCCCAACCCTCCCCTAACCTGGGTCATTGGTGTAACAGTACAACATAAGAATAAACTATAAAAATCAGTTGAAAAAGGCTTAACTCCGATCATATGGATACAAATAGAAATACATCTAACAAATACACAGAGTGGATGTGGCTGACTACTTATACATTCCAACAACATAAAGACTATGTACAGATCTGATAGTACTCACAGTTACAGACAGCTAGTTCAAAGCCACTAACAACTAATAAAAAAATCATGCATCTAAGACTAAATTATCAATCATTACACATCCAACATCCAATGGATTTAGTGTCAAGACGTCATAAACAGTCACAGAAAAACATGACCTTGTGCAACGCCAAGAAACAGGTAAAGACTGATTGTAGATCCATAAATGTGCATATGTATATAATATTAATATTAAGTTTGCTTTTAATTTATTGATAACAAAATCAATATAAATACCAATACACATTGTTGGGCTGTTATTTAGAGTCATTATACATTATACATTATATATATATATATATACATATGTCTGTGTCATTGTTGCACTTAAAATTATATAAACAAAACTAAATATTTTCAGATGTAAACAAAAGAAAAAAAGAATATAAGAAAAGCAATGGAGGTGAGATTGAGGATTTTCACTTTTAAAACTGTTTAGGATATGTGGTTCTTTAAAGATTAAAAAATGTATATAAGATGTAATATAAAACTATCTTTATAATTTCCCACGGTTCGATAGTATAGTGGGAAATTACTGTACTAACGGTACTAGTGAATACTATTGATACGGGAACTTTGTAGTACACGTATGATATATTTATATCACGTGATAAGTGGAAATATTTCCCTTATTGGTCACTTCTAGCCAAGCATCAGACTGGACAACAGTGAAATAAAGTTCTTTTTCAATTAAATGTTTTACTCTATTTTGTATTTAGTAGGATTTATATATTTTACTAAAGAGAAAGTTAATTTATTACTTTATGATGTACCAATAATTATTTTATTTACTGTCCAAGTAAAACTCTCGAGACGTTCCTCCGAACATTGGGGTTTGGACACAGGTTTCCGACATTTTCCACTTTATTTAAAATGTAGTCTTTTTGACTACATGTTAAATGGAGTTTGACCAAGTTAACTCGTTTTTGTTGGTTTTTCCTGGCCAGCGAGATCGTTGATGACAGAGTAAAATATTTTTGAACACAATTTACTTATTAATAATGTAGTAAATTCTTGAATGAAATATAAATTTATTATGCATTGATAGTTAAATGCTTTATGTATATTGTGTTTATCAATTATATTTATACTAATAAAATCGGGGTCCACCAGTATTGCTGGGCTATCGGCTATATATATAGTTTTTAGTATTTATAGAGATGCCAAGAAATAGTATTTATTAAAGTTGATACTATAAAGTATATAAGGGCTTTTCAAGAAAAACACACATGGGACAGGGGATAGGCAAAAAAAACAACCCAAAAACACTAAAGTAGATATACTGTATATAGGGTATCTTATAAAGTTTATAAGGTTTTTGTAAAAACTAGATTGTTTAAGATATCTGACATGAGACATCTTTTATTTTATTTTAAATTAGATGAAATTTAAACTTGCCATTGGTTTAGTGTGGTACCCAACACTACAGGGAGATAACTCTTTAAAAAATTAGCTGAACATTTTAATCACTTACTATTAGTTGAGAGAAATTAAGCTTCTCAATGATCAAAATTAGTGTTTGTCAAACTGCTACCAAACCAGTCAAATTATTACCGTAAATTGTGTGGTTCAAATTCCTCAAAATTTTTATATTTTTATCAACATGTCAAAGTAGATATTTTGCCCAAATTTTATGAAAACAAATAAGCCAATTTTATATGGTGTTGGGTACCACCTTATACAGCAAATATGTTGTATTCCAAAGCTTCTCTACATATTTGCAAAAAAATTATGAGATTCTTGGTCTAATGAATAATATATATTTTCAGAAGGAAAAAAAGAAAAGCAAAAACCAGTGGAAAGTCAAAGAGGTATTGTTTAGAATATTTCCATGTCCCACCTACGATAGAAGAGGGGCATTATGTTTTCTGGTCTGTCGGTCTGTCCCATGTCAGGTTAAATTTTTTGGTCAAGGTAGTTTTTGATGAAGTTGAGGTCCAATCAACTTGAAACTTAGTAAACATGTTCCCTATGATATTATCTTTTTAATTTTAATGCTAAATTAGAGTTTTGACCCCCAATTTCACAGTCCACTGAACATAGAAAATGATAGTGTGAGTGGGGCATCTGTGCACTATGGACACATTCTTTTTTCTTTTAAAGCTTTAATAGAACATCTATACTTAAAATTGTTTTTCAATCCCTCCCTCTAACCCATCTCAATTTTTGTCTATTTCCTATTATGACTTACAAATATTTCTGTAAGAATAATTTACTTCTTTTTTATGCCCCACCTACAATAGTAGAGGGGCAGTATGTTTTCTGGTCTGTGCGTCCGTTCATTCGTCCGTTCGTTCGTCCGTCCGTCCGTCCATTCGTTCATCAGGTTAAAGTGTTTGGTTACGGTAGTTTTTGATGAAGTTGAAGTCCAATCAACTTGAAACTTAGCACACATGTTCCCTATGATATGATCTTTCTAATTTTAATGCAAAATTAGCGTTTTGACCCCAATTTCACTGTCCACTGAACAAGGAAATAATAGTGCGAGTGGGGCATCTGTGTACTATGGACACATTCTTGTCAATCCCTTATTTATCCTCTATCAATATAACATTATTATGAAAAGCTTTTATTTTGAAATGTAGCAATTTTCCTTAAGCCATGCAGGTTTAGAATTAAATAACTCTTGAAAATTATAAATTTAAAATGAATATGAAAGTGGCTGCTGGATAAGTATCTCAGTTGGTCCATTTGATTACAATAAATATATATCTATTCATTATGATGTATAAATATAATATTAATTGTTACATCTTCATATAGGTGCAGAGTTATCATCAGAAGATGTGGAGATGTTAAGTCCTCTCTTATTAGATGAATCAACACAAGAGTTGGTTAACCCTACAGAAGGTTTTTATCTTTTTAGTTTTAAATTAATTTTACTTAACAAATGTCTTCTTATAGAGTTATTGCCCTTTAAAGACAATTTTACTGAATTAGTTCATCATGTTTGGTAACTTTAAAAAATCTTCTCCTCTGAAAAAATAAAAGACAAATAATGATAAACGAAGCTTTAAATTTTGATGAACATTTTAATCTTTTATCAGATAATGAAAAATTTATATTTTTATTTAAGAATGAAAATGTTTCGCATATAGTTGCCAAAACCTGCAACAGTATTTTAATACAAAGAAATAGTATTTTATATCAATAGTTCTATGAAGAAAGAAAATTGTTTTAGTTTGAATTGTGTTCATTTTATATGATGTTATGTATTTAAATGTATGTATATATAAACTTGTCTTAAACAGTCTCTCATAAATCTTTTTTGATTGGTGCATACAATGCAAATGTTTTATATGTTTTATATGTTACTATGTCAATATGTTATGTTTGTATGTGGTGATACTATAATAAAATTTTGAATCTGAATCTCAATCTGGAAAACAGGTCTTCTAATTAAAGTCTGTGATAACCTTCTGATACTGACATCTAGCATATTTACATTGACAAACAATTAACAAAAGCAGGCATTGAAAACACTTTTTTTACTTGGGATATCATGCATACTGTGGTCTGTGAATCTCAGAACAAATACCTGATGGAAGATAATAATTTAGAATTTTATATTAAAAAATATATATGAGTTTTCTCTAAAACAAGTATATGAATAAAAGTTTAATACAATAAATAACCATTAAGTTATTTTTTTAACCTGTTTGCCTTGTTATTTATATTTGTCTTTTCTTGATAATAATTTATAATTTCTTTTATCCTCAGATGAACTGTTTGCCATCGAAAATGTGTTGAAAACCCGTGTGAGAAAAGGGAAAACAGAAGCCCTGATCAAATGGGAAGGCTTTACTAAACCAACATGGGAGCCTCAAACAAACATTAAAAATAATGTGTCTTTGTAAAATTAATTTAGAATTAATTTTTATATTTGTAATGATTATTTAAAAAAGGCAGTAGCTATGAAATTTTTTTTTGGTGAAAGATTTGAAATAAAAGTACTAAAAATATGAATGAAAATATATAAGATTCATATCATTTTAGGTATCTGGAAAACTTAATTAACAGTTAAAATGCTTTTGCCTGTTTCACAATCATGTGTGATGGTAATTTGAAACAATTACAATAATGATTTATGATTTTTATTCTCAATCTAATATTTAACAGCCAGATTCTAGTTCTGAATCATCTATCTAGGCATGAGTACTTGTTTGGTCTGTCTTCATTATATGAATATGGACAGACATAAATTATGGGAAATAATGGATTGAATTCTGCAACTAAAAAATGAATTTTCATGGTGAGAACCTTATGTAATTAAGAGACCAACTTGTAGTCTAACTAATTATATTCTTTTAAAGAAATGGAAACTATTTTTTTAAAAAGAAATCGTAGCTTCTGCCTCTTTAAATAAGTAATACTGTATAATAATGATGTATGTTTACAAAATTTTATTTTCATTATTCCAATTTTTGGGGTGAACAAATAAGCAAAATAATCACTTTAGTGTGAAACAAGATTTTGTGATGGAATTCAATGTTTGCCATACCATAGTTCACCCAAAGGTAATTTATGACAGTACCTTATGACAGTACCATTGAAGTAATAGAATGAGATTTTATGACAGTACCATTGATGTAATAGAATGAGATTTTATGACAGTATCATTGATGTAATAGAATGAGATTTTATGACAGTATCATTGATGTAATAGAATGAGATTTTATGACAGTATCATTGATGTAATAGAATGAGATTTTATGACAGTACCATTGATGTAATAGAATGAGATTTTATGACAGTATCATTGATGTAATAGAATGAGATTTTATGACAGTATCATTGATGTAATAGAATGAGATTTTATGACAGTATCATTGATGTAATAGAATGAGATTTTATGACAGTATCATTGATGTAATAGAATGAGATTTTATGACAGTATCATTGATGTAATAGAATGAGATTTTATGACAGTATCATTGATGTAATAGAATGAGATTTTATGACAGTACCATTGATGTAATAGAATGAGATTTTATGACAGTATCATTGATGTAATAGAATGAGATTTTATGACAGTATCATTGATGTAATAGAATGAGATTTTATGACAGTACCATTGATGTAATAGAATGAGATTTTATGACAGTATCATTGATGTAATAGAATGAGATTTTCCAGTATATTTTTGCTATGAATAGGTTTACTATTTGTTAAAAATACTCCTTTGAAAAGATGAAATTCTGTATAAAGTCAATAGTTAATTGGACATCCAAAGTGAACAAGGGCAAGTTCATTATTTGAATAAATTGAACACACGGTATGGAAGGATAAATTAGTTTTTCATAATACAGAAAATCTTATCCATGTCAAAGTAGCATCAATTAAGAATCATACAGATTGTACTAATTTTAATCAATACAATGAGTTGAATTTTTTGCAGATAAATTCTGAAATACCTTTAACATACGTTTACGCAAGTTATTAAAAACAGTTGTCCTATTAAAAAAAAATCTATTTTTCACTATAATTTTGCTGTTATAATTCCAATTAAAGGCAAAGGAAAGCAGAGGTCTAATAAAGTTACAATTTAACCAATCTAGTACTTTTTTTATCATTAAAGGGTAATTTGATTATATTTAGGCAAGATTAATTTACCTCACAAAATCTTGTCATGGTCTAAGTAAGCAAAAAAGAGGATGAACTGAATTGGTAGTTCACAAAACCATGACAATATTTTTTAAGAAATAACACAATTTATGTATTGGAACCTAGAAAACTATTCATTTAATTTGTACTTTGGTTCCACTTTTACAAAACAATAATTCTTTTAAAAGCATGTCAGTTATGCTATTTTTATAAAAAAAAATGTGTAATTTATGACACTGCTTCATTATTTACCATACAAGTTAAATTTTTATTATTTAATAAAGATTAATTTAGTTTAATTTTACTTTACTTTAAATACTATATTTGAACATCAAACAGTTTTGATTTTAACATGAATTCTTTTGACAAGTAACATCATGTAATAGACATAAATAAATCTGAATTCTTGGTCTATTGTACTCCTGTGGTTGTAGTAATTTTACATTATATTTAAATGTGTATATTAAACAAAAATATCTATAAAGCTATGTTGGTTGATTTCTTTTTAAGGTGAATTTCATCAATTATATGTTATCTGGCCTTCAACAATGAACAATCCATACAATGAGACAATCTCCACAAAAGATCGTGGTTTTCATCAATTATACGTTATCTGGCCTTCAACAATGAATAATACTTACAATAAGATAACTCTATTTCATCAATTATATCTAATTTTGCCTTCAACAATAAATAAAACTAACAAGAAGACAACTTTCCACAAGAGATCGTAGATTTCATTAATTATATGTTATCTAGCCTTCAACAATGAATAAAACTAACAATAAGACAACTCTCCACCAGAGATGATGGATTTCATAAACTATACGTTATCTGGCCTTCAACAATGAATAATACTAACAAGAAGACAACTTTCCACCAGAAATTGTAGATTTCATCAGTTATATGTTATCTGGCCTTCAACAATGAATAATCATTACAATAAGATACCTCTCCACCAGAGATTATTGATTTCATTAATTATACGTTATCTGGCCTTCGGCACTGAATGATCCTTACAATAAGACAACTCTACACGAGATGATGGATTTCATCAATTGTATATTATCTGGCCTTCAACAATGAATAATACTAACAATAAGACAACTTTCCACCAGAGATCGTAGATTACATCAATTATACGTTATCTGGCCTTCAACAATGAATAACACTAATAATAAGACAACTTTCCAGAGATTGTGGATTTGATCAATTATATGTAATATGACCTTCAACAATGAACCATCCTTACAATGAGACAATCTCCACAAAAGATCGTGGTTTTTATCAATTATACGTTATCTGTCCTTCAACAATGAATAATACTTACAATAAGATAACTCTATTTCGTCAATTATATATCATTTTGCCTTCAACAATAAATAAAACTAACAAGAAGACAACTTTCCACCAGCGATCTTAGATT
This sequence comes from Mytilus edulis, assembly GCF_963676685.1. Lineage (NCBI taxonomy): Eukaryota > Metazoa > Mollusca > Bivalvia > Mytilida > Mytilidae > Mytilus > Mytilus edulis. The sequence goes on along the minus strand of NC_092351.1, from coordinate 10,299,044 downwards.
TCATTAATTATATGTTATCTGGCCTTCAACAATAAATAATCATTACAGTAAGATAACTTTCAACAAGAGATAGCGGATTTCATTAATTATATGTTATCTAGCCTTCAACAATGAATAATCATTACAATAAGATACCTCTCCACCAGAGATGATGGATTTCATTAATTATACGTTATCTGGCCTTCAGCACTGAATGATCCTTACAATAAGACAACTCTCCACAAGATGATGGATTTCATCAATTATATGTTATCTGGCCTTCAACAATGAATAATCCATACAATAAGACAACTCTGCAGAGATCATAGATTTCATCAATTATATGTTATCTGGCCTTCAACAATGAATAAAACTAACAATAAGACAACTCTCAAGAGATCGTGAATTTCATCAATTATATGTTATCTGGCCTTCAACAATGAACAATCCATACAATGAGACAATCTCCACAAAAGATCGTGGTTTTCATCAATTATACGTTATCTGGCCTTCAACAATAAATAATACTTACAATAAGATAACTCTATTTCATCAATTATATATCATTTTGCCTTCAACAATAAATAAAACTAACAAGAAGACAACTGTCCACAAGAGATCGTAGATTTCATCAATTATACGTTATCTGGCCTTCAACAATGAATAATCATTACAGTAAGATAACTTTCAACAAGAGATCGCGGATTTCATTAATTATATGTTATCTAGCCTTCAACAATGAATGATCATTACAATAAGATACCTCTCCACCAGAGATGATGGATTTCATTAATTATACGTTATCTGGCCTTCAGCACTGAATGATCCTTACAATAAGACAACTCTCCACAAGATGATGGATTTCATCAATTATATGTTATCTGGCCTTCAACAATGAATAATCCATACAATAAGACAACTCTGCAGAGATCATAGATTTCATCAATTATATGTTATCTGGCCTTCAACAATGAATAACATTAACAATAAGACAACTCTCAAGAGATCGTGAATTTCATCAATTATATGTTATCTGGCCTTCAACAATGAACAATCCATACAATGAGACAATCTCCACAAAAGATCGTGGTTTTCATCAATTATACGTTATCTGGCCTTCAACAATGAATAATACTTACAATAAGATAACTCTATTTCATCAATTATATATCATTTTGCCTTCAACAATAAATAAAACTAACAAGAAGACAACTGTCCACAAGAGATCGTAGATTTCATCAATTATACGTTATCTGGCCTTCAACAATGAATAATCATTACAATAAGATAACTTTCAACAAGAGATCGCGGATTTCATTAATTATATGTTATCTTCAACAATGAATGATCATTACAATAAGATACCTCTCCACCAGAGATGATGGATTTCATTAATTATACGTTATATGGCCTTCAGCACTGAATGATCCTTACAATAAGACAACTCTCCACAAGATGATGGATTTCATCAATTATATGTTATCTGGCCTTCAACAATGAATAATCCATACAATAAGACAACTCTGCAGAGATCATAGATTTCATCAATTATATGTTATCTGGCCTTCAACAATGAATAACATTAACAATAAGACAACTCTCAAGAGATCGTGAATTTCATCAATTATATGTTATCTGGCCTTCAACAATGAACAATCCTTACAATGAGACAACCTCCACAAAAGATCGTGGTTTTCATCAATTATATGTTATCTGGCCTTCAACAATGAATAAAACTGACAATAAGACAACTCTCAAGAGATCGTGAATTTCATCAATTATATGTTATCTGGCCTTCAACAATGAACAATCCATACAATGAGACAATCTCCACAAAAGATCGTGGTTTTCATCAATTATACGTTATCTGGCCTTCAACAATGAATAATACTTACAATAAGATAACTCTATTTCATCAATTATATATCATTTTGCCTTCAACAATAAATAAACTAACAAGAAGACAACTGTCCACAAGAGATCGTAGATTTCATCAATCATACGTTATCTGGCCTTCAACAATGAATAATCATTACAGTAAGATAACTTTCAACAAGAGATCGCGGATTTCATTAATTATATGTTATCTAGCCTTCAACAATGAATGATCATTACAATAAGATACCTCTCCACCAGAGATGATGGATTTCATTAATTATACGTTATCTGGCCTTCAGCACTGAATGATCCTTACAATAAGACAACTCTCCACAAGATGATGGATTTCATCAATTATATGTTATCTGGCCTTCAACAATGAATAATCCATACAATAAGACAACTCTGCAGAGATCATAGATTTCATCAATTATATGTTATCTGGCCTTCAACAATGAATAACATTAACAATAAGACAACTCTCAAGAGATCGTGAATTTCATCAATTATATGTTATCTGGCCTTCAACAATGAACAATCCATACAATGAGACAATCTCCACAAAAGATCGTGGCTTTCATCAATTATACGTTATCTGGCCTTCAACAATGAATAATACTTACAATGATAAGATAACTCTATTTCATCAATTATATATCATTTTGCCTTCCACAATAAAGAAAACTAACAAGAAGACAACTGTCCACAAGAGATCGTAGATTTCATCAATTATACGTTATCTGGCCTTCAAAAATGAATAATCATTACAATAAGATAACTTTCAACAAGAGATCGCGGATTTCATTAATTATATGTTATCTTCAACAATGAATGATCATTACAATAAGATACCTCTCCACCAGAGATGATGGATTTCATTAATTATACGTTATCTGGCCTTCAGCACTGAATGATCCTTACAATAAGACAACTCTCCACAAGATGATGGATTTCATCAATTATATGTTATCTGGCCTTCAACAATGAATAATCCATACAATAAGACAACTCTGCAGAGATCATAGATTTCATCAATTATATGTTATCTGGCCTTCAACAATGAATAACATTAACAATAAGACAACTCTCAAGAGATCGTGAATTTCATCAATTATATGTTATCTGGCCTTCAACAATGAACAATCCATACAATGAGACAATCTCCACAAAAGATCGTGGCTTTCATCAATTATACGTTATCTGGCCTTCAACAATGAATAATACTTACAATGATAAGATAACTCTATTTCATCAATTATATATCATTTTGCCTTCCACAATAAAGAAAACTAACAAGAAGACAACTGTCCACAAGAGATCGTAGATTTCATCAATTATACGTTATCTGGCCTTCAAAAATGAATAATCATTACAATAAGATAACTTTCAACAAGAGATCGCGGATTTCATTAATTATATGTTATCTTCAACAATGAATGATCATTACAATAAGATACCTCTCCACCAGAGATGATGGATTTCATTAATTATACGTTATCTGGCCTTCAGCACTGATTGATCCTTACAATAAGACAACTCTCCACAAGATGATGGATTTCATCAATTATATGTTATCTGGCCTTCAACAATGAATAATCCATACAATAAGACAACTCTGCAGAGATCATAGATTTCATCAATTATATGTTATCTGGCCTTCAACAATGAATAACACTAATAATAAGACAACTTTCCAGAGATTGTGGATTTGATCAATTATATGTAATATGACCTTCAACAATGAACCATCCTTACAATGAGACAATCTCCACAAAAGATCGTGGTTTTTATCAATTATACGTTATCTGTCCTTCAACAATGAATAATACTTACAATAAGATAACTCTATTTCGTCAATTATATATCATTTTGCCTTCAACAATAAATAAAACTAACAAGAAGACAACTTTCCACCAGCGATCTTAGATTTCATTAATTATATGTTATCTGGCCTTCAACAATAAATAATCATTACAGTAAGATAACTTTCAACAAGAGATAGCGGATTTCATTAATTATATGTTATCTAGCCTTCAACAATGAATAATCATTACAATAAGATACCTCTCCACCAGAGATGATGGATTTCATTAATTATACGTTATCTGGCCTTCAGCACTGAATGATCCTTACAATAAGACAACTCTCCACAAGATGATGGATTTCATCAATTATATGTTATCTGGCCTTCAACAATGAATAATCCATACAATAAGACAACTCTGCAGAGATCATAGATTTCATCAATTATATGTTATCTGGCCTTCAACAATGAATAACATTAACAATAAGACAACTCTCAAGAGATCGTGAATTTCATCAATTATATGTTATCTGGCCTTCAACAATGAACAATCCATACAATGAGACAATCTCCACAAAAGATCGTGGTTTTCATCAATTATACGTTATCTGGCCTTCAACAATGAATAATACTTACAATAAGATAACTCTATTTCATCAATTATATATCATTTTGCCTTCAACAATAAATAAAACTAACAAGAAGACAACTGTCCACAAGAGATCGTAGATTTCATCAATTATACGTTATCTGGCCTTCAACAATGAATAATCATTACAATAAGATAACTTTCAACAAGAGATCGCGGATTTCATTAATTATATGTTATCTTCAACAATGAATGATCATTACAATAAGATACCTCTCCACCAGAGATGATGGATTTCATTAATTATACGTTATATGGCCTTCAGCACTGAATGATCCTTACAATAAGACAACTCTCCACAAGATGATGGATTTCATCAATTATATGTTATCTGGCCTTCAACAATGAATAATCCATACAATAAGACAACTCTGCAGAGATCATAGATTTCATCAATTATATGTTATCTGGCCTTCAACAATGAATAACATTAACAATAAGACAACTCTCAAGAGATCGTGAATTTCATCAATTATATGTTATCTGGCCTTCAACAATGAACAATCCTTACAATGAGACAACCTCCACAAAAGATCGTGGTTTTCATCAATTATATGTTATCTGGCCTTCAACAATGAATAAAACTGACAATAAGACAACTCTCAAGAGATCGTGAATTTCATCAATTATATGTTATCTGGCCTTCAACAATGAACAATCCATACAATGAGACAATCTCCACAAAAGATCGTGGTTTTCATCAATTATACGTTATCTGGCCTTCAACAATGAATAATACTTACAATAAGATAACTCTATTTCATCAATTATATATCATTTTGCCTTCAACAATAAATAAACTAACAAGAAGACAACTGTCCACAAGAGATCGTAGATTTCATCAATCATACGTTATCTGGCCTTCAACAATGAATAATCATTACAGTAAGATAACTTTCAACAAGAGATCGCGGATTTCATTAATTATATGTTATCTAGCCTTCAACAATGAATGATCATTACAATAAGATACCTCTCCACCAGAGATGATGGATTTCATTAATTATACGTTATCTGGCCTTCAGCACTGAATGATCCTTACAATAAGACAACTCTCCACAAGATGATGGATTTCATCAATTATATGTTATCTGGCCTTCAACAATGAATAATCCATACAATAAGACAACTCTGCAGAGATCATAGATTTCATCAATTATATGTTATCTGGCCTTCAACAATGAATAACATTAACAATAAGACAACTCTCAAGAGATCGTGAATTTCATCAATTATATGTTATCTGGCCTTCAACAATGAACAATCCATACAATGAGACAATCTCCACAAAAGATCGTGGCTTTCATCAATTATACGTTATCTGGCCTTCAACAATGAATAATACTTACAATGATAAGATAACTCTATTTCATCAATTATATATCATTTTGCCTTCCACAATAAAGAAAACTAACAAGAAGACAACTGTCCACAAGAGATCGTAGATTTCATCAATTATACGTTATCTGGCCTTCAAAAATGAATAATCATTACAATAAGATAACTTTCAACAAGAGATCGCGGATTTCATTAATTATATGTTATCTTCAACAATGAATGATCATTACAATAAGATACCTCTCCACCAGAGATGATGGATTTCATTAATTATACGTTATCTGGCCTTCAGCACTGAATGATCCTTACAATAAGACAACTCTCCACAAGATGATGGATTTCATCAATTATATGTTATCTGGCCTTCAACAATGAATAATCCATACAATAAGACAACTCTGCAGAGATCATAGATTTCATCAATTATATGTTATCTGGCCTTCAACAATGAATAACATTAACAATAAGACAACTCTCAAGAGATCGTGAATTTCATCAATTATATGTTATCTGGCCTTCAACAATGAACAATCCATACAATGAGACAATCTCCACAAAAGATCGTGGCTTTCATCAATTATACGTTATCTGGCCTTCAACAATGAATAATACTTACAATGATAAGATAACTCTATTTCATCAATTATATATCATTTTGCCTTCCACAATAAAGAAAACTAACAAGAAGACAACTGTCCACAAGAGATCGTAGATTTCATCAATTATACGTTATCTGGCCTTCAAAAATGAATAATCATTACAATAAGATAACTTTCAACAAGAGATCGCGGATTTCATTAATTATATGTTATCTTCAACAATGAATGATCATTACAATAAGATACCTCTCCACCAGAGATGATGGATTTCATTAATTATACGTTATCTGGCCTTCAGCACTGAATGATCCTTACAATAAGACAACTCTCCACAAGATGATGGATTTCATCAATTATATGTTATCTGGCCTTCAACAATGAATAATCCATACAATAAGACAACTCTGCAGAGATCATAGATTTCATCAATTATATGTTATCTGGCCTTCAACAATGAATAACATTAACAATAAGACAACTCTCAAGAGATCGTGAATTTCATCAATTATATGTTATCTGGCCTTCAACAATGAACAATCCATACAATGAGACAATCTCCACAAAAGATCGTGGCTTTCATCAATTATACGTTATCTGGCCTTCAACAATGAATAATACTTACAATGATAAGATAACTCTATTTCATCAATTATATATCATTTTGCCTTCCACAATAAAGAAAACTAACAAGAAGACAACTGTCCACAAGAGATCGTAGATTTCATCAATTATACGTTATCTGGCCTTCAAAAATGAATAATCATTACAATAAGATAACTTTCAACAAGAGATCGCGGATTTCATTAATTATATGTTATCTTCAACAATGAATGATCATTACAATAAGATACCTCTCCACCAGAGATGATGGATTTCATTAATTATACGTTATCTGGCCTTCAGCACTGAATGATCCTTACAATAAGACAACTCTCCACAAGATGATGGATTTCATCAATTATATGTTATCTGGCCTTCAACAATTAATAATCCATACAATAAGACAACTCTGCAGAGATCATAGATTTCATCAATTATATGTTATCTGGCCTTCAACAATGAATAACATTAACAATAAGACAACTCTCAAGACATCGTGAATTTCATCAATTATATGTTATCTGGCCTTCAACAATGAACAATCCTTACAATGAGACAATCTCCACAAAAGATCGTGGTTTTCATCAATTATACGTTATCTGGCCTTAAACAATGAATAATACTGTCATTAAGATAACTCTATTTCATCAATTATATATCATTTTGCCTTCAACAATAAATAAAACTAACAAGAAGACAACTTTCCACCAGAGATCGTAATGTTATCTGGCTTTCGTCCCCGAGGGTATCACCAGCCCAGTAGTCAACACTTCGGTGTTGACATGAATATCAATTATATGGTCATTTTTATAAATTTTCTGTTTACAAAACTTTGAATTATTCGAAAAACTAAGGATTTTCTTACCCCAGGAGTAGATTACCTTAGCCGTATTTGGCACAACTTTTTTGGAATTTTGGGTCCTCAATGCTCAATGCTTCAAAAGTTGAAGACATTATCTTATATTAACAATACATACAAGTATAACATACAATTTTTTGATTGTTTTTTCTACATTGGCTAGAGGTATAGGGGAGGGTTGAGATCTCATAAACATGTTTAACCCCGCCGCAATTTTGCGTGTTTCTCAAGTCAGGAGTCTTTGCATGGCCTTTGTTAGTCTTGTATGATTTTTTTAATGTTAGTTTCTTGTGTAGAATTCGGAGTTTAGTATGACGTCCATTATCACTGAACTAGTATGCATATTTGTTTAGGGGCCAGCTGAAGGACGCCTCCGACGGGTGCGGGAGTTTCTCGCTACATTGAAAACCCATTGGTGACCTTCTGCTGTTGTCTGCTCTATGTTCGGGTTGTTGTCGCTTTGGCACATTCTCCATTTCCATTCTCAATTTTATACATGTATACAGAAGTTCAGTGTTAGTTCACAGTTAGCAAACTTTGCCATGCCAAGAAATTGCCTCCGTTGAAATTCTGCAAATATCCCATAGAGCAAATTACATGGATGATTAATATTGACCATACAATAAGACAACTCTGCAGAGATCATAGATATCATCAATTATATGTTATCTAGCCTTCAACAATGAATAAAACTAACAATAAGACAACTTTCCACCAGAGATCGTAGATTTCATCAATTATACGTTATCTAGCCTTCAACAATGAATAATCATTACAGTAAGATAACTTTCAACAAGAGATCGCGGATTTCATTAATTATATGTTATCTAGCCTTCAACAATGAATAAAACTAACAATAAGACAACCCTCCACCAGAGATGATGGATTTCATTAACTATACGTTATCTGGCCTTTAAACAATGAGTAATACTAACAAGAAGACCACTTTCCACCAGAGATCGTAGATTACATCAATTATATGTTATCTGGCCTTCAACAATGAATAATCATTACAATAAGATACCTCTCCACCAGAGATGATGGATTTCATTAATTATACGTTATCTGGCCTTCAACACTGAATGATCCTTACAATAAGACAACTCTCCACAAGATGATGGATTTCATCAATTATATATTATCTGGCCTTCAACAATGAATAATCCATACAATAAGACAACTCTGCAGAGATCATAGATTTCATCAATTATACGTTATCTGGCCTTCAACAATGAATAACACTAACAATAAGACAACTCTCAAGACATCGTGAATTTCATCAAATATATGTTATCTGGCCTCATTGGTGCATGAACGATATATTCGGCATATATATCCACCAAATAACTTCGTCTCATTGATGTATGAACGTCATATAGGCCCTATATGTATTGAATAACTCGTTGGTTTGTGCTTGCTATATAGAGCCTTTAGCCATATACCCATTGAATAATAGTCTTATTGGAGTATGAATGTTATATAGGCTTTTACCAACCGAATATGTCTGTCTTATTGTTGTATGAACGTTATAAAGTTCCTTTACCCATCGAATAGCTGCGCCTTATTGGTGCATGCACGATATATACGGCATATATCCATCAAAGAACCGTCTCATTCAATTTGATGTACGCATGTTATATAGAGCCTATACCCACCGAATATCTCTGCCTCATTGATGTATGCATGTTATATAGAGTTATACCTATTGAATAATTGCGTCTCATTCAATTTGATGTACGCATGTTATATAGAGCCTTGACCCACCAAATATCTCTGCCTCATTGATGTATGCATGTTATATAGGGCCTTTACTCATCTCTTCTACACTAGTATCATAATTTTGACCATTGAAAAACTTTAAAGTCAAATAAATCAAAACAAATACACAACGAACATTTATGATATATGTTATCAGTTATCAAATGACATATATATTCATATAAAAATATCATAACAAGGTTTGATTTGCAGCAGGTCAAGTTTACGAGCTTATTCCATCTACGCCAGTGACTTACAACCTTACGACATTTCACAGTACGCCAGAGGGTTGCATCCTGTTCTGCAGATCACATTTTGTATGTATAAAGATTTCATTTCACCAAAAGTTAAATATTTTATTTCAAGAGCTACAGAAGTGTTTCTTTTAAAAGTTTCCTAAAATATATGTCATTTGAAAACAGATTATTTTATTAAATATTGCTTCAAAATTTATATAAACAGTCTGACAGATCAGATTTCAAAAATCACAATAAATAACTTTATTTACATAACAATGCTTCAATAAACAGAAATACATAATTTCTATATACTGCACAATTAATAAAAAGATCCTATACATCTTATTTTAAAATTTGTAAAAATATCATAAACAAGGTTTGATTTGCAGCAGGTCAAGTTTACGAGCTTATTCCATCTACGCCAGTGACTTACAACCTTACGACTTTTCACAGTACGCCAGAGGGTTGCATCCTGTTCTGCAGATCACATTTTGTATGTATAAAGATTTCATTTCACCAAAAGTTAAATATTTTATTTCAAGAGCTACAGAAGTGTTTCTTTTAAAAGTTTCCTAAAATATATGTCATTTGAAAACAGATTATTTTATTAAATATTGCTTCAAAATTTATATAAACAGTCTGACAGATCAAATTTCAAAAATCACAATAAATAACTTTATTTACATAACAATGCTTCAATAAACAGAAATACATAATTTCTATATACTGCACAATTAACAAAAGGATCCTATACAACTTTTTTTTAAATTTGTAAATTGCTTGTAAAATTTACAAATTTTTTTTAGGCATTAATCATGAATTTGTGAAATGAGTTAATTGGAGACCTATTGGTTTCTTATTATGAACAAAACACACCAATAAATTAGAGAAAAAAAAAATATTGGTAGTTCAAGTTCAATAGTTTAACAATTATAGTCAATATGATTTCCATTCCGAAGAGAACCCAAATTTCTGACCATTGCTATGTTCACCCATTTCAAAAAAAAAATTACAAGTGTTTATTTCACAGTCAAGGTATAATTTGTAACTCTTTTATAAATAAGAAAACTTTTAATTTAAAGACCATCACAGTGCACCAGAGGGTTTCATTCTGTTTGGCAAGTCATTTTTTGACAATCATTACAATTTCCTTTAACCAAAAGTTAAAGATACTAAAATAGCAAACTCTCAAATTTCTATTGCTAATTTCACCCATTTCTATCCATTAAAAGAAAACGAAAGTTTTGATTGAACTGTCAAGTTATAATTGGTAACACTTTTCTAAATTTGGCTGCTTTGTTTCAATGTAAATACCTTCTTTGACAATGCATGCTCTTTTACCATCTCTTGTATGATTAAATGCATATTAAGATTGAATGTTGCATAAAATGCCAGTCAAGAGTAGACTTCATCTCCAGCCTTACAGACTTTTATCCTCTTTTGATTAGTAATTTTGTATTGATATCTTGTTCTTTAATTTCAGTAGGAATTTCAACACTGTTTTGAAGATTAATCATCCCCAAACAATAACCTTATCATAATTTTTAACCATGAAAAATCATGACTTTGATGTAGGAAATTTATTTTTGTTAGCACTATCAATTAAGGATTTTATTGCCTTCCATTGAATACCCCTATTATGAGTTTTGATTTCCCTGTCCTGTCAAGGTAAAATTTGCAACACTTTTCTAAATTTGGCTACTTTGTTTCAATGTAAAGACCTTGTTTGACAATGCATGCTCTTTTACCATCTTTTGTATGATTGAATGCATCTAATAGGATTGAATGTTGCATAAAATGCCAGTCAAGAGTAGACTTCATCTCCAGCCTTAAAAGACTTTTCTCCTCTTTTGATCGTTCAATCAGTGATTTTGCATTGACAGCTCTTTGTTTAATTTCAGCAGGAATTTCCCCCGAATCTTGAAGATCAATTGTCTTCCAAATATCCCCATTGCGATCTTTTATATCATTGAATAGTATATTCAATGGCAGGGTTGTTGTTGGACCTCCTATGTTATTGAATTCCTTAATTGTATGGTGTATTTTGTTGCCAGTCTTCTTTAATTGATCCCTTAACAATAGCCTTATCATAAATTTTAACAATAAAAAAATTCAAAAGTAGAAAAATCAGGACTTTGATATAGGCATATGATTTTTTCACACATAAAACATTTATGATGTACCTTATCAAATGACATATGATTTAATAACAACCAAAATACCATTGGCAAGATTTGATTGTAACAAGTCAAGTTCAAAAGATTTTTCTATTTACTCCAGTGACTTGCAACCTAATGACTTTTCAGTACGCCAGAGGGTTTCATACTGTTCTGGAAATCACATTTTGTATGCATAAGGATTTCATTTCACCAAAAGTTAAAGACAACAAAATATATTTTTTTCAGAGGTACATAAATGTTGATTTGAAAAATTTCTTAAAACATATGCCATTTTAAAAGATACAATTTCTTCAAATATTGTTTCATGATACACATGTACAAATAGTCATTGAATCAATTAATTAAAGTGTCTCTGCCAACTCCCTCTGATTCATCAACATCATCTTTGTCCTAGTAATCATCGTAATTCTCATCCTCATCATCATTGTCATCATCCTCAACATCATCATCATTGTCATCATCCTCAACATCATCATCATTGTCATCATCCTCAACATCATCATCATTGTCATCATCTTCAACATCATCATCATTGTCATCATCCTCAACATCATCATCTTCACAAAAATTGAAATTGTCCATATTATTTCGATCTCTAAGCAAACTCTCAAATTCCTGACCATTGCTATTTTCACCCATTTCTATCATTTCAAAGAAAACATTAGGAGTTTTGATTTCACTGTCTAGGTATAATCTGAAACAATTTTCTAAATGTGACAACTTTGTTTCAATGTAAAGACCTTCTTTGACAATGCATGCTCTTTTACCATCTCTTGTATGATTGAATGCATCTAATAGGATTGAATGTTGCATAAAATGCCAGTCAAGAGTAGACTTCATCTCCAGCCTTAAAAGACTTTTCTCCTCTTTTGATCGTTCAATCAGTGATTTTGCATTGACAGCTCTTTGTTTAATTTCAGCAGGAATTTCCCCCGAATCTTGAAGATCAATTGTCTTCCAAATATCCCCATTGCGATCTTTTATATCATTGAATAGTATATTCAATGGCAGGGTTGTTGTTGGACCTCCTATGTTATTGAATTCCTTAATTGTATGGTGTATTTTGTTGCCAGTCTTCTTTAATTGATCCCTTAACAATAGCCTTATCATAAATTTTAACAATAAAAAAATTCAAAAGTAGAAAAATCAGGACTTTGATATAGGCATATGATTTTTTCACACATAAAACATTTATGATGTACCTTATCAAATGACATATGATTTAATAACAACCAAAATACCATTGGCAAGATTTGATTGTAACAAGTCAAGTTCAAAAGATTTTTCTATTTACTCCAGTGACTTGCAACCTAATGACTTTTCAGTACGCCAGAGGGTTTCATACTGTTCTGGAAATCACATTTTGTATGCATAAGGATTTCATTTCACCAAAAGTTAAAGACAACAAAATATATTTTTTTCAGAGGTACATAAATGTTGATTTGAAAAATTTCTTAAAACATATGCCATTTTAAAAGATACAATTTCTTCAAATATTGTTTCATGATACACATGTACAAATAGTCATTGAATCAATTAATTAAAGTGTCTCTGCCAACTCCCTCTGATTCATCAACATCATCTTTGTCCTAGTAATCATCGTAATTCTCATCCTCATCATCATTGTCATCATCCTCAACATCATCATCATTGTCATCATCCTCAACATCATCATCATTGTCATCATCCTCAACATCATCATCATTGTCATCATCTTCAACATCATCATCATTGTCATCATCCTCAACATCATCATCTTCACAAAAATTGAAATTGTCCATATTATTTCGATCTCTAAGCAAACTCTCAAATTCCTGACCATTGCTATTTTCACCCATTTCTATCATTTCAAAGAAAACATTAGGAGTTTTGATTTCACTGTCTAGGTATAATCTGAAACAATTTTCTAAATGTGACAACTTTGTTTCAATGTAAAGACCTTCTTTGACAATGCATGCTCTTTTACCATCTCTTGTATGATTGAATGCATCTAATAGGATTGAATGTTGCATAAAATGCCAGTCAAGAGTAGACTTCATCTCCAGCCTTAAAAGACTTTTCTCCTCTTTTGATCGTTCAATCAGTGATTTTGCATTGACAGCTCTTTGTTTAATTTCAGCAGGAATTTCCCCCGAATCTTGAAGATCAATTGTCTTCCAAATATCCCCATTGCGATCTTTTATATCATTGAATAGTATATTCAATGGCAGGGTTGTTGTTGGACCTCCTATGTTATTGTATTCCTTAATTGTATGGTGTATTTTGTTGCCAGTCTTCTTTAATTGTCTGCACAGTCTGATGGCAATGCTTTGTCCCCCTGAAATAACGTCAACAAGAATGTAAGATTTTTAAAATCAATAAGTTTTTAAATTTTAAATACACTTGTATAGAAAAAAGAGAAGCATGTTAGTATTAGTATAATAGTATTATCAATAACTGGGTGGATATTTTCTCTCTTGAGTGTGTGTTTACATGAATTATCAATGATATTGTCCTTATTTAAATTTACTGTTTAAAAACCATTTTAGCAGAACTATGTTTCTTTTTTTATAAGAAACAATCAATTATATTTGATGTTCCATTTAGTCATATGAAAATGCACTTAAACCAAAACCTCCAAGTCTTCTGAGTGCGAAATTAAGATTAATTTAACTGTGTTATACAGTGTTAATTTCCCTATCCATGTATAAAGAATACAATGGAACATACAGATAAGCAAACGTTAATCAAAATGCACACTCATTGAAAATAATTAAAATATACTGAATCTAAAGAGAATTAAAAAAAATTATACAAACTGGCATATTTCTTCACTAACTCCAGCAGAAAATGTCTCTCTGAAACAAAGCCTCCCAATTTAACCAAGACAACATTCCTGCTTTTCTCCTTGGCTGCAGCCAAATTTGTTTCATATACATCATGATCAGCAGTAATGTCCCATTTTTCTTTCAATTTCCGCTGCAACTTTTGTATAGTTGAAGTCAACCTGAAAAAAAACATCATTTACTGTTATTCAACACAAATTAATAATAACAGTTCTATATAAATTGCCTGCCTATAAACACTTTTCTTTATTTGTACATTAATAAGGCCATTAGTTTTATCGCTTGAATTGTTTTACAATTGTCATTTCTGGGCATTTTATAGCTGACTATGCGGTATGGGGTTGGCTCATTGTTGAAGGCCATACAGTGACCTATAGTTGTTAATTTCTGTGTCATTTGGTCTCTTGTGAAGAGTTGTCTAATTGGCAAATCTTCTTTTTTATAGTTATAGTTTGACAATTTATTATGTTTTCAAGCCAAAAACAGCATTTATCCCCTTTGTTCTATCTTTAACAATGGTGGACATGTTTACCATAGACTCAATTAGGAACATTCAATTAAAGTTTAGAAGCTTTTGGTACAGTTGTTCAACAGTATGAATATTTTCTTGTTTCACAAATTAGATTTTTTTTAATAGTTTACATATTCAGTTATACAATGACAGGAAAATGGATTAATTACTGAAAACTTGCACTTTCAACAAGACATTACTATATGTGACTACTTGAGATAAAAGTATAATATGAACTTAAAGACCCAAACTTTATATATGAGTGATAATAAATAATAACTTACTTCTTATATGTTTGATCTTCTTCGAGTTTGGCAGGGGGAACTCTTTTTCTGAAATTAAAGTCAACTTTTTTTATTTCACTATAAAGCATTATTCAAGCATACAAATTAACATGGCAATATCAAACATTCTACTTACGAAAAACATGCAATGTCAAACAGTCTAAAGTACACTTTTTCCCATTATATAGGTATGTGATCGAGTTACATTAAAATTTTAAGGTGCAGCTCATTTTGTTCACATACAAATTCATTAACAAAAGACAGAAAAACCTTATTCACATATTGTTTAACTACAGAATAATATGCTATACATGTTTATGCCTTTATAATTTTTTCCCTTTTTTAATTTACCTAACAAAACTTAAATTCATTGACAGATCTATAAACCAAAAAATTAAAATTCCACCCCCTTTGTAATAATATCAGTTTTTGTCCTAAATTACAATAACAAAATATACCTCAAATCATCCATCTTTTCTAGTTCCAAAGAGTACTGTTCCTGGGTTGTTAAGGTTACTGGAATAAATAAACAGATTGCTATAATATTAAGTAATTGATTGAACAAATTATTTATTGTGATCAACTATAAAAAATCTACTTGGAAAATATTCACCAGTACTGGTTTAAGGGCTGTTCCAGCAAATACTATCCCCCCCCCGAAAGGCCCTTTTTTTTAATCCCCACTACCCACAGAAATAAAAATAAATTAGAACAACACTACCTTTGCATTTTAGTATTTCAAAAACAAGCACCCACATAAAATTAAAAAAAATGCCTTCCCTGGGGGGGACATAGTATTTTCTGGAACAGCCCTTATTTCTATAATCATCACATCACTGAAATAAATGACTGTAAGATTCTACTAATCTTTTTCTAGAATGTTACAGTGATATTTATGGATAACTAATGAACTTGCATTCAGATATCATTAATTTACTTATTTCAGTTCATATGTGACATATATGATTATTATGTTAAAATATTATGATATTAAGATGGCAATACAGCAAGCCCACTTATTTAAAAATTAAATACAATACACTTACATGTTGGTTCGTTCTGAGATGAGGTAACCATAACTTTTTCATCTTCAATCCAACTCAAGACCACCTCCTCTGTAATACCTACAAATCAATTCTCTTCATGAAATTTTGATGATTTTAATAGATGCTCAATATACATTTATAATTAAAAAGGCAATCATTTCAGCAATTAACTATCATTAAGCATATGAATATCTACCTTTCAGTTATTAAATTTAGACATTTATCAGCATTCATGGAAATAAATCATCATTAAACCAAACTAAAAGTTTTATTTATAGGTTAAATTGCCAAAAATACTAGCACCAATCTGAAGAGTTGAGCCCTTTTTAGCTGATTTTAGGATGAGGGTTGGCATGCCCTTAAACACATTTTACCCATTACGTCATGTATGTGCCTTTTCCAAATCAGGAGTTAGCAATTTAGTGTTTTTTATGTTGATTTAGATGTTTTTTTCTTTTTTTTTTTTAATTTGAAGCAAAAGAGAATCATATTTCTCTAATTTTGATGCAATTTTCATGTTTCTAGACCAGTGTGAGAAATATATTTCTTGTCTCTAGTGAAAAATTTGTTCTTGGCAAATGATTGGTTATAAAAAAATCACAACCCGTCTTAAAAAACGTCTTAGTTTGGTGTAGTACAAAAACAATTTTGTTTGGTCTAGAAAATGTCATTTAAAGAAACAAAATGTCCTTAAAAGTCTGCAAAAAAAGGTGTGTCTTCTAATATGAATCAAATATAAACACGTTTGGATTAAATTGGATTGGAAAACATGTTATCAAAAGGTCATGATCAGACATGGGCTGTTATTTTTGGCCAAGTGATGTACATTTCAGCATGCATTTTTAAACTATCGCACGACGTAGTAAAAGCATAGTTGGGAGAATTTACTCTCTATTGAAATTAAATTAGGGTTTTTTGGACATTAGAGAAACAGATTCTTACATTGTTGGCAGTGGATTATCGTGTATCTTCTATCTTGATAAACTAATTATGGAATTTTAAATCTTCGCCAAGACTCGACTTTAAAATTCCATAATTTAACAATCTCGATTGGAAAAACAGGATAATCCACTGCTCCCGATGTAAGAATCTATATGTCTCCACTATTTTAACAAACTAGAACATATCATAAATGAATAATGTGATAAATGTACTAGTAGTTACTTGTAAATGGCTTTAGAAGTTCTTCCAATTCCTCAATGCTTGATTTTTCTAATCTGATGGCTTTCTCTATCTTTGCAACAAGACTATGGCCTGAATAACATGTAAAATTAGAAAGTTAATTATGTTCACTTATAAACCTTTTATGGTAATAAAAGTTGTACTACTAAGATATAAATTTTCAATTTTATGGTAATATTATGCTCGCATACAACTACTAGCTGAGCAGAGCATAACAACCATTGGCAACTGAGGAGATCATGTGAAGATGGTGCTCTTTATAGCTTGCTGTTCAGTATGAGCTAATGCTCCATGTTGAAGGCCCTACTTAAACCTATAATTGTTAACTTTACATTGTGACTTGGATGATGAGTTGTTTCATTGGCACTCATACCACACATATTATAAAATTTGACTCTGGAAATCAGAAGAATGTAAATTGTATGTAATACTGTTTTTGTAAATACCTTTTATAATTTTATGTGAGGGCTATTCCATTTAAACATACATCAACCCCCAGGAAGGCACTATGACAATAGGGCAGCCACCCAGAGAAGCATTTTTACAAATTTTGAAGGATTGTCCTCATCAAAACTTTGAAAAGGGCACCCACCACTAGAAGTGGTTTCAAAATGCCTTCCTGGGGGTTGATCTATGTTTAAATGGAATAGCCCTGATATTGTATAGATATAACATAATTTTAAAAACATTTTTCATGTTATCAATTATGAGGCACTCAGATTCAACTAAATTGGAATGATTTCTTATTTATGTATTTTTTATGTATATTGATATTTTTTTTCTTCTTTCAGATTAGCAAACATAAGGTCAACTTGTCCAATAAATGCACCACAACTGTGTTTCAATGTGATTGATACTCAATGCAGTAATCACTATAATGGTTACTTACCTAATTTTTCTCTGATTTTCTGTCCATAATGAATTAAACCATCAGTAAGCAGATCAATACGGTTTTCCGGGGTCATCTCTTTGGTAATTTTAGAGAACTTCCCTAAATATGACCAAAGTCTTTCAAGGCTTTCACCATCTGTCAGTCCTATGCCATTTTTTTTCCTTGGGTTATACAGAACCTGAAAGTATTTGTAAATTTTAAATTTCTCCATCTTTATAAGAAGATGTGGTATGAGTGCCAATGAGAAAACTCTCCATCCAAGTCACAATGTATAAAAAGTTAAAAATTATAGGTCAAAGTACAGCCTTCAACTAAGCTATAAAGGGCCCAAAATAACTAGTGTTACACAATTCGTACATTTTCCAACAAGACAATTTTGTGAGAAGAGTTGCTGAGTGATTTTATAAGGTTGCACTGTCTGAATTTGAAAAAAAGGTAAATAACAATCCAAATTGTTTTGTTTTTTTATCAATTAAGAAAAAAAAATCAAAATCATAATCATTATATAATACCAAAACCCTTACTTCATGTAAATACAACTTATTTGATATAGTTTATAGCTTAAAAGATGCAGAATAAAACTGGAAAGTTTACTCTTGTGATGGACAGACAAGGTAACCAACAGTATGTCAATATCATGAGACAAAATAAAATCCAATTAGTGACCATATAAAGTTATGTTAAAAGAAACAGTCAAGCAAAATAATGATGAACATTAAAAAATATAGTGTAGGATATTTTACCTGACATGCCATTTTATGGCCATAACAATGGAATATGGGAATTGCAAACTGTACTTTATCTAGTATGGACTGATCATTTTGTTTCTGAAAAAAAAAGAAAGAATATCAACTCAAATTATTTACTTATTCAAATTAAAGACAAGGATGAAGTTTGCTTATTCATATCAGTTTAAAATGATTGATGACATTTTGATAAGGTTGTGGCTTTTAAGGTGTAATATATCACCAAAACCATGGACCCCACTTCCGGGAAATTCATGTAATCAAGAGGCTAGAAAATAATCCCCTAGGTTTGACAATTGTGAGGAGTTAAACCCTGCATTTCACTGCAGATCTTTTTTTCTGAGGCAGTAATGTTTATATTAGGATCATAATGGCAGCAGGTTTTTTTAATTGATGATTCTGTAAAATATCTGTGCAATATTAGGTGACGTCATGGTTTATGATTGTAAACATGAAAATTAAAGTAAACAAATGGAAATGTGACATCCAGTGAATTTTTTTTTCTTATATGCAATGAAAGCTTGTGTGATTTTTTCACAGTTGCATTGGACAGGAATAAACTTGATTCAGGACAAATATGATTTTTTTTGAAACAAAGATCAATCCTGCACAAATTTTTGAAAACCTTTAATTTAACAAAGACTGTTAGGGAAAATACTCTGGTGGTATGACACTGCAATGTCTTCTTAATAAGTGGTATGCAGTCAATTTGAATAAAAGAATGTCAGGGCTAAACTTAATAAATAAACCTTGTTTAAGAAACTTAAAATTTAATGTGCCAAAATTCACTACATATTGCATAATTCTGTAAGGGCTATTTCATTAAAATGTGTGTGGGAGGGTAGGTCAAAAGAAGTTGAACTATTGAATGTGGGTGATGCGAGCCTGACCAGAGAAATAATTAGAGATACCTGTAGTTCGACTCATTTACCAGAAGATTGGCAGATCAAGGAACACAACTCTTACTTGGCTTTGTAAGGCTAAAATAAGTCTCAATAGATATTGGTTGAGATTGAAATAGTCTATTTGCCAATTAACGACTTCGATTCCGTGCTTTAAAATTTCCACTCTAAGTGAAGTAATTCAATCAAAAATTAGATAACGTGACAACGGATAAGACGTCTGATTTACTGAACAAACCCTTATAAAATCGGCATCTTGTAATGTAAAATCTATTTATATTTTAAACAAAACAAATTTAAAGATAAAATGTCCCTATTATTTCTACCAGTTACACCAAAGATGAAGTTTTGAAACCGTACAGGTCAAGAGAAAATGATTTTTACATTTGGTTAGTTAACGTTGGAAATCGCCGAGCTTGTCCGGGGCTAGAGTAACTCCCCTTTGCATGAAGTGTAAAATTCAAAGTCAAATTCGGGAATTCTGTGCTAATTGGCAAGTGGGCTATTGAGGATTAAGATGGATGTATCATAATCTATTCTTTTATCATATTAATTAAGTTATATGCTTTTTGTATCTTGGTTATTTTTTAGTATAGTTTAATACAATTGTTTTTTGGTTTAAACTTAGTTGTCAGTCCACATCATAATTTTTTAACTTGTTTCAAGTATAAATGTTGTACAATGTAT
Organism: Mytilus edulis; assembly: GCF_963676685.1. Lineage (NCBI taxonomy): Eukaryota > Metazoa > Mollusca > Bivalvia > Mytilida > Mytilidae > Mytilus > Mytilus edulis. The sequence continues at coordinate 10,278,086 of NC_092351.1, read as the reverse complement.
GTGTTTCCACACTTTTATTCCTGATGTTGTGACCTTTTTAATTTGAACTCCTTCATTGAGATCTTAGCGTGATTTAAAGTTGAAAGGGTTGACATATACAAGTGCATGATCACAGCTAATTGATAAAAAAATAATTTTAATAAATTTCATATAATCTATAACAATGAATTGCTAATTAATTATATGAAGGTGAATAAAGAGAATCTTCTATAAAACATATAAGGGAAAAGAATGTCAAAAATCAATACAGTGGTCAATGATCAGAAATTAAATTACATTTGTCAGATTAACTGGGCAAGCCATTTAAATCCTGAGATCATGATTGACGTGTGTATTTAATAAAGATAAAAAACGCGATTTTAAATGTGTTTTTTGAACTGGGAACTATAATTTTAGTTTGAGTAACATGATGTTTCGACTCATGAAATACATATATTTATATGGAGCAAAGTTTGGTAGTATGAAAACTTTCGACTTGAGCGAGTTCAAGACAACGAGTGTAAACTGTACCTTGAGATGACTTTCTAGACTGCAAGCAATGTCATACATTATATACAAGGGATCCTTGTCATCACTATTTTCTTCTTCCAATAACTTTCGCAATAAGTAAACTGCATATCCAAGTCTAAAAGGTTAAAAGTACAAATCAATTTTGTATTGGTATAATCAAGCCACAATTCAATTCAAATTTCATATATGCTTCAATTAAAAAAATTTCAACGAGGGTTCTACAGTGATCAAAAATGCTTTCATTTGGTTCTAAAATAACCGAACTAGTTTATTCATTAACAAAGCTACAGCAGTGTAGCAATTATGAACTATTTTTTAAAATATGTACCACTTATTGTATGTTCTCTCATTGAATAGAACAGAAATAAATAAAAACTGCTGTCTTTTTGGTTTATATATGTATGGTGATTTGTCTGGTGAACTGCTATTATTTTACCAAAAATAGACACAATATCCAAGCTTGATACAGGTCTGAATTTGGATTGTGATTAATATATTTTTTTGCAGTTGTATAAAACTGAAATAATTGTTAATTACCTTTCACCATGTTTCAGACTGAAGAAATACTTTGGGAATTCATGTCTACATGTAGACCCAAATACAGCTGTTTCTGCTAGCTTCTTATTCTTATTCTTAGACCGGAGATGGTTTCCGGCTTGAAAGTCATTACACTCCTATGAAATAAAAATTAATAATCCTTAAATTCTGTAAAACAAGAATGTGTCCATAGTACACAAATGCCCCCCTCGCACTATCATTTTCTATGTTCAGTGGACCGTGAAATTAGGATTGGACTTTATAAAAAACTACCTTGACAAAAAACTTTAACCTGTGAGATGGACGAACAGACCAGAAAACATAATGCCCCTCTACTATCCTATTTAAGATTATTTCTCCAATATTGTCCAACTTTATTGATGATTCCAAAAGTCAGTTTTATGAGATTTAGATTTATCTTTTTCAAAGTTACCCATACTATTTGATTTTAATGCTTAATCCACAGTAACAAATAAATCAATTTACTTGTGGGTTTTAAAAAAATGTTATAAATATAGATTCTACCAATGCATCAACATGATCAAGTGTGAAACGATATTTATCCACTCGAGACAGTTTAATTTTCAAATTTAAAACTTGAGGCTTGCTGAGTGTTTAAAATATTTAAAATTTAGACGAAATTTAGTCAAAATTGATACTTTCTTTACAATGTTCTGCAAAAAGTTGTGTTCTTTAAATGTGACGTCATCAGGCATGGTCGCCTTTTTTCATGACGTCACAATAGAAAAATTCTAGAGAAAGCAAGAAAATGTGACGTCATAATGGAAATTCGACCAATGAAGTATTGAGATCAAATGAACCACACGTTGATTAAATTTTGATAATCAATGGGTTGAGAAAGGGATAAATTGCAGAAGAATTAGAGAAAACTATTTACCACATCAGGCTTTCCCCTGTCTTCGTAATAATTGCCCATAAAGGCATCTACTGAAGCCTGGTCCAAGAAAAATTTATTGCTGTGTTTTGGTTCTGCCCACTGCTTGCCAGATGATGCCTTCCTAACTAGCTGGAAATCAGCATCAAAACTGTATATCTTTGGCAATGTCTGAAATATATTCAATTCATCATCATAATGTTTAGCTGAATTTGAATTCATCAATACATATATGCACAAAAAAAACATTCATTAATCAAACAAGGTTAACCTATTTTTAAATAAAAATCTGATATTTTCCCAGGTGTTTTCATACTATTATTCCTATATTATGGATATTACTTAGTTGCTGACACTTGTAAATGATAAAGTATAAGATGTACCAAGTCCCTAGCCATTATGTGGGAATTTCAGTCTTAAAAGAGAACTGGTCACCACTGGTTCACCAAAGCACATTGTGTATGATTTGGAAAATTGGCTTGATCTTCTGATTGTATTATATTCCATTGTGATAATTGATTTTCAACTCCAGTTCGAATATTTCAAACACAAACTATATTGTTTTTGTTGCTTTTTGGTTAATCCAAAAAATATATAGAATGTTTTTGTTCAGCACTGAAAATTAGTCTTTCTTTATACATATACCTTTCTTTTTTTTCTACAAGGATGCAAAAGACAAGTAAAATCATTTAATCATATATAATAAATCATAAATCTAAATAATGTAGTGAAATAAAAATTAAAAGAAACTTACTGAAAAACAAGCTGGACATTCAGTTCCATTATCTAACTTGTCTGGAAATTCAGTTCTTTGGAAGAAGTTCCTGAATTCTGCAAAAGTCTCGGTCATAAGAGACTTGTAGATGTCTAACACCTAAAAATTACACCAGATTAAAGTTCTTATCTTCTTCTCGCAATCGTCAATATTAAAAAAAGTTCATATAAACTAAACAAGCCTGTTTTTATTAATTTGTTTAACATACAAGATTTGTGTTTTTTTACTTTTAACTTCTGACATATTAAGACAAGGATCATTTGACATTATACTTACCAAGGATAAATTTGATCTTAAATATTTATTCATGGCTTTCTTTTGGTGTTGTACCCTTTATTCTTGCAATAGCATATATGTATATTGATAATTATTGGTTTTTATAATCTAAATTTTAATCCATAATTGTTCAATATATATAAATGGCACCAAATCACATGGTATTCAAAACTGTACAGAAAAAAATCTATTTGTCAGGAAATAGAACATTGTTTAGAATCAGTTCATTCACAGTATCATAGAGTAACAAACAATGTGAATATGTTCATAAACAAACCTGAAAGTTGACATAATTTCTCTGGTATTTAGAACTTCTAAATTTCAACGCCTCACAAAATCCTTTGCAGGAGACATGACACTCTATGAGTAGTCCATATAACCACTTGAGTAGTTCCATGTCAAATGCTAGTTTAGGAAACTTAGTGGTTGAAGGCCACAGTCTGTATTTCACCAATGTAACAGCTTCTGGTTCACATTTGCAAAACTGGATGTTGCGTTTATGCTGTCTTCCTAAAAAGGTAAACAAATATTTTTTACTATTTCAAAAACATAAATAAGTTGATAAAACTAGTATAAATGCTAAATTTTGCTGCTGCTAAATTATTTTATATAAATATACATATTAACCAAGACAATGTGTCCCCAGTACATATTCTGGAACCCATTCATCATTTGTTCTTCATGTGAACACTATTTTATATTGTTTATGTAAAGGAACTATGAACATTTAACCGTTAAATACAGTACTAAGTCACACTATCTTTTTCAATGTAAAGTCGTGTTCAGAACAATAAAAATGTTTTTATTAGAAACATTATACTTTAGGTTTTTCTTTGTTTCAAAGTGAAGAGTGATTTCCTTTTTTTTCAACTAGTATACATTAGGATCTTGGGGCCTGCTCAAGACCTCCTCTGGGTGTGTGATTTCCCACATGTTGAAGACCCATTGGTGGCCTTAAGTTGTATATACATTTTGTTGTACCTTTGACATATTCCAAGTTTCCTCAATGCTCATAAACTTTGTTATTTGGCCTTTCAATTATTTTGATTCAAATGTCACTGATAAGTCTTTTATAGACAAATCATCATCATCATCATGTCTGTTGTAATATAAATTGTAAGCCTGGCACCTTTGATATGTATTTCCATTATTATTCAATATGTGCCGGTCCCTAGTCAGTGGTTGTCATTTGTTGCTGTGTTACATATTTGTTTTTCCTTCATTGTTTTGTACATTTATTAGGCTGTTAGTTTTCTCGTTTGAGTTGTTTTACATTTGTCATTTTGGGGCCTTTTATAGCTGACAATGTGGTATGGGCTTTGCTCATTGTTGAAGGCTTTATGGTGACCTATTTGTTAATTTCTGTGTAATTTGGTCTCCTGTGGAGAGTTGTCTCATTGGCAATCATGCCACATCTTCTTTTTTACACATACATGTGTACTATACTGTAACTTGATAAGCAATACATTAATTTAACATACCTTTCACATCAATAATTACAATACTCTTAAAATAATTGGAATCACAATCACTGTGTGATGACAAGATCCATGAAGGTGTTTTTAAGACAGCCCCAACAAATGCTTCATTCTGTAATAATCATAAAAAAACAATGTATTCAAAAAAATACATGAAAACAAGAAAATATTAAAAATTAAAAAAATGTTTTTTTTTCAAAAAGTTAAGCTATAAATGCTGCTTAAGTGCATGAAGGGTAGAATCTTCATATATATAAAAACTAACCTTTTTTGATACTATAATTTTAAATATGAAAAACAGTCAATTAGATTATGTGTTTATATATAATCAAATGTGCTCTTTTCTTAACTGACAATACTAAAATATTCACCAGACCAACAAAAAATCAGGCTAGTGGATCCATTCACCAATAATAAGAATAAATATGTTAATCAATGTTTTTACATTTGGCAATGTTACATGACCATGACAATAATACACTCATTTCAAGTTTAAGAATAATAAATAAAAATGGGGACATCTTCATCATCCAATAGAACAATATGTTCCATATTTCTTTGAATTGTGCAAACATGATTTCATAAAAAAAAATTCAAACAGTAAGTATTGCTTACCCTCCATGCTTCAAACATATGCAAATGTGGATACTGGTGTCTCCTGTATAAGCAGTCTTCACAGACCATTTCCCATGGTGTGCAATCAATGCACTTGAAAAGTTGGGCCTCTTTTTTGCACTCATGGCAGGAAACAGTTGATGGTGCTTCTGTACTGATAAAGGCCTCATACATATCATCCCTAATGGTACTCCAATCATGCAAGCGTTGTTCCTTTAGAGATAAATATGTACGCTTCCCTGTAGAAAAAAATAAACATATAAACACCAGAACCAAGTGTTAATACCATTGGTAATGCATACGATACATTTTACACATACAAGTAGGTGGTTCAATGGCCTTTATCTACAAAAATAGTCTACAAAACTACAAAGCCATAATTTTCAAAAATCAAATCAACAAAGCTAGCAGAAAGGAATATAAACTTAAATTTGTACTGCAAGCATTATTTCATTCCACCATGTTTTTACACTAGAGAATAATGTTTGTAAATAGTGTGAAAACGTCGTTCTTGATATATGTCGTTGTTTTGTTTATGTTAGACTGGTTAATTATGTACATAACTCAATGTTATGGATTTGAATAGTCCCGTTATTCCACGCTTCATACAAAATGTAGTTCAGATAACGCTTTTAAACCCCAATAAATTTACAAAATGAAGCATTCAATTCTTAAATAACATAACTCCTTGTAGACAACTCACAATACCAAAATTCAGCTCAATATCTAAAAGCACTTATAAAAGTAAATGAAAAACATTATTTTCACCAAATTTTCAGATTAAAAGCATTTTAATTTTTAATGGCATAATTTCAGCATAATCAGTGGAACAGAAAGGATGAGGGGGGTCAAACACATCAAGTTCATTAATAAATAAAAAAAGATGCAATTCTAACCATACAGTACAATACAGCGAAGCCAATACAGTAACAATACAACTTATCTTCTATTCCACAGGGGACAATGACAATGATACAATCATAATTAAGTCATTTAACAATATTTCACAAACAATACAATTTGATGAAAAAAACAGTGAATCATACTAGCATATATATATCAAAATTAAACAGACACCTTTAAAATAAGCGGGTTTTGTGCAGCACGATACTCAGGGGAAGTGAAAAAAAAAGGGGGGGGGGTACAAAATGTTGGTTTTATTGATTGATTTCCCTGCTAGGGGAGACACCTAGGGACAGTGCTAAAGATTAAAACAAGTAAAAATCTTCCCGTTACCAAATATCTCACTACAAATAATTTAAAGCATTTAATGATCAAACCAAAAAAGAAAAAAGAGGTCAAATCTCCGCAATTAAATCATGATTACGAATCCTTTTTACATACCTGTTTTAGCATCAGGTTGAATTTCATTCATCATTTCTTCTATTGCTGAAGAACCTGGCATGGCTACAGAGAGTACAGATGATAAAGATGTGGAAGTTTCACCAAATGACTTTGCATGATGCTGTAGGTCAGAAACTTCTCCCTCATCAGCTTTCACACCACGAAAGTGTTTAGAGAAAACGACCTTTTTTGAACTTTTCCCAGAATGAAATTTTGCAGACAAGAACGCTTTTCTTTTCCGAATCACAACCATCTTAGAAGAAGTAGTAGTGAAAGTAGTAGATAGCGTGTAAAAAGTTGAAACGGCTGCTGAAAATGGCGGTTCAGGGCTTCCAACGTTAAACCACGGGCGTTGAACCACGTGTGTGCGTAAGTTTTGACCCGGTAGACGGAGGGTTTCATCTCCGGATATGGTATCCTGTCTTTTGTTAGCGCTAACAGCAGTTATATCTGTACTGTACAGTATGAAAGTCGGCCGTTGTTAGTGGTACTACCACACTAACATCACTAATAGATTCCTGATAGTAGCAGCTAATATAATAGAATTGGGTGTATATCCGACTTGAATGGCAATCTCGTTATCAAGATGTTTAAAGCAGGAATTTCAATCTACATCGATTTTTTTTTTTAAATATACCTATTAATTTTTACATAAAATATATGTCAACGATCTGTTACAATTTGTGTTGTGTAGCGAAAATCGCTTCTGGTGAACATGGTGAACGTTTACTAATGTTTCGAAACTCATCACGAAAATATCAAATAAAAAAAAAGTTAGCCTCATTTGTTTTCATATTCTACATGTTTTATGTATTCTGAGTCTGGCATATATAAGCTAAACAAAAAACTGTTTTCTTATATTTATTTGGTCATGGAAAAGACTAGTGTGGATGGCAATATTAAATTCACAATAAATTAACAGGGGGAAAGTGTAGTGGCAATCGCTTCTTGTGCATGTTTATTACTAATTACTTATACTTGATTTACAGTACAGGATCCCTTACGGTTCCTCTTAACCAGACTCGTAATTTAAGTTTTTTCTAGTTCTGTTTTGTCCGTTACTTACAGAAATTTCTGCTCTGAAGTCATTATAATATAACTCTTCGTCTAATGTTTCAAAAATTCATCACGAAAATATCAAATAAACAAACGTAAATTTCATTTGTATTACATTCTACGTGTTTTGTTTATTATCTGTCTGGCATTTTAGTGAAGGTAAACAAAACATTTTTTTCTTATATTTCTTTTGTAATGGAAAAGACTCGTGTGAATGAAAAGTGCACTCGGAAACAGTTTACGATATATGTCCTAGGGATGGAACATTTTCTCTTTTTCCTATCGAAGGTCAGTGGTTTTCTCCGGGCACTCCAGCTTCCTCCACCAATAAAAACTGGCCGCTACGAAAAAAGCCTATATGCGGTGCTTAAAAGTAGCGTCAAAACACCAACAATCAAATCATTCATTTAATAATACAACAATTTTTTAGACATCATACAGAGTAAATATGGTATTCGTTGATTATGGATAATAATGTAGTTCTGTGGCTCGCTTTCTAATATCCACAGAAGAAGTTGACTTAAATGAAATGAAGGTCTGTAAACAGAATGTATAGGTCGTAATCAGAAACTCGTACAATAGTAAATAAGAATTATTTTTGCAAAGCTATTTCTAATGTTCTGAATAACATATATTTTGATATTCGAACCACAGTAACGAATAATGTTACTTTAATGTTTAAGAATGGGTGGCGAAAAAATAGTATGAACGTAAAAAAATAAATTACATTGCATTCAAATATTGAAGTTTTTATTAATTTCAAGATTGTGATTTCCCGATTAGATATATATATCTGATATTTGGTATAGACGATACTTCAGTTCTGCATTAATGAAATAAAATTTCTAAAATCCTACACGAGTCCCATAAAAAAACAATTTGCAAAGCAATGTTGAAAAGGTTTAAATTACAAAAGGAGAGACAATAGAATTGAGAATGGAACGGGAAATGTGACAAAGAGAAAACAAACGGACCAAAAAGCAGAAAAAGCCCAATGTCAGCAATAGGTCTTCAACGAAGCAAGACATTCCCGCACCTTGGATACTTATTTAGCAAAATGGACGCCACGGTTATCTCCAGAACAAAAATTAGAAGAGAAAAAAAAAAAAAAACTAACAAAGGCTAGATGTTCCTGACTTGGAACACGCCGTAAACATGCGTCGGGATTAAACATAATAAATTAATTTCAAAAATCTCAACCTGCCCGCTTTACCTCTTCATGCTCTAGGCAGAGTGGAATAAACAAACACGCAGCAATAAATAAACAAAAAACTGTGACATCTAGCAATTACTGACACGGCAGCTCCCGATCCCAATTTAACTGACTGTACTATCGAGCAAGTACTAGTACATTATAAATCATATACATTGCATTATTAGTCTACATGTAATTAAAGATGCAACTACAAATTGTCAAATTTCGCTGAACAAGCAAATTATACGACAAATGAGAATTTTAGAAGAATTATCCAACATGATCTGTATATTAATTAGATTGCTCTTTATAAGTACATTTGTGCAATGTAGTTAAATGACATACCTTGGGGTATCTGCATGATACCGACTGTAATTCCAGAGAGAATATCACTCACTAAGTATTTCCGTAAGTTGTATTTTCTTAGGTTCTGTATTATAGGCACATTTGAAAACACACAGGATTTCATGTAATTCAATGATGAGTATTTCTTGACATGTTTTTTAATTCTATCGCAAATCTTTTCATCTGTTTTCTGTTTATAATATTTTGCATTAAAATCAACAACTCTGTGTAACCCGGTGTCTTCATTTGCCGTTAATTCCTGGATGTCTGTTTCAGGCTCTGCCATAATCATGATAATGGCAGTGTGAATGTTGTTTAATATTTCCACGTGTTTTATACACAATAATCCATACACACATCAACACACACAGGTTCTAGATCAATACACTGCTAAAAATACAATTTAAATGTCGCTTGTAAAACATCGTTCGTTCTGTGTTGTTTGTTGTCGGAGATATATGGCAGATGTTGACTTTGTTTATTATAATTTGGTCTGATTATCCACATGCACCAAACGTATATATGTTTTGTTTCACGCATTAGTGTAAAATCATGAAAGTCTACAAGGTAAGCATCTAATGTTGGGTTTGTGATACTTGGTAACTTTTTTTAGTGATTATTTGATTATCTAAGTCTGTGTTTTTGATTAATTGATTACCGAGTATAAAAAATATAAAAAGTCTGAAGATAAATTAATCATCCTTTTAATCTTTCTTTTTGCGCCAGACTCAAGCTAGCGACCAATTCTAGCGACCAATCAAGCTAGCGACCAATTCTATCGACCACTAAAGTTGACAATGAGGATAAACACGTAACAGAACCATTTAGAGATGTGTCTAAAAATCACAAAATGACATTATACTACAACGTTCTACTAATATTTTATACGTGATGTATTGCTATTTACAGAAAAATACATAGAAAGGAAACACTTATTAGTTTTGTTTGAATTTTATTTTGGATTCCAACAAATAAACGTGAGTAGCGTGCTTGCTCGAGGCTTATGTTATAAATCAGTTATTCAGTTTTTGTAGATTTTATATTAAAGGACAGTATACATTTATATCAACTCGAGATTGCTGTTCGTTTCCAAATAGGAAATAAATACACAAAAAAATAGATAAACAAAAGGCAAAAAAGAAAAACATGAAAAACAAGTTCAACAAAATAAAAATTTCTGGAATGTTATTTGTTTGCTAAACTAAGAAAATTAATTAAAGCTAACTATCATAGTACATGACGGTTAAATCAAGTCTCAAGATTCAGAGGTGTGTATACGTAAGTTATGTAAAATAGTTGTTTTTTTGTTAATTTCCCATTTTCTATTATATGAGGGGGGGGGGGGGTCTTATTCTATCGGATGACAGGAGTCATTTTGTATGTTATTTATTTCTTTAGATAAAGTTCTTCTTACTTCGTGTGTATATGTCGTGTACAAGTTGCGATTTTGTACAGGTTATAACATGTACAAAAATATTGTACATGTTATAACTTGTATATTGCAAAAATACAAGTTATAACATGTACAAAAGTACCTCATACATGTTATAACCTGTACAAAATATTGCTTAAAAATGGTTTTAACTTGTACAAAATTTAAAATAAATCTTAATGAAGTAAAATATACATTTAAATTCACCAATGCATAAAGAACAACAATAAATAGGCCAGAACGTGTCTTTTTCTGTAGAGGACAATGATCACAAAGTTTCAGAAATATATGTTTCATGACTTATGTTGGCAAAATATGTTTTCATGTAATTGTATGTTTTATGCAGTCCATCATGGCTTAAATAAGTGTGAAACTATTTACTAAAAGCTTGCATTCCTCAATGACGATTACATTAGATACTAGTAACTAAATTCTTCCAAAAAATTTAAGAACGATTCCTAATAATTTTGGGAAATACTCCTCCCTCTCGTTTTTATAGCATGCAAAGACTAAAACAATGTCTTGTATGCTTACTCTGTAAAAACAAGAGAGAGCTGAAATAGTTTTCATTGGACCACGTTTCATTATCAATATCTTTGGATCTACTCTTCAACATTTTTGGCCTTCAGCATGACTTATGTAAATTTATAACTAAATTTTTGTTTATAAACTATAAGATCATTGCATGAGGCGAATGTCATTTTGATGTTTTAAATATATATCCTCTACTTTGAAAGCATGTATTTGTGGCCTTTGGATGTTGTCTGCTCCATGGGCGGGTTGTTGTCTTTTAGACACATACCCCATTTCAATTCCCAATGTTATTTGTAGACACATCTATCCTGGCTATCCTCTTATGTATTTTAGTGTCAATTAGAAAGAAAATATTTTACTGTTGCCTTCAAAGTGGACACTCACAATTATAATTCATCAAATAAAGATATGTCCATAGATAGTCATAAGAGGATCATAAGACATGTCCTAAGATATATCTTATGACAGGTCTTAGGAATGCTTCGTTATACCCCTAGAAATTAACTGTATCAAAAAAGGACAAAACACACTAACATGAAGGAATAAAACAAAAGTTATGAAAATGTTATTGAGGTCAATATCATCTGTTGCGATAATAGAAAAATATCCTTATTTTTCGATTTTGTACAAGTTAAAACCATTTTTAAGCAATATTTTGTACAGGTTATAACATGTATAGGGTACTTTTGTACATGTTATAACTTGTATTTTTGCATTATACAAGTTATAACATGTACAATATTTTTGTACATGTTATAACCTGTACAAAATCGCAACTGTACACGACATATATATATATAAAAAAAAGATTATTTTTATCGATGTTTATTTTTATTTGTATCTATAAATAGTCAAAATAGCCTATTTACTGTGACCTAGAGAAGATGGAAAAAAAAACTATATATAAATAACATGTACAAGTCAGTATGCTAAAAACACGTACTTATCTACATTTTGCAATCCGATACATTTTCGCGCATTTAGTTAATATATCAAATTGATCAAGATGTTATCTACCCCGCAATAGATAAATTTATATACAAGGTTTTAGAAAGGTCACAGGCAAACGTCCTCATTTATGACTTTAGCTTGTGCAAATTTCTACGTGAGTATTTATACTTTAGCATACTTTACAACACAACACCTGCAGGAACATAAGATTTTATTACTGTAAAAGTTGATTTAAATGTTACAGTCTTCATCATCTAGACCATCAGTCTATCAAATAGCTGACCATAATACATGTACTAATTTTTAGAGCCTTTTTTTTTTTTAATTTCAGAAATATATGTTTAATGAATATAGATATAGGAAGATGTGGTATGAGTGCCAATGAGACAACTCTCCATCGAAGTAACAATTTATAAAAGTAAACCATTAATTAATAAAGGTCACATCATGGCCTTCAACAATGACCCTGGGCTTACACCGAACAGCCAGTCACACCGAACAGCCAGCTGTAAAGGTCCCCAAAAATTACTAGTGTAAAACCATTCAAACGGGAAAACCAACAGTCTAAACTATATAAAAAGAATGTTAGTTTATTTTGCAGACAAACTCCTGCATAATTATGATTCAATTTCTTATCGCAAAGGATGCACTCAATATAGTCTTTACCCTTACCTTTCAATTAAGCTAGGATGACTGGGTAAACTATAGAATGAAATTCAAAACAGTGTGGCTGTGTCCATTGATTGACACATTAAATTCATCCATTGACTAGGACAATTTAGGTGAACGTTTGTATGTGACGACCACTACTCACTATGTACTTTTTAAAGACACTTAAACTATGGGGTCACCAAAGGTTCTCAACACCTTAATAAAGTAATTCGAAAAATTAATGAGAAATAACACGATGTTTAGAATTATATCAATTATATAAATCAAAACATAAAGGTTATTCCTGATTATTTTTTCGAATTATTTTATAATTAAAGGCGTTAAGAAACCTTTGGTAACCCCACAGTTTAAATGTCTATCGTAGGTACGTCGTGAACAGTGGTCGTTATGCCCGCGTCACACTGTCCCGATTTTTATATACGATGGACACCCGAATGCGAAAATTGTAAGTTCGTACGAAGTTGATCCCGATCTCGTTAAAATACCCAAAAGTGACCGAAGCAAGTACGATGAATAACGAAGTCTATACGAGGGTGCCGAAAGTATATACGATAGCAAAAGATGGACATACGAAGGTTAACCGAAGACGGTATCTAAGCTTCGTATCTCAGCCGAAGACTACAAGATGGATCACGAAGGCTACACGATGGTTTACGATGATGGCGCGATGGCCATACGATGTCTAAAAGACGTCGTGTACAGCTTACGATGCATTTAAATTATATGCCGAAGGCATCACGCGTTTTAAATTGTTTGATCAATATTGAATATACATTATATTGTGCATTTAATTTTTGGTTTAATCATAAGACGGAAGACCGTGGGTATTTCCAGTTACTGACTAATTTGGTTGATTTCTAAAAAAATAGTTTATGTATCAAATATGCGTATTCACCATTTTCTGCATGTGTCATATACAAATATAGTGTCCATATTTGTCCCAATATGTTACATACGAGGGGATGCCACGCTCGGCATTGCCTTGTTTAAACTGTAAAATGTGTGCACTAGTCTGAATAATCACCCATAATTATGCCCATGTTTACTGATCTATCTTAAAGGTACGGTAATGGGTTCGTTGATCCCTTTTATTCAAAAAGAGCTCTTTCCAGGAGAATATCATAATAATATAGACTAAAAGAAGGATGTGGGGAAAGCAACAAATGCGGCAAAATATGACATATAGAAAACAAAATGTTTATGGAGTAAACATTCGTGTGAAAACAACTCAGACGATACATAAAAAATCAGAATAATGAAGAAAAAGTTGGTTTCCCTATATTCGTGTACCTGCAGTGTTGGTATACGAGGCGCGTTTATGATTTTCATTATGTTATTTGATATGAAAAATTGACAAAAAATAATATTTTATTTGTAAAAGTAAATCCTGAGCCTGTAATACCTGCTCTTCTTGTTCCATTTGAATTAATAGAAACAACGCTGTCGCCTTTCTTGTTCTCATAGAATCATATGATATGAGCTCCATGTTTTGTGAACGTCTTTCTTAACTGTCGTATTAGACTGACCAGTGCATATCGCGCATGGCACTTTAAATGTATTTAAGCGCGAAAATTAACTTATATTTAGCTGGATTAATTGCCGTCGTAGTTCCATCTTGTCACCTTGTTATTCGATGGCATCACGACGGGATTACGAGGTCTTCACGAAGTCGTGTTGCCATCGTAAGACCTTCGGGTAGCTTTGTGATTCATTCGTGTAGACATCGTAATGTCAAAACTGCCCGATGGAAACGATGGAAACACGAATGCAATACGATGTTCAAAGATGCATTCCCGGTGACATTACGATGGTGAGGATGGTGATACGAACTCAATACGAACCCTCAACATCGGACGCATCTTCGGGGATTTTTTAACATGTTAAAAAATTTAGAACCCTTCCCGAAGTTGTCCCCGAAGGCTAGAAAAAGTGGCCGATGGTTCTACGATGGGTAAAGATGGCACTACGAATAGTCCGATCTGGATACCATCAGTCCCGATTTTGAAAATTTCCATAATCGTGTTGCCATCGGCGTAAAAATCGGGACAGTGTGACACGGTCATTACAGACAAACGTTCACGTAAATTGTCCCAGTCAATGGATGAATTTAATGTGTCAATCAATGGCCACAGATACACTGTTTTGAATTTCATTCTATATGATCACTCTTGTTCTTCTTCAATCCGGCAGCAAAACGTTACCCTTGTCAAAGTTTGGCGTCCGTTTGTCTGTGAGGGATGTTAAAGTATCCCTATCCAATATACCCTAATTTTCCAACGGCAGTCCACTTTTCCCCGACTTTTATCCTTGGCGGCCATATTTACAAGACCTACATGTACCTATTGCATTTTTTTTTAATTTGTTATCGTCCTGAACATGCATGGAACATTG
Organism: Mytilus edulis; assembly: GCF_963676685.1. Taxonomy (NCBI): domain Eukaryota; kingdom Metazoa; phylum Mollusca; class Bivalvia; order Mytilida; family Mytilidae; genus Mytilus; species Mytilus edulis. The sequence continues at coordinate 10,263,080 of NC_092351.1, read as the reverse complement.
GTCACTGTGCGTTAGTCAATCATAAATCAATCAGTCAATATATTTTTCTTTCTGTACACCAAATATTTTTGTCACTACCGTTCCATCGAAATCTTCAGACGACAAACTAAAAAGCAGGGAGACCCGTAGCTGTCTCCTAGTAGATACTTATTGTAAAATAAAGATGTAAACCCTTACCATAGCTGCACAGGCACTTGTATCAGAAATTTTTTTCCTTTATACCTTAATATAACACAAAAAATTCTGAGACAAATGCCTGTGCCTAGCTGGTAAGTTTTACATTTGTCCGTCCTTACCATACACTAATCATACATGTTTGTGTTTCAAATCAGCACAAAAGTGAGAAACAAATTAACAATGATTCAGAATAGATCAATAAGTGAATTGACAGGAATAAACAATGCAAAAAATTCATGATTCCAGTTATTGATACCATTCCATAGTTTTACATGTATATATTGCATGAACGTATCTGCTCGTGTCGGTATAGAAACTCGTATGTCTGCTTATGCATGACTATCCAATATGTTACATGTAGAGTCATCATAATGGCATATGTACTGGTATATATCATTATCATAAATTATATAATTATGAAATTATTTAGATATATATACAGACTGGAGTTGCTGTGTGATCAAAGGACATTTTACTGTGTTTCAGTCGGAAGTAATTTCGGAGGGTCCCTAAATGGGTATACAGTTTTGTATCCTACTTAAATGGCACATCTCGTTATCAGAGTCTATGATTTTAAAGCAGAAATTCAACCTATAGTACATTGAAAATTTAAAAAATATATCTAGAAATTTTTACATATTGATACACAATAACGATCTGTTACAATTATATAATTTTGTGTTGTGTAGCGACAATCGCTTCCGGTGAATGTCTACTATAATATTTCGAAATTCATCACGAAAATATCAAATAAAAAAAAAAGTTAGCCTCATTTGTTTTCATATTCTACATGTTTTATTTATTCTGAGTCTGGCATTGAAGTGAAGCCAAACAAAAAACTGTGTTCTTATATTTATTTGGTCATGGAAAAGACTAACTGTGAAGTTTGATTAAGAAAAAGCTCGCTTTTTATTATCCGTAGGAAGAGTTTACTAAAATAACTTTGATGTCTGTTAGCAGAATGTATAGGTCGTAAACAGAAACTGCAACAAGAGTAAATAAGAATTATTTAAAGAAGTCATTTTTAATGTTCTGTCTTGCATGTATTTTGAAACATTTGAACCACAGTGACGGATAAAGAGTCGTCCTTAAATTGTGAAAAATGGATGGCGAAAGTTGTGTAAAATTAATGTAAAAATCATTTACACTGCATTCCTAATATCTAATTCATTTCAATGATTGTGATTTGTCTTGATATCTGATATTTGGTATTGACGATACTAGTGTATGTATGAGGTATTGAAACTAAATACTCAATTCCTATGAATAAAAAAAAAACATTTTGCAAGTCAATATTGAAAATGATAAAATTATCAAAGAAGACATAATAGAATAATGAACGGAACGGGCATGTGACAAAGTGACATCAACCTGACCAAAAAGCAGAAACAGCCATGGTTCGTCAACCCAGAGAACACTTCCACAACCCTGATGCTGGCATGTATACTCGTTTAGCAAAGGGATGTCACACTCCTGAACCAAAATTAGAAGGAAAAAAAACGAACTAGACTAACAAAGGATAGAGGTTCCTGACTTGGAACACGGCGTAAACATGCGTCGGGTTTCAACATGTTTCGAAAGATCTCAACATTCCATCAATACCTCTAGCCAGAGTGGAATAAACAAACACGCTGCAATGCGCATATTTATAGCAAAATTCAAATTAAAAGATGTCAGAGTCTGATGTTAGAATAGGTAAACAAAGAAACTAAGCAAAATAACAAATGAGTGATCAACATTAATAAACAAAACATTATGACTAGTAGCACTTACTAACACACCAGCTCCCGATTTCAATTTAACTGACCGAAAGATTACAGATGTCTTCGTCATATGAACATGTCCTTAGTCTGTTTGTTTAGCTTTTGAGGTGAATCACGAAATTGTTATGCTTTATAAGGAATTTTACCATAAAAGTTGGGATGTGAAATACTGGAACGTATCAGATGTCTGTTCGTTGATTCATATTTACAAATAATGTCCTTGTACCGATGATAAAACATCCGCATACAATTTTGTAAATGTTTTGACAAGTTTGTGATATCGAAAATCATGGTGTAGTATTTTTTTCAGTAATACAATATATCCTTTCATTAAAATCAACTACGTTTTTAAATACAAGAGAGCAACGGACAAGTTGAGATATATAAACACCATACGATGGTGCCAAGGGACAGATAATTTTTAATCCGATACGTGTTTTTTTGTAAACTTTTAACGGGAAACATGTGGCCTTAGGTTAGGTCCTTCATTCATATTGCAGGCGTTTGCGAATTAAGTCAGTAGACTGACTCGCACGCTGCTGTCGTGCCAGGTTGTTACAACCACATTTTTCTATTTACTACAATAATGCTTAGATACAAAAGTTACATAACATATGCATTGTTTTTCATTGTTAGATAAAATAGATTTCATTTACGCATGTAAAATTTTGCATAGTCGTGATACAGCATTCTAATCAGTGTAACTGTTTACCTCGTAAAATACTTCCGCAAAACTGATTGTAAAATTCGTAGTGGATACATTTGTATTTTCAAGGTTATAAATGAGGATTAGATTACTGCTTGGGAAAGGTTTGAATCTTTATCAGACAAGCATAGTTCCCTTCTACAGTACAAAATTTACAAAAACCAGACTGGACCAAACACTACGATCATATCACAGGCTGTTATATGAAAAAGCTTATGTGAACGGACAATGGGTTGAGGCGAGCAGTGGAAAGACATTTGATGGTAATTATAACAAACAAAATATCGGTTGTTTACAATGTAATATTAACTGACAGTCTGTATACCCGGTTTCTGATAGAAGATAACCTACATGTATACTTATTTGAACTAGACATGTTAAGTTACGGTTACTTGTTATCATACAGATATCACAGTTACAAAGCTTATAATTGGAAACGCCAGACGCGGTCGTTTCGTCTTAAGACTCATCATTGACGCTCAGATCAAAATAGTTAGAAATCCCAACAAGTACAAAGTTGAAGAGCATTGAGTACCAAAACCTCCAAAAAGTTGTGCCAAATACCAAGACTGAATTGAATTTTGTTAGCCAAACAATTAAAAGTAAAATTAGTATCTGTAGAGACTCTAATCGCATCAGAATATTAGAATATCAATAGCACCGTGTATCTTAGATTATTTCTTTACCATCATTGTGTCATCACTTTTTTTCATAGTGACAATAGCAAACTGAATTCACAAACATGTATAGCGTGCTGATGAAAGTCCACAGTTACTTTGACCAACTTTAAAATTTACACTGATCCGAAGGGTTGTCTTGATTGTTGAAAAAGAGGGACAAAAGATACCAGAGGGGCATTGAAACTCCTAGATCAAAAATAAACTGACAACGTCATATGGCCAAAAACAGAAAAAGATAAACAGACAAACAATAGTTACACAATACACAACATAGAAATTAAAGACTAAAACAACACGAATCCCACCAAAAACTGGGGATGATCTCAGGTGCTCGTTACATGTATACCAATCAACAAAAGTAACGAAGTAAATGAAGTCATCAAAAAAAAAATTCTATAGGAATATGTTTGATCATGCTAAATCGCTACAGAGTGACACTGGTGTGTCTGTTTTCTGTAAATATCTGCACCCTACATAATTTATTTTTTCAATAAATGTGTAATGGTCTAAATAAAATTAATATAAATCAGTTTCTTTTTCAAAAGACGAATTTCATTTTTAACAAAATAGGCTTCATATGTAATATAGTAAACATGTTCAGTACTTCCGCTTAATGGGTCTGTCAAAATTCTTAAAATTGAACTTCTGACCACACAATATATACATGTCAGGTGTTCTGAAACCCATACTGATATTGTGAATTCTAATTATGCACCCTTTTTCATGATACAGTCTTCAATCCGTCTACACAAGAAAAGATAGGATGTGTCCCAGACATGAATGCAGGGGATACCGAAAGGGCCATACAATGTGCTGCTGAAACATTGGAGGTCTGGAAGGAAACAACTGCTAAGGTAGTATATATTTGAAGGGCTAATAAAACATTGAGTTTTAGTTTTAATCATTATTCTGTTATTTAGTAGCCGCAATGAAGGCAATGTTTTTGCACATGAATAAGACAAATAAATGCACTAATTTCATACATAATGACTACTACTTTACATGAAATAACAAGAGCCATCTCACTACGAGGATTGACTGGCATTAAGAAAAAGGATCATGAGGACTTCTGAGTTCTCCAATCCGACAGTAAAAACGTGCTACAGAAGGAAATCTGTTTGACTATGTGGGAGTGGGGTGTATACATACGCATCAACGTCAGATTGGAAAAGGGCTTATTTTTTTACTGTTCGATGGCCGGGTTGTTTCCTTTTGACATATACACAGTTTCCATTAATCGCTAAAAGATGAGAATAATACCAAAATAGCATTATGAGCGATAAGCCGATTTGTCGATTAAGCTTTTTGGAGCTTCTAGATGATTTTGTGTCCTGTTAAGTTGTTATACGATGATGACTGATGTACCCATATTTTGACTATTTTATTAATTGTGACTGTTTATTTAACGCATCATGTAAATGTAGCGGAATTTGATGAGACTGTTATTAAAGTGAGAGGGTTAGCGCTATAGAACCAGGTTTAATCCACCATTTTCTACATTTGAAAATGCCTGTACCAAGTCAGGAATATGACAGTTCTTGTCCATTCGTTTTTGATGCGTTTTGTTTTTTGATTTTGCCATGTGATTATGGACTTTTCAAATTGATTTTCCTCTGAGTTCAGTATTTTTGTGATTTTACTTTTTTCTAGACAATGTCAATATGATCTTGTCTGTCCTTCGATATTTCTTTTGCTCCGATTGTTTATGTATCTCGGTTTTTTTCTTTATATATTCAAAGTTAACACTCTAGTATTATTATGATTTATTGATTACAGGAAAGAAGTAATATCTTGAGACGATGGGTTGACCTGTGTAATGAAAACAAAGAAGATCTAGCCAAGATTTTAACATTAGAAATGGTTAGTTTTCTTATGTTTAAAGCGCTATCCTACATTTTGATGTGTTCATTGCTTTGTTAACACTCTTGTTAAAATTGTACCTGTTATAATTGTATAGCTTATACGAATTTTGTCATTGTTTCATGAAATCTGCTGATAACTTAGGATGTTGTGTTTACGCTTTTACCGCTTAATTTAGACCTTGTTTGGTCGTTTAACGTTTATATTATAAAATAAATATGTTCATTATGATGGCTTCTTTAAACTGGTCATTTGCAGTTTGTAATGATTGGTTTGTTCTTTTGAAGCAAGAATATAACGTTATCTTGCATGATATACACGCCTGATAATTCATCAAGCTGATTTTACAGGTCAAAGTAATTATACTTTTTATTGCATCTTTGGATTTATTTTTAGTAATAGAATTTGTTTTATTTCACAAGTCTCACCATTCTCCTAAACATTTTGAAATAACTATTTGTTATTCATAAGGGCAAACCACTCCAGGAATCTATCGGAGAACTTAACTATGGAATAGGATTCTTGGAATGGTTTTCTGAAGAAGCCAGACGTGTTTATGGCGACATCATACCATCTCCCGCCAAATCAAAGAAAATGTTGGTACTGAAACAGCCGATAGGGGTAACTGGTATGATAACACCGGTTAGTAAATATCTTTTGGATTTTGAAACGAATTCATGCACATAAGTGATATTTCAAATACGGAAATCAGCGTAGTTGTAGTTAGATTTAACAGTTGAAATTGGCAACTAAAATTTTATTATTTGATGATTTGATGAGCAAGTAGTTGATCGGCCGAAATTATATTTTAAGAAGGAGTATAAGCTTTTGATGCTTTTTTGATTGTTTGATAATAAACAGTTTGTGTTTTAAAAAATATATCTATAGAAGTTCAGAACCTGGATACTTTATAGTTTATATGCATTATAGTATAACAACAAAGGAAAAGGACAATAACAATGCTATTGAATATATGTACACGTCATGATCCGAGCATTTCATTGTTATAACATACACTTTTAGAACAAACCAAATAATCTCCATCTGATATTTTGTTAAATGCGGACACTTAACTGTGAGCATTCATGATTCAATCAAGACGTCTTTTTAATGATGCGTCATGTTGTAACGCTATTGGTAAGTTATCTAGTGAAGCAGTGTAGATAGTCTTCTTTCTGGAATTAACTATTCAATTAAACTAAGCTTTAAAAATTATGTGTTGATATTGTTGTTTAACATTGATTATCTTCCTATCTTAAAAGTGGAACTTTCCTCATGCCATGATAACAAGAAAGGCAGGACCTGCCATTGCTGCAGGTTGTACTGTAGTATTGAAGCCGGCTGAAGATACACCATACTCTGCATTAGCTCTATGTGAGGTAATATCATAATGTTACAAGAGTTGAAAAATAAGAACCTACACTAGACATGTAACAACTTGTCTAACACCTTTAAAAAAGACAAACCATTTACACTTGTATCTTCCACAAAAGACCAAATCAAACTTCAACAATAATTGAAATTATTAGCTTATCGTATCAAGCAGCCAATCCATCATCCGTGGTCAGACTGCTTGTGTTTATATAGTGGTATTTCATTATTACTATCTTTTATGGTTGCCCACAAATCTTCGTCATTTTATAACTGCCAGTGTTTGTGTTATTTTCTTTTTAATTTAACTACGTATCACTAAAATAATTCTTAACAAAAAAAAAATATAAAAAAAAATAGGAGCAATCGTTCAGAAAAATTCAGATCTGTTACAAATAAGAAAAGATATATTTTCACTAAATTATAAATAACCTTAGTACTTATTTATTTCTTGTGTAATAAAAATATATATTTCTATTTTGAACATGTATTTGAATATTAGTTGGCAGAGAAAGCAGGATTGCCGCCTGGGGTGTTGAATGTTATTACATGTAGCAGAGATAACTCAGCGGAAGTTGGTAAAACTCTGTGTAAAAGTCCTACCATTAAACAGATATCGTTTACAGGATCAACTCCAGTAGGAAAGGTAAATAAGATATAATACATAAGACCTACTTTCGGTTAGACGTCATTTTCGACTGTCGAAGGAATTCGAAGGTGTGTACAAAATGTAGGAAAATCGTATTTATGTTCGTACAATCAGACAGACTTCAATATTTTTATTTAGATTGATCCGTATCGTATTGCTAATTTCCTCGTTGGTTCATAAACTGAAAACTTTGTTTCAAAAACTAGTGGGTATGACTTGTTCGCATATATTAAGTAAATCTTTTACATATATATTTAATATGTTATTGAACGGTCATCGGTCCAAGATGATATGTGCAATACTATTTGGCATGAACTTTCACCTCAGACTATTTCTCAATGACATATATTACATGACCACGACAATTGTATATGTTGCATATAGTTGCTTCAATTTATGACGATGTATCATGTACGTTAACCATTGACAAGTTTAATATAATTTTCTTTTAAGGCATGACCGTGTTTTGAACCATATTCCTTTGCCATTTTGTTTATATTTTGTGGTAGTTTAGTAGTATTTGTTTAATGATGGGCATATAATATAATTCAAAGGGTGTCATATGCAATCTTGACCTTGCCTTTTTTATATATTTGATATTTGAATAATATTATTAACTGGCATTTTATCTGATAAACGCTTTTAAATACACTTTGAAAAATGAATATCCTTTATTAAAAACAATTTAAAGATTACAGCAAAATTGTACAAAGGATGTGCTGAAAAAGGTTTTAAGATTATTATCTAATCTTGTAGATTTTACTTGAACAATCAGCTTCTACTGTAAAGAAGGTTTCATTAGAGAACGGCGGTAATGCACCGTTTATAGTTTTTGAAACAGCAGATATTGACAAAGCTGTAACCGGAGTTATGGGGAGTAAATTCAGAAATACCGGTCAGGTAAGTCCTATTATTTGCATCATCATTCAATTAGAGGAAAAAAAGTTACGATTTATTAAAAAAAATCAGAATTGAATGCATTTACTTAAGTTCGTGATCAGCACTGACAAAATTTTATAATATTTATTTTAATTTTTAGAATTGACAACATTGAAAAAGATCTCACAAAAAAAATATTCTCAGCCTGTTGATAAACTTCACCCAATACATTTCTAACCTTATATCAAGAAGACATAGCATATTCAACATTCAAAATTCTATGATGATGGACTTTAGTCTGTTTATTATGATGAGCTTTTGAGGCAACCCTAGTATTAATGTATGACAAAATTTGCAATTAACTTTCATGGTTTTATTGTTATTTCTATTTGAGTACTGATAACCTCGAACAGTGCATTTTATAGCGTACTTCAATGTTTTATTACTTGTTATGAACATGGTATAAGTTTATCAAAGTTAATTTTCAATTTAAATTGAAAAAAAAAATTAAAAAAAAATGTTTGTTTTATTAGTGAACATGTGAAATATCTTCAGACTTTTATTGAAAAGTTCATTTTAGGCGTGCATATGTGCAAATCGAATTATGGTACAAGATTCCATTTACGAGACATTCCTAGATGCTTTAGCTAAAAGGATGAAACAAGAATTACATATAGGGGATGGCTTTAATCCAAAATCTACACAAGGACCTCTTATAAACGCAAGAGCAGTTGAAAAGGTAAAAAGACACTTAAATAAATACTACAACCTGCATTTTATTTTGTTTATTTGTTTAACGTTTTTATTATGATATGGCTTATTCAAGGTTTCTGAATTCTGTTTAAAATTTGAATAAAACAAAGTCAGATAGTTGACACCAATTCAACAAGAAAAGAGATATGCGTACATGCAGTGTATGCATCAGTAAAACATCTTTCATTCCCCTGGTTATTCTATTCTATTGCACGGCCCTACATATACGCTGTCTTAATTTGCTTGACAATTTCATTGGTAAATAAACTCATCATAGATACCAGGACTAAATTTAGTATATACGCCAGACGCGCATTTCGTCTCCAAAAGACTCATCAGTGACGCTCGAAAAAAGGCCAAATTGAGTACGAAGTTGAAGAGCATATACAATGATAATATAAAACATGAACGACCAAGGGACCTATTAACTATTTGTTGGATAACTTTATCAAAGTACAAAAAAAGAAGTAAATTAGGCAAATAATTTGGATGAACTGCATACCAATAATTGATAAACGTCCAGTCGTTTAGATAATGGTAGGTTACTGTAGTAAACATAAGCTAATTATCTCGACAATTATATGAACTCATTGCCAAAAACAAAAAAAGATAATACATCTCAAGTAGGGATAAAATTATATATAGCCTTCAATAAGCATGACAGAGTCTTGTAAATGAGAGAAAAAGAGATACGTGTGCGATATAATAATTCACGACATAATATCCTTACACATACAATTGTTCCTTATCTCTACGTCATAGCGAGGATTTTCAAAAGGAGCAACAAATCTAACAATTTTACTGTAACAATTCCCTGACAATCTTATTGATAAACACACAGATAAAATTGAGAAAGGAAATGGGGAATGTGTCAAAGCGACAACAACCCGACCATAGAGCAGACAACAGCCGAAGGCCACCAATGGGTCTTCAATGTAGCGAGAATTCCCGCACCCGTAGGTGTCCTTCAGCTGGCCCCTAAAATATGTATGCTAGTACAGTGATAATGGACGCCACATACATCTAGGCAACATATGGCACAGCAAGTTCTTGTAAGGATAGATATGTCAACAAATAATGTATAAGGAATTCAAATAATTCGGATGGAATTCATTAAAATCTGATAAACATCCAGATTTGTATAGCAAACAGAGACGTACTATATGTACACATAGTTATAGCTGTTATAAAACAAAAACATTTGAAGCCTACATGTGACGCTGACAGAAACTATTGTCAATTCAATAGAAAATAATACATCATTTACATGAATTCCCTACATACATTTGACAAAACCTATGTATTCAGTAAATACGGTTTAATTTTCATTCTGCTACATGCAATAAAAAATATGTTAATTTCAGATTGATCATTTGGTTCAAGATGCAAAATCAAATGGTGCCATTATATTATTAGGCGGACAAAGGAAAGAGGGTAACTTCTATGAACCTACACTAATCCGGGATGTTACAACTGATATGAGATGTTATAACGAGGAACAGTTCGGCCCACTGGCTGCTGTCATAAGGTACATTGTATACTGATATAGACAAGTTTAACTTGGTTTAACATAGTTAAGTACACCTTGTAATCTGATTTGAATAATAGAGGTATGAATTCTCTAACTAACATCGATTCATGTTCCATGTTGATGTTACAAGAATAAGCAGTTTGCATTAGGAATTGAATTAACACATTAAGCATCAATGATACAACTTTTGACAAAAGAAATAATATAGATATATAAATGTATAAAATTAATAACGTGGTGTTTTAAATTTTTTTATGAACAATTTGAACATGAGTTGATTAATATATTGATGACCTTTTCTATAATTTTAAATAGATAAGCTAGTTAAATGGATTATTTCAGATTTAAAACAGAAGAAGAGGCGATATATTTGGCAAACAACACATCATCAGGCCTAGCGGGTAAATTCAGCTAACATACTTTTGGATAATTAAAAATTCGAATGTTAACAAATGACGTCCTCTTTCATGACCAAAACGTTGGGTTTATTTTATACACCCATAATTAAAAATTATTGATTCAGAATATGATGGAAATTGGTAAATAATTTATGTAAGTTACCAGAAGTCTATTCTCGTGTTACATATATTGTTCACTTCATTTTGAAATATAGTGTGTTTCTCACAGTGTTCTTCTTACAAGTGGACAAATACTAGTAATGAATATAGAGGAATTTAAGATGAAAAGTATTTGGTTCATTGTTATTATTATCTAATTTTAACTGAATGACTTATTAAATTAAAACATCCAGACATGCAGTCTAGCAGAAGTTCATATTTCAACATCTATTAGTGCAATACTTTAATTGATGAATATACTAATATAATTATGAAAAAACAATATCATAACTAGTTTATTGTGCACTCTAAATGTTTTGAGCGCGAAAATAAAAAATTAAGACATTTAGGAGCTTGAAATTGAATCTGCTTGATCAGTACAACCTGTCGTACTTTTTTTAGCCTTTTTAACTTTTTGGGGTTCGAGCGTCACGGATGAGTCTTTTGTAGACGAAACGCGTTTCGGCTTTTATACAAAATTTAGTCCTGGTATTTATGATGAGTTTATTTGATTTGTTTTTATATAAGAAAATAAGTGTGTAAAACATTCCATTGTTCATTTATTAGTTTTTGGAGCTTACGTATTACATAAGTTAAAAACTTGTGTAAATACCCCATTATTAAGTGTAATATATGTGTTTGTGTTGTGTTTCTGTTGCGTAGTGTTGTCATTTAAGCGCTAATTTTAAAAATGTTCATATAAGCGGGAGGTTTGGCTAGCAATGAAACTAGGTGCAACCTTTAAATATCCTTTACCAAGTCAGGTATAATGCAGTTGTTATCAATTGGTTCGTGTCTATGTATGTTGGCGTTTGTTTTTGTTGTACTTCAGTTTTCCTGTTTGTCCTTTGTTTTCCTTTGAAAATTGATCTGTTTCCCTCGGGTTTAGTTTGTTTCCTGGATCTGTTTTCTCTCAATCGTTTTATGACTTTTGAATACCGGTATACTACTGTTGCTTTTATTTGTTGTTTTTTTTTCATTCTAGGATATGTGTTTACAGAAAATATAAGTCAGATGTGGCGGATAGCTGAGAAACTTGAGTTTGGTATTGTTGGTGTAAATGAAGGATTACCTGCAATGCCAGAAGCTATCTTCGGTGGTTGGAAGGAATCAGGATTGGGACGCGAAGGAGGAAAATATGGGTTGGAAGATTACTTAGAAATAAAATATGTGTGCATGGGTGGACTAGAATGATAATATGTTGGGAAATTAGTGATGGAGTATATGTTGGAGAGTCAAGCATCAAAGAAGAGAACTTTATAACCAGATTGTTACATGTATCAATAAACAGAAAGAAGACCGCTCATTTTATGCAAATACAAGTTATAACATTTGCATTCTACAGAGTTGCAGGCAATTTATCAAATTGATAAAATATTTGAAACTATTGTTATAAATATACTAAATAGAATAGTCTTTAATTTTTATAAAATGTATGACATCAATTGTTGGCGTTTGTTTTTGTTGTATGCTGATTAAAATTTTTCGATTCTCTGTTTATATATAACTTACAGTCTTCGATATGCAGAGAACCAAGTTAGTCCATGGAATATATAAATACTTTTTTTTTTTAAATGTCAGCTTTGTTTTCCCCCCTCTCTATTAAAATATGAAAATAAATTATCTAAAGCCCAATCATGAAGTATTTTATATTCTTTCTTTGAGTCGGCTCCTCGGCTATAATATAAAAGGCGTATGCATCATTTTAAAAGTTTTCTTGCAATTGGGTTTAAAAGAGAAAACAAAACAAAATTAAAACCAATTCTACTACATTTAATGCGTTACATATTTCTACAATTTTGATTTTGAAATACACTAGATAATGAAGATATATGCGATAAGTGAAGCATACAATCTTACACGTCAGAATTTGAGTGGTTGCCTAAGGCACTTGAGACATCAATGTATATACTGTCCTTATATTCTTCGAAGAATTCTGCAGCTTTTAGTATGGACAATACTTTTTCTAAAAAAAATACCAATATAAGATAAATATAGGATGAGAATTTTTATTTACAATGTGTGTTTTGTACTTGCTTACAAAAATCAAAAAAAAAGTTTGTCTTTCTGATTGTGTGACTTATTTTGAACATTTTATTAAAACAAACGACAATTATAAGGAACACTGTACCCCTCTGAACCGCTCCCTAAGAGTGAAAAGAATTGCCACCATCCGTAAACTTCACGCTCCGATGTACAGACGAATTCCATTCATTAAATAATTCCAAGTTTCCATCGCCTATATCCCATCATACTTGAGAAAACGGAAACCGCTAATACAGTTGAGAGTGCTTTTTTTTCTTTTTAAATATGAAACATATTTTATTAATAATCACCTGTTACATCAACCCTCAGTTGTCCATGGAAGCAACTACGGGGGGCCCCGATTTTTACAGTCTCATGTGTCGGGTAAAAGCAAATGAGAAAAAAAAACTCCCACTATAAATTATTAACATCTACCTTTATAAATATTATCTATCCTTGTACAAATGTACATGTACAGTTGAGAGTGCTTCATATCTTGGGTTACTTATTGATTGTCCCTCATATATTTCGCCTCTTTTTATAGAAAGTTAATTGACAATGAGGGTCGATGAATAACTATACTTTACGCCTATACATATGATTTTGTAGCTGTCTTATTATCTTTTATTTAGTGTCTATCAAATTCAAGCTGTGGCTGTATATGAAATATCTATCTCTCAGTTGATATGGGTTTCCAGAACTTTAGAAGCCTATACTTTTTTAATTGATTAAGTATGCTAATTTACATAAGAAGTTATTGAACCAGACCCTTCAGAATGATCGTCATTCCTTTCGAAAAAATAACGAATGCTATAATGACTTGGTTGACAGTTATGGGATATAAGTAACAAGTAACCATGCATATGTGCAAATTGTCGTACCCACAATCCTGTCTTCTTTTCTTCAAATGTAAAAAAAACGAATGACACTTACTACCTTGTTTTTACTTGTCACGATCAACACAATGGGTGCCGATAGTGCAGCACGATCTGAATAACATTCAATAAAAGATGGTACCACCCTCGGATATGTGTGACTCCTGTTTCTAGGTCTCTATTATTGTTTAGTATTTTGTAAATTTTTGAATATCACTTTTTGACAATTTATTTTCTTTACTATCAACAAATTTCAAATTCAAGAGCACTATGATAACCGGGTAGAGAAACATACTTACTGTTAGGTGCAGCCACTAACACACGGATAGAAAATATTTACTGTTAGGTGCAGCAACTAACACACGGATAACAACATACTTTCTGTTAGGTGCAGCCACTAACACACGGATAGAAACATACTTACTGTTAGGTGCAGCCACTAACACACGGATAGAAACATACTTACTGTTAGGTGCAGCCACTAACACACGGATAGAAACATACTTACTGTTAGGTGCAGCCACTGACACACGGATAGAAACATACTTACTGTTAGGTGCAGCCACTAACACACGGATAGAAACATACTTACTGTTAGGTGCAGCCACTAACACACGGATGTTCACCTTTTCATATTCATTGTACACCTGCAAATGAAAAATAAAAAAGTTTTTCTCGATTTATTGTAAAAGCTGATCTGTTTTTCACTCGTTTAGTTTGATTATATTTTTTTTGTTTTTTAAGGACCTTTTTGAAAATACCTTCGAGTTTGGTATTTTTGAAGGTCTTTTTTCTAACACTGTTTGTGTGCTCAAAAAAAGGAACCTTTTCATTTATCATTTGAATTAATAATGGAATCGACTGCAGTGTATGACATAAAAGGAAATGCAACATGCGAGGTTTTTTTTTCGAGTGTTGCTATCCTGCTTCATTGGCATACATATTAACACATATTAATTTTTATTTATAACAAGGTGAGATAAAGAAATGTATTTAGGTAGAGTAAATCGGCAAAAGTTCGACAAAGACCACGACAGATATATCCTTGTTGATTTAGCCTGTCGTTGGTTATATATGATAAGAAAATACATGCAAACATATACTGGTTATCAACCAAACTAACTCCAGGATTCTTATCCGTTCTAAAATTGTCCGTCTAAAGAAATTGATATTAAACGGAATCTAAAGCCTCAAATTCAGCAGGTAAAGTTGGCCTTATGTGGATTTGGCTAATTTTATAGATATGTTTTGTCTTTTCAACTGTTTCGGTCTTGTACATCTTCGGGTTTGAGCTTTCCGGGTGGAGGTAAATCTAAAAAAAAAGTGCTTCCGACGCATGGAATTATCCAAAGTGTTGTCGTTATTCTGTATAGCAGATGTTACTATGTTTTCTATCTTCCAACGTTATGTTAAATTAGATTTAAATTTCACAGAACTTCACTATCACCATAAAAAACTTACACGACGTAATGCTTTTACTCCAACCAAGTCAACAAAATTTATAGTGGAGAAGTCAAGAACAATAGTTGTGACATCGGTAAATGCACTCGTGTCAACATTTAGTATGACTTTTTCCTTTTCATCTGAAGTAACATTAGTTAACTGTTCTTCATTCTGAAACATGAAAGATCAAACTGAATTAAATAAGAAGCTTTGGTAAAAAGCCATAAACCGCCCAGAATTTGAGATATTTAATTGCATATGGTGGTATGGCACATAATAGCCAAAACTGAATCATCACTTAAGCAAAGTATTCGCCACTTAGTGGATGATATTTGATGAGTGAGATACACTAAACTAGTTTGTTAATTTTAAGGAGCAAGCTGCAGTCGTCATCAACTTAGACATTTTCTAGCTGCGTTGAAGACATATTGGTAACCTATGGGTTTTTTCTGACCTTTGAGTGGGTGTTGTTTCTTTGACACCTTCCCGGTTTTTTTGTCTCTATTCTATATGATTTGGAAATCGAATAAAGTACTTCTAGGATAGTCGATTTGTTTTATTGGAGTTTTATCATAAAACTGAATCGTGCAATGTATTTCTTTTAGACTATGATAACTGATTGCCTCTCTGGTGCAGATTTTATTTATCATCTACCCAGTATAATGTCATGGATTTTAAATCTTATTTTATTCTTTGTTATCGCCTAAAAATATTTAAGCAGTCAGAAAAAAATATTAAAAATATTAAACACCGTCATATATACAAATAATCAACACTGAAGCAGTTGATTCATATCGAGAAATTCATTAAAAAATCTTCTAACAATTGTGACTTCAACAACACCCCTTTTCCAACGCATTTTAATCCTATTAGCATATTACCGATTGTGTACTCCGGATTATATAATTTTTCAACAGGTTACCTTTCCCGCGGTTTTACATCCAAGTATCGGTCAAGTAAAAGCAACCAAAGTAGGTAAAATTAAAAATATAATCGGTGTAATTTGAGTCAAAAGTCGGTAAGATGTCAATAATCTATTCTAGTAAGCATATTGAATTAAAAAAAAATTAATACAGTGACTTACTTCTGCAGATTCTTTTTTCTGTTTTTCAAGTTTCTTCTTCATTTTTCTAAGTTTTTCAGGATCGACACCTGATGCCTTAGCTACAGCTTTAACAAACATGTCACTATTCGCAAAATAAATAGGAGATTGGTATTGTATCACACGGAAACCACTTGGTTCTGTTTGCTACAAAATCAACGATGAGATGTCACTAACAGCAATTGACATCGATTTGAAGCAATATTCATTTAATTTAAATTAACAGGTTAACCAATCTTAATATTAAATTGGTTGATTGTTGTTGCTTAATGTATCCTTCGACACTTCGGTCCGTAGTGTTCATTTTTGTATGGTGTATGAAGCATGTGTGCCTTTTGAGGACTAGCAAACTAACAATCTCTGTCAATTGAGCTCGGAATCGAACGCATCTGCTATGATTGGGACTCGAACTCACAACATAAGTGTTGATAAACTTATACTCGCTGTTGCTGAAAAACTTAGGTCGTTCGCAGCTTTTTATATTCTAAGCTCCACAAGTTTTTTTAAACCACCTGGCATATATATGTCAACTGATTTTTTTTAATTAAAAACGTATGTGTATCTTGTGTTTGTGAATTTATTTCAAATAATTTATGTAACATTTCTCAGCAATGTTTATGGTTCTATGGTATACTTACAGGAGAGAAATCCTTGTATGGCCTCATTATATTTGTCATTCCAACAAATGCTAATCTACTGTATAATGGTCTGTTAAAAAAATATAAGTATGAAACAAAACTTCCTCTTATGCCATTTACAAAATCAACACCCTTTTAAATTGGAAATTAGTAATATGAATAAAGCTTTCAATAAATCCTTCATAAGATTAATGGTTTATGCCAGGCAGATCATACCTTTTTATATTGTGAATTAACATATGATATTGTCTTTTTTTTTAACATTCCGGATTACAAAAAAACATGCACAATGTACAGGAGGATTTGCTCTTACTTTTAAAATGTAAAAAGTAAAATCACAAAAATATTGAACTCCGAGAAAAATACAACACGAAAAGTCCTTAATCAAATGGCAAAATCAAAAGCTCAAACACATCAAACGAATGGATAACAACTATTAAACCAAGAGTTCCAAATGGTGAAGTTGAAATCATCCATTCGTAAATTTTACGGACGCCATCACGAATTGGTAGACCGTTATGGAATAACCGTTTCACAGATGATATCGAATATGTTCCTTATGTCGTAAGTACAATACCCTTCCATTTTCACGAGTGTGACCTACCGAATTAGACTATTTACCGGATTTGTAATGACATAAACAACACGACGGGTGCCACTGATATCTTGCGTCCCTCATTTTGTATACAGACATTTTCTTATGTAGAATATGGTGAATTGAACCTGGTTTAATAGCACTAAACCTTTCACTTGTACGACTTGTATGACAGTCGCATCAAATTCCATTAAATTGACAACGATGCGTGAACAACAAAAAAGACATAATGCATGTCAGTTAACTGCTAATAGTCTGTTGTTATTTATGTATTATTGTCATTTTGTTTATTTTCTTTTGTTACATCTTCTGACATCAGACTCGGACTTCTCTTGAACTGAATTTTAATGTGCGTATTGTTTTGCATTTACTTTTACTGCATTGGCTAGAGGTATAGGGTGGGGGGTTGAGATCTAATAAACATGTTTAACCCCGCCGCGTTCTTGCGTCTGTCCCAAGTTAGGAGCCTCTGGCCTTTGTTAGTCTTTTATTATTTTTGATTTTAGTTTCTTGTGTATAATTTGGAGTTTAGTATGGCGTTCATTATCACTGAACTAGTATATATATATTTATATGTTTAGGGGCCACATGAAGGACGCCTACGGGTGCGGGAATTTCTCGCAGCATTCAAGACCTATTGGTGACCTTCTGCTGTTGCTTATTCTATGGTCGGGTTGTTGTCTCTTTGACACATTCCCCATTTCCATTCTCAATTTAATTATAATGGGTAAAACAGTCATAAATAGGGTAACAACAGTCAACATTGTGTTTAAATCTTAATCACATAAAAACAAACAACTTTTTAACAAAGAAGCACAAAAAGGCATATATCAACATGATCAAATTTAACAACCTCATTCATTACTTTCTTATTTTTGTAATTCATTTATGTACGTTAAATCCACCCATATATGATTGACAGATTTCAAGTACTGGAACCGAATGGTTATATTAACATTTACTCTGAAATACAATCGCGAGTTTGACGTCAGAATGTCAACGTCACACAAGTAGAGATATACAATAAATTTGTCGTTCAAAGTGTAAAAAGAATCTAATAGTCTATATTATAATTTATATCTTTTGCAGGATGTAGTATGCATTTAACTATTTGACTTGATACTGAAAAATGATGGAATCAACCAACTACTGCATTCTTACATGTACACATGTAACAATAGTCGTATTGAGATATTCATTGTTAACATCAGGTTCTACAGCATGATTTTGTTACTTGGACAATGCTTAACTGATAGATATATATATTCTATGTAAGACATTGTTTGGCTTATTAGAACAAAATTGAAATCATGCTTTCAAACATAGGTGAGAACAAATCATTTACTTCCATTGACAAAACTGAATAGTACTTACGAAATTTGCCACTTACATTTGAGTTCGTAGAGCAACTGTAAAGAGTGAATACAGGATACCAATAGCTATTCCAAGGTCAGCATCCAGGATTACAGTACATAGAAATGTCACAAGCCATATAGACTAAAGGATAAACCATGTAATATGACGACAATATTAATACATTTTGCATTGTTAACACTTATAGCATATTGCTTATATTATATATGGTTATATGCGCGTGTTGTTTGTAGAAGAAAATATGCTTTCCATAAGTAGAGCACATGCTTGCAATTCTAGGGATATTACAATTTGTTTTATCTTTTAAAAAAATTATGAAATGCAAGCCCATGATACCGTTTTAATCATAACGTAGCATATATAATTATTATCATATATGGAAACAAAAATGGTATTAATACAAACAAAAATGATTCATGATCAAATTTTGTCATGAAAGGTCAACGTTAACCTAGGCCTTATATACATGTATTCAAGTTTCAGTATTCAAAGAAAAGGATAGTTTTTGCTTATGACTTCGACCTATATAGAGATAGTTTAAACAAATAGACATAATTGTCGGTTTAATTCATCAAACTCAAATTTTGTTTTATGAATGGGTTACACCGGATGACCCGATGTCAAATGACATAAAAGGCTTCATTCAACAATCTGTTCAAGGTAAAGTACTAGAAATCTAAATTTTAGGTACCACACTGACAATGTGCCAAATATGAATGTGTAGTGGGAAGATATAGGACGATTAACAGATTTGTGCCAGCTGGTTGCTTAATCCTGTTGCCCCTTGGTGGAGCATAGGCAGCTGGTTAGCCACTTAATATTGTCCTCAACTATATGGTTCCGTCTAGATATATGTCCTGTTTCATGATAGTTAATGATTGATGTCTATGGATTACCTATTATAATCTTCTTATATTTTCGGTCAGAGATTTGCATGGGGTACGTTTTGCTAAGTTTTTAGTTTTCTGTATTGCGTTTTGTAAACTGTAGTTAATCTTTTGGTAAACAACAAATTGTGTCATTATCACTTCGTTTCCGACTGTACAATTCCACAAATCATTACTAGATAGAGTGGTATAACATGTCCTATATAGATCTCTGTACATGCGCTTTGATACTAAATCTTGATATAACATGTTATAGACCGATAAGGTTCTACCACATAACAACCATGCAAAGCTGAAGACAAACATAAATACAAAAAGTGACATGACAGTTCACAATTGGTACACCTTTCAACACTGAATTGGTCGACAACGACGACGACGACGATTGTAGATTTAATAAAATTACTCACAAAGTCATACTTTGATCTTCTAAATGTTTTTGGTACTTCCAAAAATTGTAAGAACATTCCTCTCAGATTCACAAATATCACAGATGAAAGCACACACTTAAAAAAAGAAAAGGATATTTACATTAATATGCATTTCAGTGTAATTATAGAACATACTTTTTATACGATATAATGGACCATATGTACCAAAAGGGGAGAGGAGCATTGAAAAAATAAATGGTTGGTGTACTGGACTATTTTGGTATTTCAGAGGAGGGCCATTGAAAATTATAACAATTTATCTTTTTAAGATATAGAGAATATTTGGATATTTGTTCATAAATTGAATATGTTGTGATATCTATGCTGCTTAGTTAGTTTTCTAATATTCCTTGAAAATTAAGGTTATGTAATAAATCATTATAATATATGATCTTGCATTTATACGATTGATTCTTTATCTAACAAAAACTCATGTAATATATTTACTGCGAATTCTAAAAAGAAAAAGCTTACTTAAGATAAATACAAACAAAATACACATAGCAAGCTATAAATATATAAAGCTATTTTTAACTTGAGTGAATTTATTACATACATATTCAGATGACAGTTTGAGGTAAGGTCCAATATTACTTGTGTATAGAAGTTATAAAAACAATTGGTATTTGTGTATAGAAATTTTAATAACAATTGTATTCTTTGGTTATAGATATAGGTTTCTCAACGAGTGAACATTTGATTATTCTATGCAATGGAAGTAAACAAAAGAAGTCATATATTTACCTTGGGTAATGAGTAAAATAATGGTCCAACTGCTACAATAACAACCAGAACTACCAGACAACCAAATAAAGACGCAACCTGGGTACGCCCACCAGCACCATCTTGAACCATACTGCGAGCTACCGAAGCTGCAGTTATGTAGCCAGAAAACAGTGAGCATAAAACACTACCTGCTCCATAGGCTACCATTTCCTGCAACAATCAATTGTTTATAAAATTGTCTTTCCTTGACATCATTTTCATGAAAGTTGTTTAGACGTGTATAGTGAAAATAATTGTATAAATTCAAGGATTGCATGTTAGTTACGTAGGCGAACCACTGATTTTGATATCCTCTGGTGTTTGTCGTTGGTGGTGTGTGTTCGTTGTTGTTCTTTAAATAGCATGTTGGGTCGACTGTTATATTTTGTCATTTCAGCGATATTTTTTATACATTGTCATAAAGTGGGAGGTTTGGCTAGCCATTGAACCAGGTTCAACCTAACATTTATTTTCTTAAAATGTTTCGTACCATGTCAAGAATATGGCAGTTTTTATTGAATATTTCGTTTCTATGTATGTTGGTGTTTGTTTTTGTAGCACTTCACTGTACCTATTGTTCCTATGTTTTCTCGTATAGTTGATGTGTTTCCCTCGATTTTAGTTTGTAAATTTGATTTGTTTTTTCTCGTCGATTTGTGACTTTTGAACACCGGTATACTACTGTTGCCTTTATTAATAAAGGCAACAGTAGTATACCGTTGTTCGAAATTCAAAAATCGATTTAGAAAAAAAAAATCCGGTTTACAAACTAAAACTGAGGGAAACACCTCAAATATTAAGTTTGATTGAATGGAAAAAATAAATAAATACTGTCACGTAATCAATAAACGAGTACTAGATTGAACCATTCGAACATTGTATATATCTTTCCAATCGACGGATTTTAAGACAAAATAAAGTTTCTTTCCAATATTGAATTTATGACCTAATTTTCGTAACTCAACGATGTAATTTCAGGAAGCGGCTTTGAATAATGCGGCGTTCACACAGTGCCGATTCTTGCACCCGTTTGAGATCAGACAGCACTAAGACAATACAGGTAAAAAAGTCGGATTACTATCCTCAATGATCTGGAATGTACTATTATTGCCTGAACGCTGTACAGATTTCCTACGGATCGGAGAGGTCTGCCAAGCACCCCGACAGTTAGGTGTTTCTCGTAATATTCGGGAAAACGCATCCGATTTAGTTAAGTCGGATTACAATCGTCATTATTTCGTGACAGATTCTGCTGTATCGGATCAAACTAGTAATAATGTTCTGTGTGTTTTGGACAGTGTCCCGTGGAACGGGCATGATCTGGAGATATTTGTCATTGCTGTTTTTTGCCGATTGAGTCATGGACGTCAAGTTGGTTACCTATTCCCTATTCCCTATTCGTTACCTATTCCCTATTCCCTATTCGTTACCTATTCGTTACCTATTCCCTATTCCCTATTCGTTACCTATTCGTTACCTATTCCCTATTCCCTATTCGTTACCTATTCGTTACCTATTCCCTATTCCCTATT
Organism: Mytilus edulis; assembly: GCF_963676685.1. Taxonomy (NCBI): domain Eukaryota; kingdom Metazoa; phylum Mollusca; class Bivalvia; order Mytilida; family Mytilidae; genus Mytilus; species Mytilus edulis. The sequence goes on along the minus strand of NC_092351.1, from coordinate 10,240,487 downwards.
CGTTACCTATTCGTTACCTATTCCCTATTCCCTATTCGTTACCTATTCGTTACCTATTCCCTATTCCCTATTCGTTACCTATTCGTTACTTATTCCCTATTCCCTATCGTTACCTATTCGTTACTTATTCGATTTTTAATATCCTTCCCCCTTTTTAATTAATTATTATTCTTCTTCTTCCTCTTCTTCCTCTTCTTCTTCCGCCACTTTAAAAATGAACTTGTCCGCAGCATTTCTCCCAAACTACTTGTCAGATTTACTTAGGGTTTCATAAAATGTTAGACTAATATGTCTAGGTGAGCCATCAATCGCTCATTTGTGCATTGGGGTCTATTAAGGGGTATTTTGGGGGGGGCAGAAAGAAGGGAGGGGTTTACTATAGAACCCTATGGGATTTTATTTTCTAAAATTTTCAAATGAATATAACTTGAAAACTGTAAGTGATAGATACATGCAGTCTTCAGAAATGATTAAAGGACAATAAAACAAATCATATGAAATATAGGGGAGTCCCTGGGGGTGTCATCCCTACCCCCTTCAATTCGAGAATATGCTTTTAACTTGTAAACGGTCCAGATCCCCACCCCTAAACCATATATAATTATTCTTGTATGGGACAAAAAAACTAATTAAATGAAATTAAATAAAAGTTCCTGGGGGTCACCCCACCCCGTTCAATTTGAGAATGTACTATTATCTTGTAAACGGTCCAGATTCCCACCCCTAAACCATATATGTTCTTGAATAGGACGATAAAACAAATCAAATGAAATTAAATGGAAGTCCCCGGGGGTCATTCCCACCCCGTTCAATTTTAGAATGTGCTATTATCTTGTAAACTGTCCAGATCCCCACCCCAAAACCATATATATTCTTGGAGGGGACAATAAAACTAATCAAATGAAATTAAATGGAAAATCCTGGGGGTCACCCCCATCCCGTTCAATTTGAGAATGTACTATTGTCTTGTAAATGGTCCAGATCCCCACCCCTAAACCATATATTTTCTTGTAGGGGACAATAAAACAAATGAAATGAAATGAAATAAAAGGAAAGTCCCTAGGGGGTCACCCCACCCCCTCTTGTTTGAAAACTTATAAACGGTCAACATCCCCACCTCGAAACTATATATATTCTTGTAAGGGACAATAAAACTAATCAAATGAAATTAAATGGAAGTTCCTGGGGGTCACTCCCACCCCGTTCAATTTGAGAATGTACTATTATCTTGTAAATGGTCCAGATCCCCACCCCTAAACCATATATATTCTTTTAGGGGACAATAAAACAAATGAAATGAAATAAAAGAAAAGTCCCTAGGGGGTCAGCCCACCCCCTCTTGTTTGAAAACTTGTAAACGGTCAACATCCCCACCCCTAAACTATATATATTCTTGTAAGAGACAATAAAACTAATCAAATGAAATTAAATGGAAGTTCCTTGGGGTTACCCCCACCCCGTTCAATTTGAGAATGTACTATTATCTTGTAAATGGTCCAGATCCCCACCCCTAAACCATATATGTTCTTGTAGGGGACAATAAAACAAATAAAATGAGATAAAAGGGAAGTCCTGAGGGGGTCATCCCACCCCCTCTTGTTTGAAAACTTGTAAACGGTCAACATCCCCACCCCTAAACCATATATATTCTTGTAGGGGACAATAAAACAAATAAAATGAAATGTAGGTAAAGTCCCTGGGGGTCACCACCACCCCTCCTGTTTGAATACTTGTAAATGGTGGAGATCCCCACCAGTAAGCCATATATATTCTTGTATGGTACAAAAAATCAAATCAAATGAACATGGGACCATATGAATTGCGAGTTATGGGAGCTTTGTTTGGGAGACTTCGTAACAGCATCCTGTTACAATTACTTCTTGTTGTTTATACTCTTATATCTGGTACTAGTTCTAAATTTGTTGAGGTAAAATGATCTTTTTATGACTTATCTATATGTGTTTGTGCTCAACCGATTCTTTTACTTTATGTTCGATACTCATTTGTTTCTTATTTGATTTTTATACGTTCTACCTTTTAACTGCTTTATATCCGTATGTTTGAAGATGGATCTTGGTTCGAAGGGATGAAATCACCGTGTTAGCGCTTGCATAAAAAAAAAGATGTGGTATAATTGCCAATGAGACAACAACCCACAATAGACCAAAATGACACAGAAACTATCAACTATAGGTCAATGTACGGCCTTCAACAATGAGCATAGCCCAAACCGTGCAGTCACCTATAAAAGGCCCAGATATGACAATTTCAAACAATTCAAACAACAAAACTAACGGCCGTATTTCATATACAAAAAAATAACGGAAAACAAATATGTAACACAAAAACAAACGATAACTACTTAATTTCAGGCTCTTGTCTAGGTAGAGGCACATACTAACATAATGTGGTGGGGTCAAACATGTTAGCAGGGTGTACATCGTTTCGGAGCATGCTATTACCTTGTTTAATTCGTTCCATCACTCGTTATAATTCGCTTATAATACGTGTATCATACGTTGCACCTTTCATGTGGTAAAACATGATTTTCAATTGTTTTGTTGTCTCTGGTGGTAGATTTGGGTTCTTAGAGGTGATATAACTTTATTAACGCATATGTACCCGTTCCAGCGCTCGGATAATACCCTGTTACTTATTCGTTCCTTATTCGCTTTTAATGCGCGGGGTAAGTATACGTTGCACCTTGAAATAAATCGTTTTTTAATTGTGTTAATGTCTCTGGTGGTAACAATGTGTTCTTAGAGAAGAAATGACCCTATTAGAGCGCATGTACCCGTTCCAGCGCTCGGTTAATACCCTGTTACCTATTCGTTACCTATTCACTTATAATACGTTTGTTGTACGTTGCACCTTTTAGAAAAGGATTTTCACTTGTGTTCATGTCTCTGGTGGTAACAATGTGTAATTAGAGATGAAATGACCCTATTAGCATGCATGTACCCGTTCCAGCGCTCGGATAATACCCTGTTACTTCTTCGTTCCTTATTCGCTTTTAATGCGCGGGATAAGTATACGTTGCACCTTGAAATAAATCGTTTTTTAATTGTGTTCATGTCTCTGGTGGTAACAATGTGTTCTTAGAGAAGAAATGACCCTATTAGAGCGCATGTACCCGTTCCAGCGCTCGGTTACCTATTCGTTACCTATTCGTTACCTATTCGTTACCTATTCGTTACCTATTAACTTATAATACGTTTGTTGTACGTTGCACCTTTGAGAAAAGGATTTTCACTTGTGTTCATGTCTCTGGTGGTAACAATGTGTTCTTAGAGAAGAAATGACCCCATTAGAGCGCATGTACCCGTTCCAGCGCTCGGTTAGTACCCTGTTACCTATTCGTTACCTATTCACTTATAATACGTTTGTTGTACGTTGCACCTTTTAGAAAAGGATTTTCACTTGTGTTCATGTCTCTGGTGGTAACAATGTGTAATTAGAGATGAAACGACCCTATTAGCATGCATGTACCCGTTCCAGCGCTCAGATAATATCCTGTTACTTATTCGTTCCTTATTCGCTTTTAATGCGCGGGGTAAGTATACATTGCACCTTGAAATAAATCGTTTTTTAATTGTGTTCATGTCTCTGGTGGTAACAATGTGTTCTTAGAGAAGAAATGACCCTATTATTAGAGCGCATGTACCCGTTCCAGCGCTCGGTTAATACGTTGCACCTTTTAGAAAAGGATTTTCACTTGTGTTCATGTCTCTGGTGGTAACAATGTGTAATTAGAGATGAAATGACCCTATTAGCGTGCATTTACCCGTTCCAGCGCTCGGTTATTACCCTGTTACCTATTCGTTACCTATTCACTTATAATACGTTTGTTGTTCGTTGCACCTTTTAGAAAAGGATTCTCAATTGTGTCCATGTCTCTGGTGGTAACAATGTGTTCTTAGAGATGAAATGACACTATTAGCGCGCATGTACCCGTTCCAGCGCTCGGTTAATACCCTGTTACCTATTCGTTACCTATTCATTACTTATTCGCTTTATATACGTTTGTTGTACGTTGCACTTTTTAGAAAAGGATTTTTACTTGTGTTCATGTCTCTGGTGGTAACAATGTGTTCTTAAAGATGAAATGACCCTATTAGCGTGCATGTACCCGTTCCAGCGCTCGGATAATACCCTGTTACTTATTCGTTCCTTATTCGCTTTTAATGCGCGGGGTAAGTATACGTTGCACCTTGAAATAAATCGTTTTTTTAATTGTGTTCATGTCTCTGGTGTTAACAATGTGTTCTTAGAGATGAAATGACCCTATTAGCGCGCATGTACCCGTTCCAGCGCTCGGTTAATACCCTGTTACCTATTCGTTACCTATTCATTACTTATTCGCTGTATATACGTTTGTTGTACGTTGCACTTTTTAGAAAAGGATTTTTACTTGTGTTCATGTCTCTGGTGGTAACAATGTGTAATTAAAGATGAAATGCCCCTATTAGCGTGCATGTACCCGCTCCAGCGCTCGGATAATACCCTGTTACCTATTCGTTACCTATTCGTTACCTATTCACTTATAATACGTTTGATGTACGTTGCACCTTTTAGAAAAGGATTTTCAATTGTGTCCATGTCTCTGGTGGTAACAATGTGTTCTTAGAGATGAAATGACCCTATTAGCGCGCATGTACCCGTTCCACCGCTCGGTTAATACCCTATTACCTATTCGTTACCTATTCGTTACCTATTCGTTACCTATTCGTTACCTATTCATTTATAATACGTTTGTTGTACGTTGCACCTTTTGGAAAAGGATTTTCAATTGTGTTCATGTCTCTGGTGGTAACAATGTGTTTTTAGAGATGAAATGACCCTATTAGCGCGCATGTACCCGTTCCAGCGCTCGGTTAATACCCTGTTACCTATTCGTTACCTATTCACTTCTAATACATTTGTTGTACGTTGCACCTTTAAGAAAAGGATTTCCACTTGTGTTCATGTCTCTGGAGGTAACAATGTGTAATTAGAGATGAAATGACCCTATTAGCGTGCATGTACCCGCTCCAGCGCTCGGATAATACCCTGTTACCTATTCGTTACCTATTCGTTACCTATTCACTTATAATACGTTTGATGTACGTTGCACCTTTTAGAAAAGGATTTTCAATTGTGTCCATGTCTCTGGTGGTAACAATGTGTTCTTAGAGATGAAATGACCCTATTAGCGCGCATGTACCCGTTCCACCGCTCGGTTAATACCCTGTTACCTATTCGTTACCTATTCGTTACCTATTCGTTACCTATTCGTTACCTATTCATTTATAATACGTTTGTTGTACGTTGCACCTTTTGGAAAAGGGTTTTCAATTGTGTTCATGTCTCTGGTGGTAACAATGTGTTTTTAGAGATGAAATGACACTATTAGCGCGCATGTACCCGTTCCAGCGCTCGGTTAATACCCTGTTACCTATTCGTTACCTATTCACTTATAATACATTTGTTGTACGTTGCACCTTTTAGAAAAGGATTTCCACTTGTGTTCATGTCTCTGGAGGTAACAATGTGTAATTAGAGATGAAATGACCCTATTAGCGTGCATGTACCCGTTCCAGCGCTCGGATAATACCTGTTACTTATTCGTTCCTTATTCGCTTTTAATGCGCGGGGTAAGTATACGTTACACCTTGAAATAAATCGTTTTTAATTGTGTTCATGTCTCTGGTGGTAACAATGTGTTCTTAGAGACGAAATGACCCTATTAGAGTGCATGTACCCGTTCCAGCGCTTGGTTAATACCCTGTTACCTATTCGTTACCTATTCGTTACTTATTCGCTTTAAATACGTTTGTTGTACGTTGCAACTTTTAGAAAAGGATTTTCACTTGTGTTAATGTCTCTGGTGGTAACAATGTGTAATTAGAGATGAAATGACCCTATTAGCGTGCATTTACCCGTTCCTGCGCTCGGTTATTACCCTGTTACCTATTCGTTACCTATTCGTTACCTATTCGTTACCTATTCGTTACCTATTCACTTATAATACGTTTGTTGTACGTTGCACCTTTTAGAAAAGGATTTTCAATTGTGTTCATGTCTCTGGTGGTAACAATGTGTTCTTAGAGATGAAATGACCCTATAAGCGCATATATACCCGTTCCAGCGCTCGGTTAATATCTTGTTATCTATTCGTTACCTATTCGTTACTTATTCGCTTTAAATACGTTTGTTGTACTTTGCACCTTTTAGAAAAGGATTTTCACTTGTGTTCATGTCTCTGGTGGTAACAATGTGTAATTAGAGATGAAATGACCCTATTAGCGTGCATGTACCCGCTCCAGCGCTCGGTTAATACCCTGTTACCTATTCGTTACCTATTCGTTACCTATTCACTTATAATACGTTTGTTGTACGTTGCACCTTTTAGAAAAGGATTTTCAATTAAGTCCATGTCTCTGGTGGTAACAATGTCTTTTTAGAGATGAAATGACTCTATTAGCGTGCATGTACCCGTTCCAGCGCTCGGTTAATACCCTGTTACCTATTCGTTACCTATTCACTTATAATACGTTTGTAGTACGTTACACCTTTCAGAAAAGAATTTTCAATTGTTTTCATGTCTCCGGTGGTAATTATGTGTTCTTATAGATAAAATACCCCTATTAGCGCGTGTGTACCCGTTCCAGCGCTCGGATAATACCCGGTTACTTATTCGTTAATTATTCGCTTAAATGCGCAGGGTATATATACGTTGCACCTTGAAATAGATTGTTTTTTAATTGTGTTCATGTCTCTGGTGGTAAGAATGTGTTCTTAGAGATGAAATTACCCTATTAGCGCGCATGTACCCGTTCCAGCGCTCGGTTCATACCCTGTTACCTATTCGTTACCTATTCGTTACCTATTCGTTACCTATTCGCTTATAATACATTTTTTTATACGTTTCACCTGTTAGAAAAGGATTGTCAATTATGTCCATGTCTCAGGTGATAACAATGTGTTCTTAGAGATGAAATTACCCTATTAGCGCTCATGTACCCGTTCCAGTGCTCGGTAAATAATCTTGTTACCTATTCGTTACCTATTCGCTTTTAATGCGCGGGGTATACGCTGCAACTTGAAATAAATCGTGTTTTAATTGTGTTCATGTCTGGTGGTAACAATGTGTTCTTAAAGATGAAATGACCCCATTTGAGCGCATGTACCCGTTCCAGCGCTCGGTAAATAACCTGTTACCCATTCGTTACTTATTCGCTTTTAATGCGCGGGGTATACGGTGCACCTTGAAATAAATCGTTTTTTAATTGTGTTCAGGTCTCTGGTGGTAAGAATGTGTTCTTAGAGATGAAATGACCCTATTAGCGCGCATGTACCCGTTCCAGCGCTCGGTTAATACCCTGTTACCTATTCGTTACCTATTCGTTACCTATTCGCTTATAATACATTTTTTTATACGTTGCACCTGTTAGAAAAGGATTTTCAATTATGTCCAGGTCTCAGACGGTAACAATGTGTTCTTAGAGATGAAATAGGGTAATTTCATCTCTAAGAACACATTGTTACCACCTGAGACATGGACATAATTGACAATCCTTTTCTAACAGGTGAAACGTATAAAAAAATGTATTATAAGCGAATAGGTAACGAATAGGTAACAGGGTATTAACCGAGCGCTGGAACGGGTACATGCGCGCTAAAAGGGTAATTTCATCTCTAAGAACACATTCTAACCACCAGAGACCTGAACACAATTAAAACACGATTTATTTCAAAGTGCACCGTATACCCCGCGCATTAAAAGCGAATAGGTAACGAATAGGTAACAGGTTATTTACCGAGCGCTGAAACGGGTACATGCGCTCAAATGGGGTCATTTCATCTCTAAGAACACATTGTTACCACCAGACATGAACACAATTAAAACACGATTTATTTCAAGTTGCAGCGTATACCCCGCGCATTAAACAGGTAACAGGTTATTTACCGAGCGCTGAAACGGGTACATGCGCTCAAATGGGGTCATTTCATCTCTAAGAACACATTGTTACCACCAGACATGAACACAATTAAAACACGATTTATTTCAAGTTGCAGCGTATACCCCGCGCATTAAAAGCGAATAGGTAACGAATAGGTAACAAGATTATTTACCGAGCACTGGAACGGGTACATGAGCGCTAATAGGGTAATTTCATCTCTAAGAACACATTGTTACCACCTGAGACATGGACATAATTGACAATCCTTTTCTAACAGGTGAAACGTATAAAAAAATGTATTATAAGCGAATAGGTAACGAATAGGTAACGAATAGGTAACAGGGTATTAACCGAGCGCTGGAACGGGTACATGCGCGCTAAAAGGGTAATTTCATCTCTAAGAACACATTCTTACCACCAGAGACCTGAACACAATTAAAACACGATTTATTTCAAAGTGCACCGTATACCCCGCGCATTAAAAGCGAATAGGTAACGAATAGGTAACAGGTTATTTACCGAGCGCTGGAACGGGTACATGCGCTCTAATGGGGTCATTTCATCTCTAAGAACACATTGTTACCGTCTGAGACCTGGACATAATTGAAAATCCTTTTCTAACAGGTGCAACGTATAAAAAATGTATTATAAGCGAATAGGTAACGAATAGGTAACGAATAGGTAACAGGGTATTAACCGAGCGCTGGAACGGGTACATGCGCGCTAATAGGGTAATTTCATCTCTAAGAACACATTGTTACCACCAGAGACCTGAACACAATTAAAAAACGATTTATTTAAAGGTGCACCGTATACCCCGCGCATTAAAAGCGAATAAGTAACGAATAGGTAACAGGTTATTTACCGAGCGCTGAAACGGGTACATGCGCTCTAATGGGGTCATTTCATCTCTAAGAACACATTGTTACCACCAGACATGAACACAATTAAAACACGATTTATTTAAAGGTGCACCGTATACCCCGCGCATTAAAAGCGAATAAGTAACGAATAGGTAACAGGTTATTTACCGAGCGCTGGAACGGGTACATGCGCTCTAATGGGGTAATTTCATCTCTAAGAACACATTGTTACCACCAGAGATATGAATTTAATTGAAAATGCTTTTCTAAAAGGTGCAACTTACAACAAACGTACTATAAGTGAATAGGTAACGAATAGGTAACGAATAGGTAACAGGGTATTAACCGATCGCTGGAACGAGTACATATGCGCTTATAGGGGTATTTCATCTATAAGAACACATTATTACCACCAGAGATATGAACACAATTGGAAATCCTTTTCTAAAAGGTGCAACGTACAACAAACTTTTTAAAAGCGAATTAGTAACGAATATTTAACAGGGTATTATCCGACCGCTGGAATGGATACAAATGCACTTTAGAATTATATCACCTCTAAGAGCCTAAATCTTCCACCAGAGACAACAAAACAATTGAAAATCATGTTTTAAAAGGTGCAACGTAAGATACACGTATTATAAGCGAATTATAAGCGAGTGATGGAACGAATTAAACAAGGTAATAGCATGCTCCGAAACGATGTACACCCTGCTTACATGTTTAACTCTACCACATTATGTAAGTATGTGCCTGTCCCTAGACAAGAGCCTGAAATTAAGTAGTTATCGTTTGTTTTTGTGTTACATATTTCCGTTTATTTTTTTGTATATGAAATACGGCCGTCAGTTTTGTTGTTTGAATTGTATGAGGTTGTCATGTCTGGGCCTTTTATAGGTGACTACACGGTTTGGGCTATGCTCATTGTTGAAGGCCGTACAGTGAGCTATAGTTGATAATTTCTGTGTCATTTTGGTCTAATGTGGAGTGTTGTCTCATTGGCAATCATACCATATCTTCGTTTTTTAGCAAGCGCTAACACGGTGATTTCATCCCGTCGAACCAAGATCCATCTTCAAACATACGGACATAAAGCAGTTAAAAGGTAGAACGTATAAAAAAACAAGTAAGGAACAAATGCGTATCGAACATGAAGTAAAAGGATCGGTTGAGCACAAACACATATAAATAAGTCATAAAAAGATCATTTTACCTCAACCAATTCAGAACTATTACCATATGTAAGACTATTAACAACTAGATTTGTAATTGCTAGCAATAACGGAAGGCACCCCTTCCCCCTATTACCAGGTGAGCGGCAGCCATTTTGACAATTCCAAAGTCAAAGAGAGCATCTACAGATGTCTAGTAACATTTTTGCAAAGTTTCATTAAGTTTGAACATTTTGAATTTTTGATATTTTTGCTGTTTCCATGGTTACGGCGGCCATTTTGAAAATTCTAACTTCAAAATCCAACTCTGCCTATGCCAGTTACCATTCCTGTAAAGTTTCATCCAGTTTGCGGAAAATTCTTATTTTTGAAATTTTTGACCTTTTTGCATTGTTTCCATGGTAACAAGACCTATTTTGGAAATTCCAACTCCAATGTTGCTCATCATTACTGTGAAGTTTCATGAAGTTTTGAGCATTTTAGAATTTTGAAAATTTTGGTGTAGTTTCCATGGCAACATAGTAGTTCCAATGATCGCCAAAATCATCCAACACCTGTATATAGTGGGCACCTACATTGTTTTAAAATATGATGATTCTGAGTTGAAGCATATCCAAACAGTTCACCAAAAACCAAAAACTCATTTTTTTCACAATTGTGCCGTTTCCATGGTAACGGCAGCCATATTAAACTATTCCATGCCATAATTAAAAAGGGGGAAGGATATTAAAAATCAAATAAGTAACGAATAGGTAACGAATAGGGAATAGGTAACGAATAGGTAACGAATAGGGAATAGGGACTAGGTAACGAATAGGCAACGAATAGGGAATAGGGAATAGGTAACGAATAGGTAACGAATAGGGAATAGGGAATAGGTAACGAATAGGCAACGAATAGGGAATAGGGAATAGGTAACGAATAGGGAATAGGGAATAGGTAACCAACTTGACGCCCATGATTGAGTCCATATTGCATCCCTAATGCAAACCGTCTCTGAAGAAATCGTTCCGGAACAGGCCCGTTATTACTAAGAAATTCGGCAATAAAACCCTCGTCTGAGTCCCGACAGAACACAATACGACTGAGTCCAGACAAAGCCTTTTGCAAAGCGGTACAGCAGACTTTGATTGATTGCCTTCCGAAAGTACCTGATCATCCCAAATATGGCGACAGCTTTCTAATGGCTATCTTCCGTCAGCATCGGTTCACTGTCTGGTCACTGTCTGATGTTTGTCGGATCGCCTTCGACAGAATCCGGACGCTTCTGGATAGATTCGGTCATTTTAACCATGATAAAGATGCAAATCGGATTAGAATCGGATTTAGAACAGAATAATCGGAACAAGTACAGATGGAAATGGCTGAATTTGGACGCTTTCTGAACAATATCTGATTGTTGTCGTCATTAAATAAATGTTTTCACAAACTATAATAAAAGTTTGAATTTTCAGCCACGATTTTCAAGATCTTGATCAGGATTTAACAAATTATTATCGGTAATGCTCCTAAAAAGGTCGGTAGTAAAACAATCATGAATGTGTGGCCCCAGCTTAACAAAATTAACAACCAACTCTTTACTTTGAAAATGTCTTGCAAGACGCTCCGGTCCTTTTCGTTGTCTATTTACAACATATTTCCTAGTTTGAAAAGTGTAAAACTTGCGAATCTATTTTTGTTTTTCGTTATTTTATGCATAGAATAGTAAGGGGGATGACATTACATGTTAGAAAAATATTTTTGGGGGGAAAATAGTGTTGAATCCGGTTCAAAAGACCGTAAAACTATGTCCGAAGCTGTCAGAATTAATTATAGACCTCATAACACATTTTGAGCAAGCTAGTATGTTTTATATTATCTTATAAAATTTGTCCAAACAGTAGTAAACTACACTGTGAATTCTTTTAGAGATATCGCAGGTGCACTATGAAATAACCGTTTTGGATTTAAAAAAAGTTTGATAAAGGTTAAGTTACTTTTATTGTCTTAGTTCGGAGAAATTTACCTGACTTGGGTTAATTCTGTAGTTATTTTTCTTTGCTAGTATCTTCGCCATGGATACGGACTGAGAGAATGCTACAATTCCAATAATAATGGCATCCTTTAAGTGTCCATCTAACAATGTTGGGTCGGGAATATCAGGTTTCGGTATACTGTAAAAAGGACAAATAATATGTTGAAAAAAAAGATAAAACAGAAAAATGCATATACAAGATGGTGATACCATCGCGAGGAATGAATGAAATTTGCTATCTTACTTAAAACAATAAGTGGTTTTTGATTTCCACTGTCTCAAGAGAGTTGATCTCGGTTCATCAATAATTACTCACCCTGCAGGAATGTCTTTTAATACGTTCACGTCAAAATTTTCTCTGAACTTTGCAAAGTGTGATATAACTGTAGCTATGGCAACCTGCAGTTGAACATTTTATAGTTATAAAAATATAATACATTTGAAAAGAATTTAATATTTTAATTTTGCATATATCTTTATTAATAATTGTGAGTGTGTTGGGTTTTTATTGTGTCAGTGGTTTCTTCTCGAATTTATCTTTGGTAACACATCTTTGTTAGTCACTGTTTTGTTCATTGATAACTTTTTCACAAACTCGCAATTTTTTCCTTGGCATGAGGTATGAACATAACTCATATGATCTCTAGATTATTTTTTGTTCTCCTTTTCGTTGAGTTGCCTCCTCATAGACGTATAACACTCACTAATTTTGTTCTTAGTTTTTAATGGATAAAATGTCGATTTCTCTGTCAGAATACACCAAGAGGCAAAAGAAACCGATGGGACCTTTAAACCTCATACGTCGAAGACAAACGGACAAGGCCATGAAACAATGCAAAAAACGATGAAAATATGAACAAATCCATAAAATAAAACATACAAAAAAACAAAATATTAAGCAAGACGAACTCCATCATTAATCGAACGCGTTACAAAGATCATTATGAATTAAACATTCACCCAAACTGTATCTCTATCTTAGGATAACTTTATTCTAAACAGATGAAACATACCCACGTTAACGTTTATGTCTTTCCTACAGAAAATATATCATTAAGGTTTCTTAATTTTACTAACTACAATAATCTCAATCGGAATTGGAATCTTTAATTTACTCTTGAATCGTTGGTTGATCTGTACTTTAACAAGGTATAAAATCACCATGGAGACTACTGACGTCAACAACGCTGCAACATTTGTGGACGAAATATTTAATATGATGTCTTTCCACGTCTACAAAAGTATGAATTAAAACAAAATGAAATCTGAAAGGGGATCATATGAAATATAAAATGCGCATCATGCAAGAGATATTTATTTGACATATTTACTATTTATGAATTAAATTCAAATAAAAAACTTTATCGAAAACATTTTCTATCGTTATGATGTAAAATTCAGAAGAAGTGGTATGATTGGCAGTGAGGCAACTATCCACAAGAGACTAAAATGACAAATAAATTAAAAACCTCATGTCATCGTAAGCATTCTACAATGAGCAAAGTGTCCATACCATATAGTCAGCTTTATAATGACAAATGAAAAAGAATATCAATCGAGAAACTAATGTTAAACAGCAATAAACGACACCCTTTGAATTGCAGGCTCCTGACTTGTGACAGACACAAACAGAATGAGGCGGGGTTAAACTTGTTTAAAGGCGCCAACCTTTCCCTAATCTGTGAAAGTGACATAACAGTACAACATAAAAACAAACTACTAGTATAAAAATCAGTTGGAAATGGCTTGACTCGTCAGATGGGTACAAAAAGAAATACATCTAACAAAAACACAGAGTGTACTTGGAGATGTATTTATACATTCCACAACAAAATGACAGTAAGTACAGAGAAAGCATTGTGTATTAACATTTACTGAGACCAAAGCCAATATCATCTAATACAAAATCAGGCTTCTGTCACTAATATGTGTACATGTATCTGCAAAGTTTCTTTTGTATTTATAAGATCACATGTTATAGCTATTTTCAAACTTGACTGTGATAATGAAATTGAAAATGAAAATTGAGAATGGGAAATGTGTCATAGGAAGATACAACAACGGTCTTTGACAGAGCGAGAAATTATCAACTATTTGCAGATCGTCAATAAATAAGAAGAATATACAATTATTTTAAGATTCGTCATTCTTTTTTTCATTAACTTAATATTCTGAAAAACTCTTACTCTGATTATTTTAAATACACCATTATGTCGCGGAACATTGATGCCCAATATATGTTTCATTTGACTTGTCACTACATGGATAGCTACACCGGATGTAAATCCGCTGACCAAATATTCTGACATGTAGGTCGCTACTAATCCAAGTCGCATCTTCCCTAAAAGCACCTATTAAAACATACATAAAATTGAGAATGGAAATGAAAACATGCATAGACTAGTAGTTTTAGGGTTCATAGGTGGTCTATATAGTTTATAACAAAGAGTGAATGGTCCCGGGTTTTAATTTAACATTAGAAATTTATGCCACATGTAGAGGTTAATGTCATATTAAAGAGACATTCGAAGCTTAAAATATGTGTTCTATATGTTGAGTACAATTAAAATAATGTATTTTTATTTATCATATTATATATAATATATTTTATTTATTTTTTGTTATTTTATTTTAACAAAATTTTTAATTCCTTTCCAAAACGTTCTGTTTGGTCTCTTGTGGAGAGTTGTCTCATTGGCAATCATACCACATCTTCTTTTTTATGTGTTAATATTCTTTTTATGTTAATATTCAAGTTGTCACAAAGCATGTTTTCAATCGCACGCTGTCCTGCTTCAAATATACAATATCTAGATCAACTGATGTTCAATGGGTAAATCCATGTAGAACCAATAAAAGTTTGTAGTATTTATAACTTTAAATAAGTATGACATTTAATATTGCTGTGTAAACACACCATGACTAAACCTGACACAAAAGACAGTGCAGTAGCCATTTTGATCTTCTTGATTTCGTGTTCTGTCATTCCGGTGTGTTCCAGACTAGACATTGAATCATTGGTATAGTTAGATACCATGTCATCAGGTGAGGTATCTTTACCCAGACTTGTGTCAAGGACGGATGCGATCATCAATCCAACGATTGCAATAGTTCCTGTAAAATATAATACCAAATGAATATAAAATTTGCCATATATATCCAATCAGTATGAAGAAAACGAACACAAATTATATATGCATCCATTAATAAGTTGACCTGGGAGGTTTGAGGTGTTCCTCTAATGTCCTTTTGTTTTTTGAGTTCTTCAAGGTCTAATACAATTCGCTTTTCCTATCGTATAGTCCAGACCTTACATGGGGATTTTTTTTTTTTTAAACACGTGCACACGGAAATCATATCATTTGTTTTGTATTTTTGTTTGTATGCATTATACATGTACTTTAAATCATATTTCACTGGAAGAAAATATTCACCCCATTTCATTAACAATAATTGCACATTATACCAAATCCTTACTAAAATTTAACATACCTTAATCACCTTTATTCACCAAAAAGAAGAGAAAACATACCCATTGAAGTATGCCTTGATGTTATAAAACATACCCATTGAAGCATGCCTTGATGTTCCAGTAAAGAAGTATATCAATGGACCAAAGAATGACGTATACAGACCACATATTGGAGGAAGAGAAGCTAGTAATGCATAGGCCATTCCTGTAAATATATTCAAAGAATGTAAAAATATCAAACACAGTACATGTAGATTTGTATTAAGAGTAACTAACTATGTATAGTACAAATATCAAACAAAGTTCCTAGGGATTCATAGAGTACATTAAGAAATTCTACGTCTTTTCTGTTCAGATAAATTCTGTGTTAATTAACTACATAATTATATTGGCTACTAAAGGGACATTAGCTGTCAATTTAGTGTTCACCGATTTGTCTAAAATTCTAGTCTAGCATAGTACATTGACAAGTTTTGACCGAAATGACTGCTTATTACGAGATATTAATATATGATAGTCTGTCGGAAGGGGACGATAAATGGCAAAGTGGAAAGTGATTATCATAAGTTGCAATATCTTGTTTCCCAATTCACTATAAACAAATATGTTTAAAACATTACGAAATATCATTTCATAATTCCGCTTTTATTACCTGAAACAAAAAGTATCATATTTATTTTTTTTTTTCCAAATCGTAGTTAATGCCCACTGAATTAATACAGAGGTGTCATCAGCGATATTTAAATTTAATGGGCAAATTTTTACTCATTCTATCAAACATCGTTGTAACGCTTTTTAACATCTTAATTTATCAACTGTATATTAAAGATATCTGGAATTGGCTGATACCATTGTTTTACCATATTTGACTAGAAGATAACTTTCTATAGCTGTTTAAAGTTGGTAACCAGTTTGCTATCAAAAGCTAATATTCGCTAACGATAACTTACATACAAACTTAAAAGATACGATTTAAGATATAAAGGAATTTTGTAGTTGACATAGTTTTTTATTGTGTGTTTCTTAAATGGTTTAAAACAAACTCGAGTTACAACTGTAACTGACTTTATCCGTCTAATGTATCATTTTTCTGTCTTTTTTCAACAATCACATGTATGCGTTTAATTATCTCGCATTGATTCCAAGTTGACAAAATGTTTGTTTTCCACTATTATCCAATTAACGTTTTGATTTTTACTAAATATACATGGACATTCACAGGATACAACCGATAGGGACATACATCATGTACATGTATCCAATTGCAAAATACCAGGCGCAAGAGACCATTCACCCGTTCATTGATAAAATTTGTAATATTATAGTCACCCTTCCACAATATCTTTAATAAATTTCGACTAATGTACGCAAACCATTAAATCTTTCCCACTTATTATATTGTTTACCCTTGGTGTACTCAATTAATTATCTGCGATTATGAAAAAATAAAAGCGAAAACAGACAATGTAGGCTTCTTTAAATAATTTAATCCTAAAATGTTTGTTTACACATATAAACATTGGTTAAATATTGCATGCTGAATATTTGCCAGTGAATGTTTTTCTCAATCATGAGTTTTAATGGAAGAGTAAAGCAACTTTTGTTTGTTTCATCACAATACCACACATGACTGAATCATTGTCGAACTGTAACTATTTTAGCACACGACATGTGAAGGCCATCAAATATTCTAGTTCTTTTTAAAGATGATTGTGTTCTATACAAACATGAATTATTAACTTTTTATTTGAAAATAAATTGTCAAAACAAGATCTCATGTTGTTTAAATATCTATTTTCAAGTTCACTGACATTTTTTGTACTGTAAACAGGAAACCGAATCTTACATCGACTGCCATTTAACCATGTTAACGTTTTTGTGTCATGGTTGCATATAATTTTAATAACAAAAGTGGTAGAGTAAAAATAGAATAACATTGAATGTCTTTTAGATATGAACTATACTTATCAGCGCTCACATGTTTGCAATATCTGCATAGGTGTTAAATCAAAAATATAAATAAATAAAATATGAATACTCTAATAGTAACATAAAAATTAAGAAAACATGTATCCCATGTAGTAGAGACATGCAAAAATAAAAATAGTCCACCAGACTAGTAATTACAATGATTTGTAAAAATATAATACAAGTAGGTCCATTTTACAGGCAAAAACAGAGCAGGACATGCACGGCACAGCTGTTTATTTTACTGTTGCCCAGTATTATCATCTAATTTTTTAACATAAGTCATTAATATACGACCCTATCCAGATTATTCCGATAC
The DNA here is from genome assembly GCF_963676685.1 of Mytilus edulis. Lineage (NCBI taxonomy): Eukaryota > Metazoa > Mollusca > Bivalvia > Mytilida > Mytilidae > Mytilus > Mytilus edulis. The sequence continues at coordinate 10,222,736 of NC_092351.1, read as the reverse complement.
TTTTTTGGCATTTCTCTTCATAAAAAGAGGGAAACCGTCATATCTAATTATAATATGTAAATGAACATACCTTGTGGAATTTGCATAATTCCGACTGTCAATCCTGCAATTATATCACTTGGAAGATCCTGTAAAATTTTATATCTCCTTATGACATTTATGAAAGGAAAATTAGAATGTAAGGTGGATTTTAATTTGTCTCTTGTACAACACTTCCCTGCATACCCAGATATCCGTTGTCGTAGTGTTACTTTCGGTGCAGCATCTTGAAGTGCATACCGTTCTTCAAAATCAACAACTTTACTCCATTTCTCCGACACTATTTCTCCGTCCATTCTTGAGTTGTTCATTTCCATTTCTAACGCCCGTTTATCAACAAGTTAAGTCATTTAAACTGTTTGTGCATTTAAATACATGTACATTTGAAATTCTTACAAGTTTTTCATTAAGGTACACTGCATCTGTGCTTATTGAATAATCGAACCAGACACAGACATATTTTTAGTATGTGCAATTGACACCAAACCTCGATCATATACTGTGACATACTTAGATTATGAACTTTATATTTTTAGCTACGGTATGAACTTTTTTTTTAACCGATAACTCTCAATTATTTTGATTTTTACGAGAGAAAACGTGTCTTGTACCAGGAACTAAATGAAACATTTATAATTTATTATTTCGTAAAAACTCTAAAGACTTATCTTTTGTAATTGTATTGAAAACACAATATTAGAGTAAACAAATATAGAAAAAAAAACACAGTTTTACACCAGAGTGTGCATGTGGACACACGACGAAACGCAATGAAAAGTGTGTATTTATTAAAATAGAAATAAACAGATTATTGTCAATGAGACAAATATTCATGCTATCTTCAGCCTGGTAAATATTCACCAGAGTGCAATTTTAAGCAATTATATGCAACCGTACGTCGACCATCAACAATGAAAAAAACTATTCCTTATAGTCAGCAATAAAAAGCCCCGACATAAAAATTATGCAACAATTCAATTGAGAAACTAAACGGCCTAATTTATAAAAAAAAATATTTTTACAAAACATACATGACATATATAAACCAACGACAACCGCTAAACTTGGGACAGGCACTGAGGACAGGCACATACATAATGTGTTGGGGTTAAACATATTTTTGAAGGCACCTACCCGTCTCTAACCTTGGACAGTGGTGTTACAGTAAAAAATATGAACAAACTATAAAAATCAGTTGAAAAGGGCTCAACTTATAAGATTGATACAACGTAGAAAAACATCTAACAAAAACACAGACTGGACGTTGCATGGTATCTGTACATCCATTAAAACATGACACAAACAGACCTGATAGTACTTGCAGTTACTGACAGCTAGTTCAAACTACTAATCGTGTCTAAGACTTTAAGTTTTCTTCAAAGTGATGCTTGGTTTTTTTTTGTCTAACTACTATGTGGATGTGTACCTATCTGTCGTTGGCAACACATTACGTTGTTTGAATCCGTTTTTAAATTTAATTCTAATGTTTTTCGTATATTTTATCATTGAGGTGTAATTTGTATGATCTGCGATTTAACTGTTTCTGAACTGATTTTAAGGAAGTTAATTTTAGGCCTTTTCTTTTATCGCAGGTTTCATAATCATGTAATGTATACACCCATATCACGTCGCATTCAAAACAAAAACAAAAATACGCATATATATCTTTCGGATTTAAAGATGTCCTGATGTGTTATTGTCATGATATTGCTGTAATTCTGTACACCTTTCTGTCATTGGTGCTACGACGCGTAATGTACGTCCTGTGATTTGTTATTAGCCTAGAAAACCGGTATTCGTTTTGAAGGTTTTATATAGTGACCATCAACATTCAATTACATAATAACATTCTATAATTTCTCGGTAAGCGGGTCCTTTCTTTTTCATACCAACGTCTTAATTGTAGAAATCTGTTAACCTTCAAGCTATAGCATCAAAAGCGACCTATTTCCATTAATACCATCATTAAGATATACTTCATTCGCTTAAAATATTGGTGTTGGTGTTTCCATATTAACTCGTCGTTACTACTCCAACTCCATTTCAGGAATATGCCAGTTGTTATCAATTCGTTTGATATGTTTAAGCTTTTGATTTTGCCATTTGCTTATAAATTAAGGACGTTTCGTTTGGAATCTTCCTCAGAGTTCGTTTTAATTTGTTATTTTACTTTTTTAACTCCCAGTCGTGTTCATAGACACATAATCACCAATCCTGTTAAGCGTATTAGCATTTATCTGTTGATGTTGAAGCATGTGCTTAATTTTCAGATTACATGGACCTCTAACCACCTTCGACACTTCTGTCAACTACAAGTGTGTCATTGATATATTCCAAGCAAATTTTACATGGTAATAGCATCATCGCCTCTTTATTTACAAAATAAGACCAACATCTACCACTAAGGGGTTTTTTACGAACTTGACTCTCCCCTATAAGGTCTAACAATGTAGAGAATGCAGTTTTCTAGCGGTCAATACTCTTATTTATACCTTAAATAAACTCATCATAGATACCAGGACTAAATTTTGTATATACGCCAGACGCGCGTTTCGTCTACAAAAGACTCATCAGTGACGCTCGAATCCAAAAAAGTTAAAAAGTCCAAATAAAGTACGAAGTTGAAGAGCATTGAGGACCAAAATTCCTAAAAGTTTTGCCAAGTCCAGCTAAGGTATTCTATGCCTGAGGTAGAAAAGCCTTAGTATTTCAAAAATTCTAAATTTTGTAAACAGTTAATTTATAAATATAACCATATCAATGATAATTCATGTCAGCACAAAAAAGTGCTGACTACTGGGCTGGTGATACCCTCGGGGAAATAAATCTCCACCAGCAGTGGCATCGACCCAGTGGTTGTAAATAAACTCATCATAGATACCAGGACTAAATTTTGTATATACGCCAGACGCGCGTTTCGTCTACAAAAGACTCATCAGTGACGCTCGAATCCAAAAAAAATAAAAAGGCCAAATAAAGTACGAAGTTGAAGAGCATTGAGGACCAAAATTCCTAAAAGTTTTGCCAAATCCAGCTAAGGTATTCTATGCCTGGGGTAGAAAAGCCTTAGTATTTCAAAAATTCTAAATTTTGTAAACAGTTAATATATAAATGTAACCATATCAATGATAATTCATGTCAGCACAAAAAGTGCTGACTACTGGGCTGGTGATACCATCGGGGAAATAAATCTCCACCAGCAGTGGCATTGACCCAGTGGTTGTAAATAAACTCATCATAGATACCAGGACTAAATTTTGTGTATACGCTTAACAATGAGTTGAACACAGGCTAGTTGCTTCAATGAATAGTTTGCGGGGTAACATAAACAGTAAACGTCTTTTATCGTCAGGTCATTGATAAGACGATAATCCACGTAGACAAGAATTGAACCGTCATTCTTTGAGATAAGTACGATAAATGACGATTCGATTACGACTTGCCAATCATATTTGTAACTTATTGATCAAGTTCGTCACGTTTGGCTTATAACGTCCACCAATATGGTTGTTTACCAGTTTGATTCTCTCCAGTAATTATGCGGTAGGATACGATACCGACATACTCGAGATCCTTATCAGAAAGCGCAGAACGTTGCCTGTTACTCTGTCCTCGGTTACTTGACGCCTCTTCTCCTTAGACAGGTGGTTACCTGCTTCATTGACCAGTTTATGAAATTCGTTGTATAGTTTTCGATCTTCATGTTTTTTATTAGATATTACATTTAATTTAGTATATAACCTCACAGCCAAACTTCATTTTGTTCTCGATCGTAACCTCGGAAGTTTTTGCGATGGAAATTGATATTGAACGAGATATATGACATCATAATCATTGTCAAATTTGAGTGTTTACGAAGAAGCGTCATTGCTTATTTAAATATGTGATTACTATAAAAAAACAATCAAAAAAAATCGGATATAAAACATTTTTTAAATACTATAACGCATATCTTTATGTTTTAGGGGATACACTTAATTCATTTCCATGTTATTAATCATGCATTTTTTCTTTTAGCTCGACCAATGACCATAAATAGCTTGCAAATATACTGAGAAAATGTGATGAATGATTAGTTCTATAATTGTTTTTTCATTACCTATTTTTTACTCTTTTAGTAGATGGGTTTCCTTAGGTTTTAGTTTGTAGCCTTGATTTGGTTTTGCTTAATCGAATAATAACTATTGCACAGCGCATAACTACTGTTGCATTTATCTATGAATACATATCTATATATGTAACACTCAGAAACGTGTCCTTCCTCCCAAACTTGTCCACATAACGTCACTGAACTGCAAAGCTTGTATAAATGTAAAAGGGCGCCACAGCGTGTCATTTTTTTAAACGCCCAAAACGTGCCCAGTCCCCCAAACGTGTCTATATCAAGTTTTTATTTGATCTTTTACTGGAACTATCATTTGTGTCCATTTTATGAATACGTAGGTTATTTGGTAATTTGTTTTTTTCTTAACGTTTACTAATTATGCTGTTTCATTAAAAAATAAACTTTAGGCAGTTTAACCCTGGTTAAAGTGCCTGTTTGGTTGAGTGTAAATGTAAGCAGCCATGCTCAGTTACATTGCAGGTATTAAATCAGATACCTATGTAGATTAATGTCTTATTCTCTGCGCATAAAAAGCATTTCACTCTTTCATTGTGCCATCATATCTATTTTGGAAGCCAATGTTTTTTTTAATTTCGGCAACTGACATATATGGCACTGGACGTTATGTCTCTTGCTGGTGTGTATTTAATGATGCTCGAAACATAAAATTCATTTAAGAAAATAATAACCAGTTTATGATTTGAAGGGCTTTTAAAATACCAGAACTGTGAAAAAAAGGGAAGTCAATTTTGCTAAAAAGTCCGCTGTGCAATATTCCAATATTCGGATTAATATAAAAGGCATCATTGGAGTTTATTAGTTCAAAATTGTTCACTTAAGTAAACGATTAATTGACTGTACCAAAATTATTTGTATTTTTATTTTGAACTTGATGAGCATGAAATACTTGCAACTGGACAATGACCATGTTTCAGTAAAAAATTTGCAATTGTGTTATCGTTAACAACCGATATTGAGCAAACTAATGATAATAAATTACCACCTCATCAACTGTGTCCACTATTATAGAATTGCCGTAAACGTTATTGATGTCGTTAAGGACATTCATATATTAGCGCTAAAAGACGTGAGACGTGTTTTCGTTGAACAGTGGACACGTTTCGGCGAATAACAATAATCGGACACGTTTGGGGTTATGAGTTATAAAATCGGACACGTTTGGGCACAATTGAATATTTCGGACACGTTTTGGAGGAATAGACACGTATGAGGGAATCGGACACGTTTGGGGGGAAGGACACGTTTGGGAGTGTTACATATATATTTTTTCTTGTTTTCAATTGGTGTTATTACTTTAATCATTAAAAGGAATAAAATAATTACAGACCCTAAAGAGGTTAGCGCCATCCCAGTAGTCAACACTTCTGTGTTCTGTGTTGACATTTATTATCATTGCTATGGTCACATCATAAATCAACTGAATTTCTATATTTGGAATAGACTTCAATTCAATTCAATTCACCTTATGTATAAAATAACACAATACATTTTTTATACATTAGCCAATCTGTACAGATTTGTGAGAGACGATAATCAACTAAAACAATATGTATGTACATAATAAATACTAAGCATGAATGGTAAAACCATACAACATAATTATTCAATTATTATTTACAATATAAAACTTCTCGGGGGAATTTTCAGAATAAAATTACAGGATCCGAAAATAAAAATACCATTTTCTGAGAATCTGTAAAACTATTAAAATGCTCATCAATTTTAAGAGATTCAGTGAAAAGAACCTGTCTAAGATCATTATAAACAGGAAAATGTAAAATAGCATTTTTTGTAGACGAGACGCGGGTCTGGCGCACACAATGTTTAATCCTGATATATATGACGAGTTACTACTGTTGTCTTCATTTATCTAATACGACTTCGTATTCCTTTAATAAAAACATGTTTCATAATAATATGAGTTTGTATCGTATGTTTAACTGTCAGAGGTTGAGCGTATAGGTTATTCTTTTTTTTTTTTGTATATTCCGTTTCTTTATAAACAAAATACGAAAGTCTAACAGCACGGGTGTGGGGAATGCTTTGCCTATTTTTATAAAAATCAGAACCATTATTGTTAATATTTTGCAATAAGACTATAAACGACCAACTTGTCCTTTATCGCGTTCTTCTGTGTGGTCATTTTTGTACCTACATGGATAAATGATATATGATCGAATATTGTTATGTCCGTTTTCTTTTTGTATTATATTCCAAACAACGATTTTGTTATAATTTTTGTATTTACCTGAATTGATTTAAAATTACTTCATTAGCACAAGGATGTTGTCAGTATCAAACTAGAGTTATTTCTCTTTGAATGTTAGAATACAACCAGATGAACAATTAAAAATGTATATACGGATAAATATAAGACTATTTTTACCAATAAGTCACATCTTTTAACGCTCTTTTTTTTTCGTTATATTTATAAAAAGAGATACAGGGTTATACGTAAATTGATCGTCGCCCAAATAATACATCAAAGTAATAAGATATTGACACACTGTCTTTATCTTTAGATACCTGTACAGTCGTCGGACCTGTAACTTGTTTTTGTTTAATTTTCCGACTGACTTGTGATGAATGCATAGAAATCGCCTCTTACCCTGTAGAGCCATTGGGTATTGTTCCTTAAGCAGTTTATGCGGTTTGTCTCTTTCAAATTGATTCACGAGATTTGAACATCGGTCGTCTTATGTCGCATTAATTCATCAACAAGCGAGTGTCACATGTCAATCACAAAATATACCCTTAACAATAATTTAACACGGAAACACAAGTTAAGAATTGTAATTCTGTTGTTATATGGTATTACAAGTTCATTCCTTCTTTTTTTAAATCAACTGAAATTGATGTCGACGTATGTTTTTTCAGCAACTTTGTTTAAAGCACATGATCTGATCTGTCACACGAAGATTATGTGAATCACATGAAATGTTCACCCTCACATGACCTCTTCAGATAGATTGGTTGCTAGCGTGCTCCTTTAACGTAGAGACTGAAAAACATAATTAGCAACACAAAGTTTATCCCAGGCAAGTAAGCATACATGTTGTATTTACGAATCATTAATCTTACATTGTAGACACGCACATCGAAAACATATTGTTTAATTAGTCTTGGAAATTATTCTAAGTCATTTTTTTCTAGGTTTTTACATGAAAAAAAAATAATTTAAAAAAACGCAGATGCATGCACGTGTGCATGTGGTGTATAGAAGATAAAATCACAAAAATACTGAACTCCAAGGAAAATTCAAACAGGAAAGTCCCTGTTTAAATGGCAAAACCATAAGCTCAAACACAACAAACGAATGGTACCAACTGTCATATTACTGACTTGATACAGGCATTTCTTTGTGTAGAAAATGGTGGATTAAACTTGGTTGTATAGCTAGCTAAACCTCGCACTTGTATGACAGTCGAATCGATTTCCATTACATTGACAACGATGTGTGAACAAAACAAACAGACACAATAGGTAAAAATGTCAAAATTAGGGGTGCAGCAGTCAACATTGTGTTATCATCTTAACCTATATAAACAAACAAATGTATGCGTTCTTTTTTAATCATCACTGAAGCACATAATCTTATCATCAAGATGAAAAGCGATTTTACAATATATTATCAGATGATTTCAGCTCATACACATACACAGCATGTAAACATGAGTTAAAACGCATAAATACTATGCAGGAAATCATGAATTAAAACTATAGATACCAAGGAAGGAATCATGAATTAATACTCATAGAAAACGAGCAGAGAAACATGAATTATAGCACAGATACCAAGCAGGGAATCATGAATTAATACTCACAAACACCAAGTAGAGAAACATGAATTATAGCACAGATACTAAGCAGGGAATCATGAATTAATACTCACAGATACCAGCAGAGAAACATGAATCACAACTCATCGATACCAAGCAGGTAATCATGATTTACAACTCGTAGATATTGAGCAGGGAATCATGATTTTCAACAAGTAGATATACCAAACAGGGAAACATGTTTTACAACTCATAGATACCATAAAGGGAATCATGAATTCAACTTTATAGATATTTAGCAGGGGATCATGAATTCAAGTTCATGGATACCAAGAAGGTAATCGTGATTTACAACTCAAACATACCAAGCAGGGAATCACGATTTAAAACTTGTAGGTACTATGCATAATGAATTAAAACTCAATGACAAAATGATAAGCAGAAAACATAAGCTCTAATCACGAAATAATACAAAAACGTTATGACAATTTAAGACAAGAAAAGAAAAAGATAATTAAACAATTCCCCATGAAATTCAACGTAGAAAGAGTCAGATATAGCTTCTGAAACAACTGAAATTCGTGAGTTATCGGATATACGATTGAAGGGTAAACGGTTGCTCAGGACAAATAAAAGCCATAATTTCTGACAATTCATATGTGAGTCAGGATCATGAGTTCATGATTATGCCAAATTTTACGGATTATAATTTATATTGTCTTCTGTGACTATATCATTTGTAAGGGGTACATGTATTCGATAGTTTGAATCTCTTGTATATCTCAATCATCGTTTTCTAGTTTAAACCCAGACACATAAATTCAACAAATTAATGATCCTTTCACTCTTTTTTTTTTGTATTTTAACCCCCTCCTCTCCCGTCTACATCAAATGTCTGTTAGTGTTAAGACAGAACATTTGCACTTAGGACTTTCTTGTACTTTTTACTTTCAGAACTATTTCATCATAAAACCGAAATAAAATTTGATAGAAATCATGCACTATATATAACAATCTTTATCAAAAAGTGCGTAGTTTTTGTTTAATTATGTGTTACATAATTTTGGTTTTAGATTGATTGCTTTTTTTACACCACTGATACTTCGGATTAATTAAAAGTCTTAAATTAGCACCTTGATAGACACATTTCATCGCCCATAGGTAACTCAGTAAATTTTGCTGCTAAATCAAGTTCATCGTACTGTATTCTTCTTTACTTTTTTAAGCTTTACCCTATATAAAAGAAGATTACTTCAATATACCATTATATCATACAGTCATGTATTTCTAGCCCTTTTTTCATCGCTATGAGCGTCACTGGTGAGTCTTTTGTGGACGAACGCGCGTATGGCATACACATTTTAATCCTGGTATTCATTATGAGTTTTTTTAATAGACATGCGCTCTAATATATATTCTTTACACTGACGCAAAGTACCGATACGCATTTATACAACTCTTTGTAAAACGATCTTGCATGCATATAGAAGAAGATAAATCAGACTGTACTTTACCAAAAAAGAAGGTTACAGTAGTATACCGCTGTTCAAAAGACATAAATCCATTGAGAGAAAACAAATCCGGGTTACAAACTAAAACCGAGGAAAACCTATCAACTATAAGAGGAAGACCACGAAACAACAGAACACTGAAGTGCAACAAAAAGCAAACGACAAATAGATAAATAATGAAGTAATAATGTCAGTATAGACCTAAACTTCAAAGGAGTGGCGCAAACATGGACAAGGTATGTCGATAGACTATCAAGACGGTCACAGTATTGATTAAGTTACAAACCATCGTATACAAGGAACGGTACATCACATGTGCTCGAAACACTCAATCCAGTATTTTACTTGGCTGAATTCTGAATCTAACTACAATAATTGTGTACTTGAACTTTTTTATGACTGCAAGGCCAGAACGTAGAACGAGTATTTATGTGGTTTTGAGTTTAGATTAAATCATTGACAACGTTAAATTGTAATCATCACATCTGTTGTATCTTTATCTACATTGGTACGTGTACAATCCCATTTAGGCTTTTATAAACGGTGGAGAAAGCACCGTTGTTACGGGCGGTGTTCCCGTATAGCGGTCTTGGATGCCTCTACAGAATCTGCATGCACAACTTTAACTGGCAGTTGGTTCAAGTGAATCGTTGTTTCCACGAAGAATAACTGTTTGTATTGTGATTCATTGCTGTCTGCCACTTTAAGTCCTGTGGTTTTATTTATAATTTGTCGCTCATCGCCCTTCATATATGGGTTCCAGATGGATTCGCCATGTTCTATTTTAGATCTTACTTGGAATATGTATGCTGCTTTTATATATTGTCTGGTACGTTCTTCAAATTCCTCCTATAAAATCCCAATATGGCGTTGGATATCTTGCTGATGTTGTTGATGTTGTAACTCCATTTAAGGTCATTTGATATAGAAGTCATATGTATGGGTTTAATTGTACGTATTGTATGATGTTTATTTAGTGTGTAGAATTTGTCTGTTTTTAATTGGTATTTTTTTGCGCCCATTTGTCGGCCAAAATTTCTAGTTGATTCAAATCTGATTGTAGTTTGACTTTGTCTTGGTAAGGGACGACATCAAAAAATCAATGAAGGATAAAAAAAACTTAATTCAAATAGTTTGGGGGTGGGTGGAAGGTTGAAGGGGGGGGGGGTCAAACTGCTTCAAGTTTTGTTTAAATTGACATCGATTTTACATGCATTCTAATTGGTCAATTAATTTTTCCCAAATTAAGTTGAGAGGGGGGTAGGGGGGTCATTAAAAAAAATATATGAATTAAGTTTTTTATCCTTCATTGAACTTTTGATGTCGTCCCTAAGCTTTTAAAGTTAAGTATAGCAGGCGATCGTCTGCAAATAGTCTTACTTATGGTGTTACGTTGAATGGCAGGTCGTTTATGTGACATAGAATCAGGATTGGTCATAAGACAGACCCTGTGATAACCTAGAGTCAACTGATGTTTCGCACGATATTAATCCTTCCACGATGGTGTGCATTATTCTGGCAGTTAAGAAATTTGATAGCCATTTGTTTGTATTTCCTTTTGTTCCAAAATGTCTAGTTTAGGGAGTAATTTGTTATGCGGTACTTAATCAAATGACTTGAAGGAGTCTACTATGATTATCTCTATTTGATGCCTATTTTTATGTTCTTGTAAAAAGTCATTGATGGCAGTGATGATTTGTGTTTCACAAGATTATCCCGGCCTGAATCAGTTTAAGTTAGTTAGGATTTTTTCCCAGATGTTTTAGGATGTGCCTGCATTTGATATGTTCTAGAATTTTGCTGGTGACAGATATTAAATGAATTGATACGAATCTTAGCTTTCATCAGACTATAATAAAACAGATTCGGATTCAAATTTTAAAATAGGGGTTGGCCCAAAACCAGGCAACATTAGGAGCGGGACATGTAAAACTTCTTGGCATTAAACATAAACTACAAAATGTAGTTCCGTTAGTTCTTTCTAAAGCAATTACACATCGTCCTACATCTTTTCTAAGATAGAAAATACTGCAACTAGATCTCGATTAAAAAGTTACCGCATATTACAAATAAATGAAATATCATGCAGTGTTTGAAAAACAACTCAATTATCAAACATACAACTTATTTATATTTCAAATCCAAATCATCAAAAATGATTCTAACGACTGACAATAGCCGTAAAAGAGCAAAAGAGAAGCAGCAACGACAATGATTACATGCATTATTCAAACATTGAAACTATTTCTTAAATGTTTCGTGCTTAGGATTGGGCCTTTAAAGGTTCTTCAAATGTCACAAATAATTAGGTTCTTAAAGACATGCTTTCGCTATTTAACTTAACATTTAGATTCACATGTGAAACAAAATGTCTCTACTAATTAAAATAAAATAATTGATGTTCTATGTAAAACAAAATGACTCTGCTAATTAAAATAAAACAATTGATGTTCCTCCGCACTGTTAAAGTTAAATCTTAATTCATTTCGTGTTCCCGTAAAATCCGTCTAAACTTGGAATGCTATTGATTTGGTTGAGATGAAATCAATAGAGATCTTTGTTAATAGAAGCCGTATTGACTTCCGTACTCTACTGTTTGATCATTGACAATTGTTTGTTTTAAGGTTTCCTATATTGACTTCATCCGATGATAATGTAAACATAGAGACCTAAATGCTTTATCAATATTGATGATACGATTGCCAGTTCTCAAATATTTTGTTTATAAAAATGTTTTACAAAAAGTTAAGTCTTGTAATAAAAACTTACAGATCCGTTTAAGATATACTTTGAACCATGGTAATCACAAAGATTAAATACTGGTCATATAAAATGATCAAATGCTATTGAAATTTATACTTTAATAAAAAAAAACACACATTTTTGTAATTTTTTCTCATCTGTTGCAACATTTTTCTTGTCATTTATGTACAACTTGTTTTTGGAAAAGCAACAATGCTTCGATCCTATCATAACCTATTTTATTTTGTTTACCCCTTTAACAATTATACTGCTATAACTAAACTGACACCACTAACCTACAGAGCCTTTAACAATGTAAACCTGACACATAGACGAAACATACACTTAATGTATAGGCTTCATTTTCTTGGAAATCAAGTGATTTATGATTTATCTACAATTTAAAATGGATCTTTCATTATTTCGAGACAGAAACATGCCGCTGCAAGTCTGAATCACCATTACCAAAGTACATGTGTTATTGCACTACTTTATGTGGTTTATTTTTTATAAATCAAATTCTCAATAGACAACTCATACACAACCCCCGAATTTTTTACCGTGAACTCCCCTCTCTCAAACTCCAAATTTCAACAGAGATGATTCAGTCGACACCACCAAATTTTGGAATTAAATGCATATGACATCTTATAAAGGTTTCTTTTCGTGAAAATCGAATGATTTATCTCCTTAAAATATATATTTTATTAACTCAGGAAGAGAAACATTACGCTGCAAGTCTTGGTCAGCAATTTGAAAGTATGTTCTGTAGTTGTTTCACGAAATCGACCCGTCTTAAAAAGGTCGTCAGAATTCAAAGTTATCACAAACTACCCTTCACAACACGACGATATTCTTAGCTATGATACCGAAATTACAAAAGCGCAAAAATGTAAACAACTAGAACACACCGTGATATCGCGGGTCCGTGACTGAACTAAAGTGTATAACTATGCGTAAGCCTTATTTTAGTATTGGGATTGTCATCTGGTAAAGTCATGCCGATTATAAGATGCACAGTTTTCTCAGCTTTCAAAATCTTTTTGTTTGAACCCGTCGACCTGGAACTTATCAATTATTAGTAATATTAATTATTTGGAAAACAAAAGGTCCAGGAATGGAGTATTTTTTTAATCAACAGCATTGTCCTATATTAGTTATAAATATTGTTGAATTCTTTGATTCGCTGTTTTACGTCATGCCCGCTAACAAATGGAAAACTGTGCTTATACGCCTTATTTTAAGTCTAGATTTTTAGTATTCGTATTGTCATCTTAGAATGAATTACTGTTTAAAATACTACAATTGGGAACAATTTGACAATGATTGAATTTAGTAGTGTAAACCCTGTGATTATGACCCGTATATATAGAAAAATCCGAAATACACCGTTTGGTGGTGCGCCTGTCAGATGCGGAACGTACAGACAAGGTAATAGATAACAGGTGAATATACTATTGGTATCAAGGTATCGGATTCGACCCGGAACTTGTTAATTATTGGCAATATTAATTATGTGGAAAACAAAAGGGTCTGGAGTGGTGTAATTTTTAATCAACACCATTGTCCTATATTGGCTTTATATAAAATTGAATTCTTTGATTTTTCGTTTTTACCCCATGACGGCTGACAAATTGGACCTCGTTATTTTAGTATTAGTAGATACCACTTGTATTACCATTTAACGTATTAAAAAGAAATCCTCGTAGATATTATAAGCACGCTTTATATATTACAGAGAGCAAGATCAGTGTATTATCAAAAGCAAGCTTAGAGTTGTTAATTTTTGTGTCATTTGTTTTCTTGTGGAGAGTTGTTTCATTGAAATCATACCACGCAGTCTTCTTTTTTATATTTAATTTATTACCAAAAGTTATTTGATGAAGGACATCGACCACTGCCGTTTTTAGCATTGTTTAATACTGTATTCATTTATGCCCGCGTCACACTGTCCCGATTTTTACGCCGATGGCAACACGATAATGGAAATTTTCTAAATCGGGACTGATCGTATCCAGATCGGGCTATTCGTAGTGCCTTCTTTAACCATCGTAGAACCATCGGCCACTTTTTCTAGCCTTCGGGGACAACTTCGGGAAGGGTTCTAAATTTTTTAACATGTTAAAAAATCTCCGAAGGTGCGTCCGATGTTGAGGGTTCGTATTGAGTTCGTATCATCCTCCTCACCATCGTAATGTCACCGGGAATGCATCTGTGCACATCGTATTGCATTCGTGTTTCAATCGTTTCCATCGGGCAGTTTTGACATTACGATGTCTACACGAATGAATCACGTAGATACCCGAAGGTCTTACGATGGCAACACGACTTCGTGAAGACCTAGTAATCCGGTCGTGTTGCCATCGAATAAAAGTAAGAAGGCGACAAGATGGAACTACGACGGCAATAAATCCAGCTAAATGTAAGTTAATTTTCGCGCTAAAATACATTTAAAGTAAAATAGTATTTTTTGTCAATTTTTCATATCAAGTAACATAATGAAAATCATAAACGCGCCTCGTACACCAACACTACAGGTACACGTATATAGGGAAACCAACTTTTTCTTCATTATTCTGATTTTTTATGTATCGTCTGAGTTGTTGTCACACGAATGTTTACTCCATAACCATTTTGTTTTCTATATGTCATATTTTGCCGCATTTGTTGCTTTCCCCACATCCTTCCTTTTGTCTATATTATTATGATATTCTCCTGGAAAGAGCTCTTTTTGAATAAAAGGGAACAACGAACCCATTACCTTACCTTTAAGATAGATCAGTAAACATGGGCATAATTATGGGTGATTATTCAGACTAGTGCACACATTTTACAGTTCAAACAAGGTAATGCCGAGCGTGACATCCCCTCGTGTGTAACATATTGGGGACAAATATAGACACTATATTTGTATATGACACATGCAGAAAATGGTAAATTGAATATGCATATTTGATACATAAACTATTTTTTTTAGAAAACAACCAAAACATTCAGTAACTGGAAATACTTTTAATATTGTCTTTAGAACCAGCAGGTAAAAAAATGAGCAACCAATTTCCTGTGTATTATGCTATTTCAAGGAGAAAAAACAAGTCCATCTGCATGACCTTGAATTTTGGCCGTGAACGTAAAAAATGTAAGATCATTACAAGGAGGAACAATATACCAAATGTGGTTAAAATCTTTTGAAGCATATTTGTTTTAGAGTGTCCACAAGGGTGATATTGCCTTGTATTACAACTGCCACTGTGACCTTGACCTTTGAACTTTAAAGTCAATAGCCTTAAGATATTCTTAACGAGTAACACCATACCAAGTTTTGAGCATTTTGGTTCTAGAGTGTCCATAACAATTTTATCTACACGCAACTTACATGTAGTAGGCGAGGGGATAATAAACTAAGTTTTATAAGAATAAGACAAAAAGATCGATTTCCCGCCATGCATGGCAGACTTGTACAGAAACGATATGTTGTCGAAATTCTGTTCGTATCTTTTAGACATCGTATGGCCATCGTGCCATCATCGTAATCCATCGTGTAGCCTTCGTAATCCATCGTGTAGCCTTCGTGCTCCATCGTGTAGGCTTTGGCTGAGATATGAAGCTAAATACCCGTCTTCGGTTAACCTTCGTATGTCCATCTTTTGCTATCGTATATAATTTCGGCACCATCGTATAGACTTCGTTATTCATCGTACTTGCTTCGGTCACTTTTTGGTATTTTAACGAGATCGGGACCAACTTCGTACGAACTTACAATTTTCGCATTCGGGTGTCCATCGTATATAAAAATCGGGACAGTGTGACGCGGGCATTAAAGAGAGCAACTGGGAACATAACTATATTTTAAATAAGTTGTATGTCTGTCAGAGTAGTAAAAAAATGCTAAATATCAAGACAGATGGTAATCTGAAAAAAAAGAATTCTTTCATTACCTAATACGTTGTACTGAAGGAACTTACATGAGCCGCCAACACTCTGTATTGTACTACATTTGAAAACTAGTAGTGCGCCATAACACTGTGTTATAACAATAACCAACAGCTTAGTAGTGCCTTTATATATAATGCATATATCTCAGTTCGTACTCAAGGTCGCGATTTCCTTGATGGAGGGAAAGCTATTGAATAGAGGGAGTTTAATGGTAAACTATTTTAGCAATCATTTCTGAAGTTAACAGGCACCGTTTTGACTTTGTTGGCCGTTACTGAAAATCTGATACAAAAACGACCACAGATATACATGTACACTCCTTAGTCGAAACTTCCCTATTTAAATGTTTATCATTATAAAGATGAATATGAATCATGATGAAGTATCGCGTAAGTTTAACTGTGTACACTTCCACAAGTCATTTAGGAACAGTTACGGTTCAGCCTTCCAGAGTTCACCGTAGCTTCTGATATTGTTTATTTTCAATCTTTGAAAAGCTTTTAATAAACGTTTTCATTTGGTCATGCCATTGACTTTCCTCTTTCAACTTTATTTGTATTCCAACTTGGTATATGCTTATTACTTTTATAAATACATGTATACATGTACGTAGTAAGGCATACATTATTTGCCGATTCTATTCTAGGCCAATGTTTGCTTTACAGTGAAGAATTGTTCACTGTTGACTAACAATATTTAATGAAGAATCGCTGTTCATCCGGTCACTGTTGACAATAGTGAAGAATTATTAGACTGTTCGTTACGTGTTGTGGGAAACATTTGGTTGTAAAAAAAACATGAGTTTTTATAAAGTAATGTATTATATTTCTGATAACGATAAGAATGTCATTAAATTTAAATAAAACTTTCATAGTTGCTCTCAAACGTAGTTTGACAATCAAAACACGGAAATGGGTAGAAAATTTAGTAAACTTCAATACATGTTCTTCCTTCTTCATTTAAAAAATTTGCGGGGTCGAATTTGATTCACTCTTAAAGATAAATATTTGTGTATCTTCAATTGGTACATGTATGTATGGCAAAAATATGAACTAATAAGACTTCTTGTCAGTTTATACTTAGTTTGTATGACCTACCATGTTCATCTTGGTCGCATTATGTTTCAATTATAAAGAAGACAAAGTAAGGATTAAAGAAATTATAACTGACGTTAAATGATTAAAAAATATTTATTACTTTATTATGGTTACATGCCATTATTCCGACAGCCCATTTGTCCGACAACCATTACTGCAGTTTTCTCCGTAAACACCAAAAATTTTCAATTATTCAATTTTGAATGCAAATATATTTTCGCAGTCTTAGAACTTCTGACTCAGATTAAATGTTCATTTGTGGCCAGTTGTAATTCTTTTTACGCAGCCATTTACTTTCCCTGATTGCTTTTTTGGATTCTAAAATTGTCGCTTATTCTCTGTCAGGTGCGGATCCAGGAATATAAAAAGGGCGGAGGAGGTTGGGGACCAATACGTTAACGTCAGGGGCTCGACTTGTAAAAATACTATGTAATAACCATACATGGACCTCCATAAGGTCCATCGCTCCATGCCCATGGATCCGCCTCGTTGTGTTCTTTTTATTGTCTGAGCTGTTATCTCCAGATGTATGTGTGAAATCTGTGAACAGCTCCCTGACACATAAAAAGCAGCTAAGCCACGCACGGCATTTCAGTTTCTTGTACTATATTTATAAAACCATTCATCCACAAGCGACGAAAGATGTATACAAACCCCTGGTTATCATCCAAAGAGAAATTCTTGTCCGATGTAATTACATTCCGCTTTAAGTTAAGCTTTGTATATATAATTGGTTTTAAATCCCTAGCTTTCATCCCCTCACACCTTAACCAGTGTTTACAATATCGTCAGCGTTTAGTTTACACAGAGATTTTCTACTGCAGAATTTGACCTCCATAGTTAAACAAGAAGTAGTATTTACATTTTATTGGGAGATTTTATATCCCTGAGAGTACTTGTGTATATTTATGGTGAATACCTGTATTATGTTTATAGCCTAGACCAGTGATCGATACACGGCGTGTGATCAAGAAACCAAATCATGGTAAGCTCTCAAATCATTTCTCTGCTATATTTATATAGCTTTTTAAGTTAAGCATTTAAGTTTTATTCTAATTTCTTTACTAATGCATGCAACTCTTTGTTAAGATTATATTAATACGTAATTAGTGATCGTTTTATAGACATCAAATCGTTTATCTAACATCGATATAAAAATGCTGCGGAAAAACATATTAGCCTCGTTCTTCTGTGATAGTGTTTTGTTTTGTATTTATCATGACGGAAAACCAATTAGTTTGTTTGTCTTAATTAAAGATTCGGTTTGTAGTTTTATCAATAGATTTAATATTTTCCTGGTTATTAAAGATCGCGATGTATGACTGTGCAATAATTATGTAGTATAATATTCATATCATATCTGAGTATATAAAATGTAACATGCATTCATATTGTAAAAGATTTTCTAATGTTATTGAACGATATTTCAAAGGTGTTACTTTAAGCAAAGAAAATTTAAACATCAAGCTTTATTAAAGATTTAATTCCATCACTGGGTACATATTAAAATAAATTGAACCCGCATTTAAATTGTTATTGATGTCATCAAAGTCATTTAAATTCTTTAAGAAAGTACTCTGTCACTTTTGTCAATCGAGTCACGGATAAGTTGTAAAAATTTGATTAAATTTAAAAATTAAAAGCCTGTGATTTATTTTATTTGGTCAGATTATTGCTATGAGTATGTGTTATGAGGAGGCTTACAACTTTACATTAAGATCACAGGATTGTATTAAATCATGTCAGAACTAGAAATCAGATGATTATTTAAATCAAAGATGTAAAGTAAAGCTCAATCTAAGTTAAAATGATCGTCAATTTGACTTTATTGAATATTTATAACATTGAAAAATCCCATATAACTAAACTGTTTTACAGAACACAAAAGATCGTATATGTAAATTACTATTCGATTTAAAATTGATTTGAGGACAATGTATACCCCCACATCACATTTTATTCACATCGAATAAATCAGTATTATAACTATTGTATCTAGTTGGCTGCCAAAAGGACAAATATAAAGTACAATACAGAGAGGCAACAGAAGTCCGAGACAGTTGGAGAAGGTCAGAGAGATGCATTAACTATACCAGACGAATCGGGATACAAGCAATACAGCATTGATTTTTTTGGGCAAAATATTCTACAAATGCAAACCGTATTAGCTCCTCTTATTGCGAACTTACTATAAGCGGCCTAGTAGTTGATTATGTATTAAAAGCATCCCGTTCATTGATAACAATAAGAAACTCGCAGTAATGTTAAACTTCATACCTACAGCTATTTATTTTATAATATTTGATTTTTTTCAGTATGGTTTCGTCAATTATGCTTTGGAGTTGTTGGTTCTCCGGAAGTTTGGTGAAGAGGCATGGGAAGCCATCAAGTACGTACACGAATAAAAATCATGAACTAGTCCGGCTTCATTTTGTAAACCTGGAGGGAGTTTTTGAACATTTTCAATTATATGTAATTTTTATTATATTGATTTATGCCTTCAACCCATATGGGTAAAAATGTGCATTCATATATATTCAATGTAATTTTTATTTTAAATTAATTTATTGTTATGACTTGAAGGGTGAATATTCATGTTGAGTGAGAAAATAATCATTTGCAAATTCTTATTGAAAAAAAAAACATAAACTATTGCAATAGAAAATATTAACAAGCTATATATACATATCAATGCAGAAGATATGTCTAGTACAAAGTCATGTATAATGCAGATGATAAAGGAACTGATCAGTGGATGACAGATAGTTTGACATTAACAAAGTTGTATCTAATCTCACATTGAATAATTTGTTTAAAAACTTAATCACATACATAAATCAGTAACATCAACAGCTGTAGCATTCAATTTATAACGATGTTCAATGATAGAAAGACAAATTAGTGTAATTTATTACATTTTTGGTATATTTTTCTTACTGTAAAAATGTGATGCATTTTGCTTTTTCAATGTTTTTGTCCACTCCAATCTGCTTGTTTCAGCAAATGATCAAATTAGTTCGTTTGCTGATTAATGGAAAAGAAATACCAACCGAATAAAACAAATTGTTAAAATTGAAAGATGTACATTTTATGTATGTACATATGTACAATGGTTGTTCATCACCATTACTTATACTTGTTAAATTTATGCAGGAAATCTCTATTTTATATCATTCACGAATGGATAGATTTAATTGATAAAAAGACTCCAAAATTGTAATCATTTTATGCTTGTAAACTAAGCGCATGACATTTAGGAGGGTAAGAGCAAGGAATGGTCTTCTAAGAAGTTAACACAGAGTGTTTTTAAGAGATGAAATATATCATACCACCTCCAGGGTGCGGGATTTTCTTGCTGCATTGAATACCTATTGGTGGCTTTCGGTTGTTAACTGCTCTTTGGTCGGGTTGTTGTCTTTTTGATATATTCCCCATTTCCATTCTTAATTTCATGTATATCATTTCTTACACCGTAAATCGTCAATAAAATAAACATACTTATATTTGTATTTAATATTATGAAGAAATCTCATTCAAACATTTTAAAACATAATTTTTTAGAGTCAATACACATGTCAATATTTAAAAAAAACCGCAGTATGCACCCGAGACAGTAAACACATATTATAAGTATGCGTGGTGGTCAATATTATAGAATGATCCTTTCAATTCTGAAGGAGTAATGACCAATGGCTCCTGAATTTGATTAATTTTTCATTCACGTGGTGAAAGTCCGAGACTGGATAAAAAGGAGTTAAATCTAAATACCAAAGTGTATGCAAATTTTACTTGTTTTTATTAAATTGTGTATTAAACGACATCAATAACCGATATGATTTAATTTGTATCTTAAAGACAATACACAACTTTACTTCGAAAAGAATTTTGATTTAGGATATAAAACAATTATCCTTGATGTTTTTTGGTAAATTAATGCTCGAAATTTTCCCAATCTTTCAAGGTTGCAATTTGAGCCATCCTGATCGACAAAGTTAATCAACAACAATCCGCTCTAAGATTTGCCTTCTCCTTTATTTCAAGCTATATTTCACCAAAGTCACCTGTTTATATTATAATTTTACATCATTCAGCTTTCTAAACGTAATAAATTGTTTAAATTATTCTTCTACTAGTCACACCAAAGTACAAAACTAAACGATACAGTATTTTTTTTAAATGTTTTCTTTTGAATTTTCAAATTGAAAGAAAACTTTTTCCGCGGGACATTTCATTAAACCTCAAGACTAAACCCATGAGCACTAGCTATGTTTATGTCAAATGTTTCTTCTTTGTTTTCAGAAAAGAAGCCGAGTTGGAGATGGAAGGCCATTTCCTCGTCCGTATGGTATATGAGGATTCTTTGTCCTATGATCTGGTTGGAGCAGCTTCTAAAGTGTTAAGTAAGAGGCATTATTTCATTCAATTTCCCAGGGAATTAGATCGACCAATGATCGCACATATCAAAGTAAAAATGTTAGATGAAAAAAAATTAAACTTAATCAACACGACAGGTGTCACAAGTGGAGCAGGATCTGCTTATACTTCTGAAGCACATGAGATCAAAACACCGGATTTTGGTTGGGTTCGTGTTTTTCAGTCTTTAGTTTTGTGTGTTGTGTTCTATTTCATCTACTGTTCTTTGGCTTTTGGTCTTTTCCCCTTTTTTGCCATTGTGTTGTTAGTTTATTTTTGACATAAGAGTTTGAATGATCCTTTGTTTGGTAACTTTCGCATCTCTTTTCCGAAATTCGAGGAGGACAGCAATCTCTTAGATGCCTTGCTTCCAATATGTATTGTAAGGTTTACTATTTTGGAAAATCTTTAGATCATTATGTAAGGCGAAAATCAATAAAAATAATTCCTTCATTTGTTTTATTTGCAAAAATATAGCCTAGCCGAATCTGTTACAACTACATGACAAGTTAGATTAAGTTTGACACGTTAAGACTCCTGGGGATTGTCTCAGATATACCCTTTAATCAGAAAAAGAGATAACCGTTTAACTTTTACTTACAGATAATGATGACTGCTGCACTTTATATTACTTTTCAAAGATCGGAAGTATATTTTTCTTAGTGATATGAATATGATAAATTATCTAGTTAAGATTAAAAGGAGAAAAGTAACGATTTAAGTCAGATTATGTCTTCATGACACGGCGAATCTGGATTTTAACAGCGGGGGTAAAGTGTTCGAATGGTACTCAACAAACTATATAGATAGTGAATGGAATAAAAAGTTTGATAATTGGCAGGATGACACATACTTTCACAAAAGGTCACATAAAAATACTTAACATCTATAAATTCATCAAAGATATCAGGCTTATAAGCATCTAAGCTTTAAATAACTGACTTCAATGAGTAAAATAAGACACTTGTGGTAAATATAAGTTTTCACATAAATTTACCTGCTGTTAAAATTCAAAATAGCAACATTTTCATCAAAAATTTTATTTTCAACAGATTTATAAAACTTTTGAATTATGGGAAAATAATCAAAGGTTCGTGTGTTTGTTTTGTTATGTAAACATTCTCGAAAACAAGAATTTTAGGCGGGAAATCGTTGTTTATCGGTTTCTTCTATAAGATGAATGGAACGCAATTTATGTATGACCAGAAACGTGTTATTTCTTTGATCATGAGTGTACATGTATGTTAGCCTGATGGTCTCAAATACATTTCTTGTTAAACATACGGATAACCTGAAAAACACATTCAAAACATTGTAAAAAAAAACCTGAGTAATCAAGGTAACAAATTTTTTTTGAAATTTTGAAAATATGAGCATCAAAATCCTTCCATTTTTTTGTATAATACGGAGAAACGTTAACATTAAAGTCTGAAATGTTTTTTCAAATTACTATGGCCAACAAATGTTCGATATTTGGTTAATTTTAGTATCATGTATTCAAAATGTCATTGACCATGATTTACTTAAAACTTTAAACACATCTCCATGAATTGACAAGAACTTGGTTCCAATGTTGCAATGTAGATCTTATGTAGGTTTAACATTACAATGTATATAGCGCATTTTTGAATGAACCACTTCTCTTGTAATTATTTTGTGTAAATAAAAGGAGATTTGACAAGTCTCTCAAGAGGTGTATTTTAGAAAAACATGCATAACACGATAGTTACATATATATCTTGATTTTATTGCAGACGTTCCCGCAGGACAAATCCTGGAACTATTTGGCAAAATGTTTTTCGATTTCTGTCAAGAATCAGGATACGATACCATTTTACAAGTTCTTGGAGGAACCACGAAGGATTTCTTGCAAAATCTCGATGCCCTTCACGACCATCTAGCTACGATCTATCCAGGTATGCGAGCTCCGTCATTCCGTTGTACAACACGGGAATCAGATGGAGCAACTGTCCTGCACTACTATTCAGAACGTGACGGTCTAGAACCAATCGTAATTGGAATTGTTAAAGAAGTAGCTTTAAAACTACACAACGGTGAGGTTAATGTAGATATTATTCAGACAAAAGGAGAAGAATGCGACCATGTGCAGTTTGCTATAACAGACAAAAGTACAGACGCTAGATCAAGCGTTTCCGAAATAGAAGGATACGAACAAAATCTATCTATGGACCCAAAAATTAGTCCAGCTACATTCTGTCGAGCGTTTCCATTTCACGTTCTCTTCGATGAAAATATGATCATTCAGCAAGCTGGAACATCTCTGATGAGAGTCATACCAAAACTCAGAATAGGGCACTCTAAAATTGACATGATTTTTGACATGGTTAGACCCCACATGGATTTCTACTTTAATCATTTACTCTCCCATATTAATACTGTTTACGTTTTAAAAACAAAGTCTGCCATTGGTGGTGACTCCAGTGGCTTGTACATAGACCATGATAACGTAGAACAAAACGAACACTCTCACCTTAGACTCAAAGGACAAATGATCCACGTGACTGAATCTAACTGTATGTTATTCTTGTGCTCGCCCAGTGTCGCTAACTTAGATGAATTGTCTCGGCGTAACTTATATCTGAGCGACATTCCACTTCATGATGCTACCCGAGATCTCGTGTTGTTATCTGAGAAGTTTGAAGCAGAATATAAATTGGCGCGAAAACTAGAAATTTTGAACGACCAACTGCAACAAACTCACAGAGAACTTGAGGATGAGAAAGCGAAAACAGATAAGTATGTGAAATATTTTAAATGTTACTGTATTCTTTTCACAAATGTTTGAATGATTTTGGTTTTATTGACTCCATTTTTTTTGAATTTATAAAAGGAAGATGTGGTATGATTTACAATGAGACAACTCTCAACACGTGATCAAAATGACAAAGAAATTAACAGTTATAGGTCACCGTACGGCCTTTGTCAGAGTTAGTTCGGTATGTTTGCTAATACTGAATTGCTAGGAAATGTATATAATTAAGGAACAAAACTAAACAGAAGTGATAGAAAGTAAGTTTACTACCAGAATGTAAGTACAAAAATGTAGTAAAGAAGAACATATTTTAAATGGCGTGCAGCAAAATTGCAATATGGCAGAAAATGATGCATTTAAAGAGAAAACGCACTGTATTTAAAACTCATTTTCGTATATTTGATTTTGATTTTTTTTTGTATTGATATTTAACTTGCTCATGTATGTACAGTAAGCCATGTCATTTTGCATAATCTATTTACAGGTTAATGTATTCCATTCTTCCAGCCTCCGTTGCAAATGAATTACGTCATCAAAGACGAGTTCCTGCAAATAAATTCGAAAGTGTCACAATTCTCTTTAGTGGGATCGTTGGATTCAGCGAATTTTGTCAGAATCACTCGGACGCCCATGGAGCTATGAAAATTGTTAAATATCTTAATGACGTTTATACAAAATTTGATGATTTGTTAAAGAATAATCCAAATGTATACAAGGTAATATATAAATTGTTATTTCTTCTATAAAAGATTTATAATCTACCAATCTTTCGGTATTTTTTTTATAGGATTTCTAATGTCGAAAATTCGTTACTTTCAAATTAGTTAAACAAAAGTTTATACATGGTAAGACATCGGAAAGATATACCCAGTAGAGGCTTCATATTATTAAACTTTATTTTTGCTACCATTTAGCAAAATACATAATTTTATATAATTAATTTCTAATTTAGGTTGAAACTGTTGGTGATAAATATATGGCAGTAAGTGGACTTCCGGAAGCATGTAAAGATCATGCGCGAAGTATAGCGAGACTTGCTTTGGATATGATGGCGATATCTAAACACATTATAGATCCAACTGGTGATAGGGTGATGGTAGGTTAATATTTAAAAATGTAGAAGTAAAGTTTTATTTTTTTCTAAGAAAATATTATGAAAAAATCTACAGAAGTTAAATTGCCGATCAGGGCTAACAATATACCTGCTTTTGATACTTCTAGGTTCCCGTATGTTCTGTATCACCTTAGTCTGAAATTTTTCATTACCATATTAGTAAAACAACTTAGAGATTGTTACTTCTACTTATACATTTCGGAGAGGGAAGGGGTCATCTTTCTAACTGTATAATGTTGGATGTTTGATCATTGTTAACAATTTTCAACAGATAACCATCGGTATTCATTCGGGTGAAGTAATGACTGGAGTTATTGGGAAGCGCATGCCCAGATATTGCTTGTTTGGAAACACTGTAAATATTACCAGCAGGACTGAAACAACGGGAGTCAAAGGACGGATAAACGTTTCAGAGTCGGCTTACAAGTGAGCATAATATTTTATTGTTACAATTTATATGTTTAAAATTCTAAATGTGCGCGTAAGACGGCATTTCATCACTATTTAATGTCTTTTGAAACATCTACCATATTGTTGTAAAATTCCCTTATTATCAAAATGATGTTTGTCTTTGACACATATGAATAAAGAGAGCTCGAGACATTGGGTATACATAAAAACAAATCTATATCAAATGACAGTGTGTTGCTTGTTAATATCAAACCACACACCTTACTTCATACATTGTACATAGGTCTGTTGAATTCTTTCTTAATGGAATATTTCAAACAACAAAGTCATCATCAGGAACAACTTATGTAGATCCAGAACTTTTGTAGAGAAAAACAGAAGCCTTTTAATCTTCCTTTAAACTATAAATCAGCGATTTTCATCCCAAAAGTAGGCTTTCCATCAGATAGGCTCGGATAAAACGTTTTAAAAGACAGCATCATTAAATGTGTGAGGCCATAAAAGTTCAGAGTTAAGAAAATAAGAACCCATCTAAATTCGACATTGACAGACGTAGTTTTTCATGATCTACTATTCAAAAGTTTTGTCTCATTAAACGAGAGAGGTTACTTAATACAATGACACAAACTTATGATACAGTCAAATAAGGAGGTGTGGTATGATTACTATAAATGAGACAACTTTCAACAAGTAACCGCATGACGAAGTTTCTTTATTTGTTTAAATAGTATTTACACTAACTGTCAGTAGCTGCGAGAACTAGAAGATTGCTTCTTTATGTCTTTTGCCATTTTGTTAGTTGTTTATTATAGGATTAAACACATTTTTTCTACAGGTTATTGATGTGTAAACCGGGGCGATTAACTCACAAACTGAATAGAAGTCCGAAGGTCTTTTATGTTAAGTTTGTGAGTAAGAGACCCGGATTACACATCAATAACCTCTAGAAAAAATGTGTTTAATCCTTATAATTCTTCAGCCAAACATACGCTATTATTAATATACATTATTTGTTTGACGGCTACTATATTTACCATCAAAAGCACAATGGCATGTCGTAACTAAGGAGTACGCCACCATCTTGGCTTTCTAAAAACCATAAATGTCCGATAAATGCAACAGAATCTAAAATGAAATAGCACCTACCTCAAAAACTCATTTTAATTAGATATTATCCGAATTTGAAGCGTACATGTAACGAAATAAGCTTTCCCTTGAAAATTTTCATTCATGTGACGTCGTGTTTTGCCATGACGTAAATTCGCCGAATCCTTCATGAAATTTCGCGAAATTTTATTAACATTTTATTTTAATACATTTATGAAGCTTTAGGGCATTTATTTTATTCCTTTTTTTTGTTATATATGCATTAGAATAGAAACAACTGTTATGCAATTATTTTATATTATCAATTTGCTAAAAATCCCAGTAACCTTGCAAGAATGTGTATCGCGCATGAATAGATTACGAAAGTAGTTTTGGAAACATGGTTTATCGAGTTGTAAACCAAGAGAAAAATTCTAATTGACCAATCCAATTCAAGTATTTATAGATATGCAAATGATATAAGAATTATTAAGCTAAATACCAGTCTGATGTCTGATTTTTACAGTTGTTCGATTATTAATTTTTGGCAACACCATTCGATGATGGGGAAGGTTAATTGTTTATGTTTCTTTACTAATCCACGGATCTGTACTCCATTTTCTGCCTGCAACACTCGTTTCTTGTTTGTTGTTTTAGCATAGATCATGCTGTTGGGTCTCTATATATTGTTTAATTTCACATTTTATTATACTGGTCCAATGTCGCTAACTTCAGAGAATGGGATTTGCTTATTGTGACATCATTGTGGTTTAGTTTAGTTTTTAGTAGATGTTTGTGTCATTGGCATTCATACCACATCTGCTGGCATTCATACCACATCTACTGGGATTCATACAACATCTACCGGCATTCATACCACATCTATTGGCATTCATACCACATCTACCGGCATTCCTACCACATCTAACGGCATTCATACCACATCTACTGGCAAACATATCACATCTACTGGCAGTCATACCACATCTACTGACACTCATACTACATCTACTGGCATACATACCACATCTCCTGGCATTCATACCACATCTACTGGCATTCATACCACATCTACTGTCATTCATACCACATCTCCTGGCATTCATACCACATCTACTGGCATACATATCACATCTACTGGCATTAATATCACATCTACTGGCATTCATACCACATCTACTGGCATTAATACCACAACTTCTGGCATTCATATCACATCTACTGGCATTCATACCACATCTACTGGCATACTTACACATCTACTGGCATTTATACCACATCTACTGGCATTCATACCACAACTTCTGGCATTAGTATCACATCTACTGAAATTCATACCACATCTCCTGGCATTCATACCACATCTACTGGCATTCATATCACATCTACTGGCATTCATACCACATCTACTGGCATTCATATCACATCTACTGGCATGCATACCACATCTACTGGCATTCATACCACATCTACTGGCATTCATACCACATCTACTGGCATTCATACAACATCTACTGGCATACATATCACATCTACTGGCATTCATACCACATCTACTGGCATTCATACCACCTCTACTGGCATTCATACCACATCTACTGGCATACATACCACATCTACTGGCATTCATACCACATCTACTGGCATTCATGCCAAATCTACTGGTATTCATACCACATCTACTGGCATAATACCACATCTACTGGCATTCATACCACATCTACTGGCATTAATATCACATCTTCTGGTATTCATACCACATCTACTGGCATTCATATCAAATCTACTTTTATTAACGTTGTCTTCTATGAACTCATCGATACAACACAATGTGTTTGCAAAGAAACAATTGTATTCAAGCATTATGTCAATAAGTTAATTCATTTGTCAAATGTATTATTTAGTTGTAAATGAAACTATTCAATCGTGTCACAGTAGAGCAGATACAAGGGTTAATCAGCAGTAAATAAATTTCCTACAAACCAGACGACCTTTACCATTGCATGTCGTGTGGGATGAACGATCACAGTTTTAATATCAGTTTGATATCAAAGGAATGCAATAACACGGTACAGTTAGCAATTTGTTATAACATGCATCATAACTGCTTCCCTGTCGCTCTGGTAATTTCTCACATCAGGGAACAGGCGATGAAAGTTCCAATATTTTGTGCTATTTAAGCGTTTTTCTATCGATTGCATGCTGTAATGAAAAGGAATATTATACATGATTTACTGTTAACTTCTGTAGTATACAATTATACAGTGGGTAATCGACGGTTTCATAGTAATAAAATTGTATTCAACTATTATGTTGTAATTGTGTGAAACCTTCCTTGATAGAAGAGTTATATGTAAATGAAACTATGTTAAATACATTTGATGGTATCTACCACTCGTTCAGAATTCATAATAGTAATTTCTTTTAAACAGGAAGTCACTTCATTTCCTGTTCAAAACTTTGACCCAAATGAATACAAACGACTATGAGAATCGTTCTTCTTTTTAATGTTTATATAGTTTAGTAATGACCCAGATGAACAAACAACAAACGTCTATACCAACAGTTATAATAAACGCTTTTTCTTTCTTAATGTTAATTTTCCTTTTCAAAATTGTGATGTTTCGGTTAGATTTGTAGATCCCTCTTATAACGTGTATATTCTGAGTTTGTTCTATATGCGCGTATGCAGACTCAATTAAATGTGTTGAATATTGCGCAGCTACCCTTTATACTGTGATTATTAAAACAAGATGTGGAATTATTGTCAAAATGAAAAATGTCGAAATAATGAAGAATTTAGCAACTTTCATCAAGAAAACTAACGGCCTAATTTATGTACAAAATGATATTAAATGAAAAACAAAAATGATATACCGCAACAAACGATCAGTGACAACTACTGAATTTCTGCAGAATGTTGCGAAAAAACAATTTTATGATCACCAAACCCTCCTCTAAACCTTTCAATTGTGTTTATTAGTGATTGATCATTGGCATTGTTGGATATGGTATAAAAATTAAAAACCAAAAGTTGTCAAATTTGATTTCTTAGGTGGTTTCAGTACAAAGACGATTTTTTGATAGAAGAATGATAAACGTTATCATTCGAATAATTCAGTAGTTATATTTCGCTGATCTACAATAACCTTATTACGGATAGGGACTGAATTATTCGGGTTAGCGTACGCTAAGTAAATAGTACAAATGCATTAAAGAAAGGTTAATTTTAATGTACCGAGTACGAAATATACATGACTTTGTTTCTTCTCTGTAGGTTTCTGCAAACTGAAGAATGCTTTGATCCGGAGTTTGATTTGCAGTATAGAGGATCAATTCAAATGAAAGGGAAACCAGAACCAATGAGATGCTACTTCCTGTCGCGGAAACCTATTTTTAGACCAGGGAATCTTGTTAAGAGGGCTACTATTAAGTAGCCGTCGCTGTTTTTACAGTTTTATTTATACATTTATCGTTTAAGTTATTTATTTAGAGATATATTGTTTATTGTTGATGTCAATAAGATAATAAAGTTAGAAACATAAAGTTTTTTATATTGATTTATAATGCATGCTTTCATTTCGGAGCCTTTTTATAGCTGATTATGCGGTATATGGACTTTGCTAAGGCTTTTATAAATTGTTATTTGGATGGAGAGCTATCTCATTGGCACTCATACCACATCTTCCTATATCTATTTGCTAATTGGTGAAGGCCGTACGGTGACCTATAGTTGTTAATTTCTGTGTCATATGTCTTTGGTGAAGAGTTGTCTCATTAACAATAATACTACATATTCTTTTTTATCTTTACGATTGTAGGCTTAAAAAATGCATGTAATTACCGCAAATTGATTGATATAGTTTTGATTTTCTACAAATTTGGTAAACTCGTTATTGAAAAAAAGTATGTTATACTAATAATTTGAATTAAAAAATGAACTATAAAAAGTACAACTGTGACATCGTACAACTGCAAAAAAAGTATATCTTTGCACAGTTAAAATATTGAGAGATATTTCACTCTTATGAAAAGTCGCCATGCAACAACATATATATCACAGAAAAGCGATTGCTCTTTTGGGGAATACAATGTAACTGGTCAGCACATAGCGATTCCAACCCAGTGGTAGGCTAATGATCAAGTAGCATTTAACTTGTTTTAAATCAGGACATCAAGTGAATCCAGATACAAAAAGTCAGTGATAGTTCGTGCTATACATGTACAATGCTACTGTCTAAATTTGTATTAAGTCATTCAAAAACGTTTATAAGAACACGGTTGGATAACTTGGACATCACACCAATTGTAAATTAATCTGATAATTTTCCTTAAACGCCACATTATTCTAGATTA
This sequence comes from Mytilus edulis, assembly GCF_963676685.1. NCBI lineage: Eukaryota > Metazoa > Mollusca > Bivalvia > Mytilida > Mytilidae > Mytilus > Mytilus edulis. The sequence goes on along the minus strand of NC_092351.1, from coordinate 10,191,353 downwards.
TAATGTTTATTATCTAAGAGACACCAGTTGTTAACTGCAGCTTTCATCTCCAAATTCATCATTTGTTTGATAGAATTATACGTATGCAAGGTATAGTTAATCATGCTTTTGTTTAATTTAGCGTCGCTATTGTGAATTTGTTTCTCTTTCTATCGTCTACTTTTGTACAGAACCGCTAAATTGTGCCTTGTCAGCATAGGACATAAGAAAGTAGTGCACATGCTAGACATAGTTCCTACATGTAGCTTTAATGACTTGGTATCACTATAAAAACCTTGTTGAATCATAAAAAATGTATTACATTGAAATAGGAGGGAATATTTTGCCTGTCGCTCGGTTCAGAAGAATCTATTTTAAACTACCGTACATCCCTGAAACAATGCGGTCGTCTATGCGATTCAAGGTAAAACTATGTTAAATTGTTCAGCACATGTCAGAATATTAATTGTATAAAGGAATTCACAATCGCATTCAAACTTAAAACAATATGCATGTACATGTAGCTAATGTATGAATGCTTCACATGACAACATTTAACAGCAATTAGACTATGTGTATAAGTGGTTTTAGTCCTAAAGGGAAATGTGGCATATACTGCATACACTAAATCAACATATACTAATAAACAAAAATATTCAGTTTTACACAATACATCGTTGTATATATAGTATATATTTATCACTTAATTCCACCAAGTCTAAGCGAATAAGTAATAAGTCAGTTCTGTTGTCCCTAAATGAGTAGATACCGTAAAAGATCATTTCATTGAAAGAAATGTTCTGCTTATAAGTAAATCCATTCAAACAATGGTACTTAATTGTAAAGGTCATGTGTTTCTCAGATGCCATCATAATACATGGTTGTTTACAGAACCTCTGTGCTAGAGAAATTCAATTTGTCACAATCCTTCTTTCCCTTTAACTAAATCCCCGAATCACACATAAAACATATCATAGATTGTATTTGAATGTCACCAGCAACATGATGGGCACCAATTGTATAAATGGAACAGATTTCTCTTCCGGGACACCAAATTTCACTTCCGAATTGTACACAAATTCGAGTCGCTTTAACTCTTGTGGACTGTTGTGTGTCAGTTCATTTTGTTTTCTCTTGGTCAAAACTCTCTCTGCTTTCTTCGAGTTATGGTTGTGATACCCAATTGGTATCTTCTTATTCCCCTTTAAATACGTTATCTTATTTTCAAGATAACTTTCAGAACTATATTATTATGATTGATCTATATAAGAATCATAAAGAGTTTAACTTTATCTAGAGAAAATATAAATCTTGCACAAACATGTTCAATTCAATAAGAGATAATTAAAGTTTGTGTTACTACCTGTAAATCATCATACGCTAGCAAAACAACAAAAAGAAGGAAGGTCCAATATTTTTTTTTATGTATTTAAAGCGGTAAATCTGAATAGAGTCCCAACAAAACAGTACAAGTTTATAGATAACCAACATTATCAAGTCATAAAGAATGATTTCCTCGTTTATAACCTATTTAAAACTGATATATTTAGAATACATATTCTATTATCCATGTTCTCACTTTCGGGAACATTTTCGGATAATGTATATCGCATAGAAATTAATGTGTCTGATAAGCTTTTATTTTATTAAGGCAGCTGACGTCTATGTATATAACTATGACTTTTGTAAACCTAATCAAATAAACTGTTGAAATATTCAAATCTGCAGTTATGTTTACTGTAAATAGTTTCATTGCATGTGTGACACAAGGTATGCCGAAGAAAGGAGTTGTTCAGTATATGTAGTAGACGAGACAGCACAGTAGCAATACTAGCAAAACAAAATATACTTTTAAAGAACACCACACGACGTTGACCATAATTATTGTAGTCTAGTTAAAAACAATATCTTCATTTGAATTTCTCGATTGTACAAGTATAGCATACAAGTAAATAATACTACTATTTGATTGGTGTATTGCTGCTTATTTTCGTTCTTACCAACAAGTTTATACTAACCCCATTAAATTTACCTCAAGAAACTATACCAACCACGTTGAGTCAAAAACAAACAATTATATTCCTTGTTCTGACAATATCAATTCGTTTAACAGCATTATTGATTGCCTTTATCGCAGTAGCCATATGTCAGTTTTACGACATTCTAAATAAATTTGATTCAATTTATGTCCTTTTACCCTGTGTCATCTGGTGTAAAAATTGGATTACAGCGGTGGAAACATTTATCGCCAATTTCAAACTATTAGGCTTTAGTGCTTAAACAAGAAGATTTAATCATGCAGTAAACAAGCTAATAGCATTTTGTTGTCACAAAGTAAATTCCTTTACAGTCCGAGTTATTCCGTAGAAAAGATGTTATTATACTTTTAAAAAAATTAACGTTGTCAACTAGAATTGGAATTAATTTTACAGTTTTAATTAACAAACGTTGAATTCAATTATGAAAGATTGTATAACTCCGTTTATTAGTAATAAATTTGATTACTTTTAAACATTTACCTGACCAAAAAATCAAATTCCTCACCAATAAGGCAATAAGAAAGACCCTTTTCAATCAGTCGTCCATCTCTTCGCATATGATCTTAACGGTTGTATTACCTTTGTAAATATACCGCTTTTAAAGGTTTACATTTCTATATCTTATCATTTAATATTGAAGGAGTACAAACGTCCTTCGTTATTTTACATTAAAGTACAATATTACATATGATTCAAAATTTTACTTGTGAAAATGAAAGGGATATTGCAAAAAATATTTAAAACTCTACAGCATCTTCCAGATTATAGGAAAAAGAAACACAGTTCACTCTTGCAGTGCACAAACAACACTCGCTCGAAAACAAAACGAAAGATTTTGTCTAAAAATTGCTTTTCTCATCGATGAATTGTCATGTTATCATTTGCTTATACTATTTCATTTCAAACCATTAAAGCTGAAAATGACGTATTTTTCCAACCAAGACGCAGACATTCATCATGACCGTTTTGCACGCCATGAAGTTTGCTTTAATGAGGAACGTAATGGTGTAAAGCCAATGACAGTCAGTTAGGGTCATCGCACCATGAACAGTTTTAACCAAATTGAAATTAAGTGTTCAGTTTAAGCTGTCAGTTTGTAAGATTATATAATATGGAGAACTTCAATCGATCTAAATACTGTAGACATATGTAGCATCTGGATCAACAACGAAAGGGAAAAAATGATTAATTTGATTCCTATCATCAAACTTAGTCATTAATTTAGAATTTAGCTTTTGAGTTTTCAAACTAAATGATATATGTTCTGTTAATGAGGAGGAAAGATTTATTTGTAAAAAAGAAAATGTGGTATGATTGCCAATGAGACAACTCTCCACAAAAGACCAAAATGACACAGACAATAACAACTATAGGTCACCGTACGGCCTTCAACAATAAGCAAAGCCCATAACACATAGTCAGCTATAAAAGGCCCCGATAACACAATGTAAAACAATTCAAACGAGAAAACTAACGGCCTTATTTATGTAAAAAAAAAATGTACGAAAATCAAATATGTAACACATAAACAAACGACAACCACTGAATTACAGGTTCCTGACTTGGGACAGGCACATACATAAATAATGTGGCGGGGTTAAACATGTTAGCGGGATCCCAACCCTCCCCCTAACCTGGGACAGTGGTATAACAGTACAACATAAGAACGAACTATACAAATCAGTTGAAAAAGGCTTTAAGTCATCAGATGGACAAACATACAAGTGGACGTGGCCCGGTACTTATACATCCCGACACAAAAAGACACAATGAACAGATCTGAGAGTACTCGCAGTTATCTGACAGCTAGTTCAAAGCCATTAACAACTAATAAAAAAATCATGCATCTAAGACTTTAAGTTAGTTTCCTTTGTTTCGTACTTTTATAGTTTATTACCTGCAGTCCTATGTTACTGTGTTTTCGTTATTGGTACATTTCGCTCAGAATATTTTTCCTTCTAACTGCTCTTTAAAAACATTAACAGTGCATATGTAGTTTGCTTTTTAAATGGTTATGCATGTGTATTACGAGTTAGCCACCGTTTCCGGAATCACAATGTCTTTTTGGTTGCAGTACGTTTGAACTAATAGTTTCGTAAAAGCAGATTGTTTTAATCTTTGTAACGAGTCGATCATATGAGACGTTATAATATATCGTATGCTTTTTAAACTCGTTCTGTTTGTTATTATAGCTAATTATCAGCAACATTGTATAAGATTTAACGAGAACGGCTAGTCGTTAATTCTATATAAAATTATGTCGATATTTCCTGCAACGAAAGTAATGACGGCAAAATCTTGCGGAACAAACGGCAGTTTAAGAATTATACAATTCCAAATTGGCTGTTAGACCTGCTGATAATTTTTCGTGGCCGTACAATAGCTACATACATTTTATAACCGAATTAGTACCCCATTTTTTCGATGTACTTTTTATCTTAAGAAATACTACATTATTATTTTAAACTAACTGAAAAAGTAACATGATTTATCTGACGTTCGAAATACACGAGGATCGAATATGTGAGATATACATCACTGAGACAGCATTCTAACGACAGAAAAAGTCGAGAGGTAAACAAGTGGTCTTCATCCATAGACAATTTCTATACAAAAGGTAAAAGTCTGATGCTGCTGAAGTTTAGAAAATGGTCTATGTTAAAGCACATTAATCCTAACATGCATTCATCATTAAAATGAACTAGAACACTTGCAAGGCCTGGTGCCCTCTCCCACTTGCACCTTTAATAATGAACTTTCACGAAGGTGACAATTGAGACCAAATTCAACTAAATAGTTCTTAGACCGTCCACATTTAACCACTTAAGTATAAATGACAGCAGAAATATAAAAGAGTATTTGTTGGATAAAGGCAGAAATGATGCCGTGTAACAGTCCACATACGGACAATTAAAAGTAGTTGAAGAGTTTTTATAAGATGCAGGTGGCATGGCATTTCCCCTACATTGATTATGTTCGGATTCAACGCCTCCCTTTTAAATAGACATTTTCATGTCCATTCTCCCACACATCCAAACGGAAGCTCATGTGCTCTTTCCCTTCCGAACAGGAAAAAGTCTAATTTACCTTATATCGTCACCCCAGTCAACCGTAGACCCTTGGTTCATACCCATGAAAGACTGATGTATAACTTTCACCAATTTACTCTCTAAAATAAATAGTAAATATAAAAATAAGAAGGTGCGGTTTGAATGCTAAAATGAGACAACTCTACATCAGAGACTAAATGACTCAGGAGTTAGCAACTATAAGTCACCGTACGGACTTCACAATGAGCCAGTCTGATACTGCATAGAAGCCTGTAAAAGGCCCGAAATGTCAAAGCTTACGTAATTTAACAAGACTAACGAGATAACTAAAGGTCTGAGTTATGTACAAAAACAATTATTGAAAAAACAAATATGATATATTAATATATATATACATCAACAAACGACAACCACTTAATTGCAGACTTCAGAGTAAGTTTTGAAATATGTTTTATATCCGACTAGACAATTTCACATTTTATCTCGTGCACATCTGTATACATGCAAGATGACCGATATAGACGATTTTAGCGGCGAAATTAGAAAATTGATACAAAAAGTAACAAAAGCCTGTAAGCTTCCGAACTCTTTAAGAGGTTTAAAATATTTAACGTTATCAATGTCATTTTCATACCACGAATGATTGATGCGTAGATTTATGATTGTGTATATTTAACTTCATTTTTCATCAAGCTTTTTATAAGAACTCAAAATGGTCTCGTTACTGATGATTGATATATCCAAATTCTAGTCTGTGTCCGACATTTGTTCAGATATTAGCTTTATTAATGTCTTCATTTGGTCAAAGTAATGGATTCCTGTGTCTCCTACTAGTTTGACAAATGTTTATTGTTAAATTTCCCACGCATGTTGACATGTAAATTGTGTTACAGAATTGACTAATGTATATTTTATAAGTCATCCAACAGCAGTTAGATAGCGAATAGTACATCCATGGAAACAGATAAGATGCACGCGGCCATCCTACAACCAAAATCTGATGTCATTTGTCAAAATGTGTTTTGTCCTTCTGTAGATAGTGTTTCGAGTGTTTTCTTCTTAATCGATTCCAAAATCATTGGTAAACTACTGCCAGCGTTATTTTCTATAACAAAATCCTGTCAGAAAGGTTATTTAGATAGAGACAGTAGTATTTTAGTTGGCCTTTTAAACTTTTTGTGATTCTAGCGTCACTGATGAGTATTTTGCAGACAAAACGCGCGTCTAGTGCAAATCTAAAATTTCAATCCTGGTACCTATGATAAGTTTATTTACTAATTTTCAAATCTTATAATAAGAAGATGTGGCATGAGTGCAATGATACAACTATCTATCCAAGTTACAATGTATAACAGTTAAGAATCATAGGTTAAAGTACGGGCTTCAACACGAAGCCTTTAAATTGGCTCACACCGAATAGCAAGCTATCAAGGGACCCAAAATGACAAGTGCAAAACTAGTAATAAACTAATAAAAAAGGTACAACTAAATGTAAAAAGACAGTACACAGAGAGAATCATATGAACTCCACGGGGATCTTGACCGGGTACGTCTCCTTCTATACACACAGTTCCCGCCATAGACACCGAGTCAAAGTGGTGCAATCTGGAAGGGGGCATGGAAAATTGATAGATTTATAGATTAGACGACTATTATGGTAAGAACTCCAAAAAGTGTGGCTTACCAATTTATGTTTGAGAACCGTAAAACTTGAGGAGTATCGATTACAGTCGTTCTTCCTCATAACACTGGTTGAGCATTTTTGTTTAAGGAGCATCCCCTGCTAATTAAAAGACTTAAAAGTCCTTATAAAATGAGCATGTACGACCGTATACTATCGTAGTAAATAAGTTGTTTATATCGTTATTTTTATTAAAACATTTGTTAAGAACTTGAATCAAATTAAAATAACAAATTGTTATGAAATAAATTCAGCATAATACACATTATTTATTCACTTAAATGTAAGTAGGAGTTTTGCATAATTGATAACGGGATGATTCTAAAACGTATTAATTGTATCTGCACCTAACTATTTTTGTTCGTTCATTTAACCTTGTTCAATAAAATTTACATATTTTTAGGAGAAAAATGCATATTGACACGAACACTAAATAAACATTACGATGCATGTAAATACAGTTTATATTTGCTCAGTTGTAAATGTTTTAATCCTTAAATTTTGCTTAAATGTTTTCTAGTTTTGTGAATTGTCACGTTGTTGTATGTGAGCCTTCATTTGGTGTGATAATGATATTGAAGTATTTAGTTCGTCAATACACAGTAAGCATACATTTCATCGATGTTAATTTGGGGTTTTTTTTCTATATTTTTTAAATACTTTTTATGTTGCTTAAATTTGTATAAAGGGTCAGACAAGTTCTTTTTCAATACAATTAATTGTTATTAAAGTCAACAGAAGCGTTTAACGACAAATAAACAGATATAACTGTCGTAGTTAGAGAGATTGTATTTGCCATGGATAGAACCGAGCTGTATAAATGTAATTTTAAGAGTGCTTTGTAAAGTGCCAGGAAAGATGGGTTATGTTAACAATAAATTATAAGATTCTATCAAGAAACATGGTTATTGGATTTTAGAGAGTTTCACAACAAAAAGTCTATATCAAGCACATGAAATGAATGATATGAATTAACATGAAACTGGGATGGGACACCAACGGAGCATATTGTTTTATTACAATAAGATTTATATGAAGAGTATGGTATGATTGAAAATCTGAAAATCGAAAATCTCGCAACTTATACGACATAACACATTCACATGTCCATATAAAACATAGCGTATAACATAAAACATTCAAATACAAATGCCATTTGTGGTATTGTATACACGTGCTCAATATGAGAAAACTGTCCCGTTTCGTCTTTACACCGGATTATCATTTGGGCGAGGAACACGGTAGATGGACCACTAATATAAGATTCGTTTGCATTTGACGAAAAATATAATTGCATTATTGAATTTAGGTTTAAAATTTAGAAATCCGAAGTGTTATTTCAAAACTCCTAATGTGACGAACAAAAATTCATCATAAAATTGTGTTTCTGTTATTTCCAACATGAAAGCATTTTTCAAAGCGACGTTCTTTGCAGAAAAGACGTCGAAATGTAACGAAAAGGCAATCAGAAACTATTAGTTGACGAAACTTTAATATGACAATGGCTGAACAGAAACAAATGAAAGATACAGCTCACAAGAAAACAACATTTTGAGCAAAATGAAAATGGCAGAGAACAGAAAACAGGAAACACACCAATACACAACTAGGTCATACAAGGGCTACAAAGAAAACCAAAAGATGAGTTATCTGAAACCCCCAATAATTTCTACCTATCTATCACCCACCACTATACATATATGTATAGTGCCATCTTATGAACAAATGGAACATTTTTGACGAATGCACAACAATGAGGTTAGAAAACCTTTAATTGCTTGTAAAGCAAGACTCTTGAAATCTGATTGGTTATTTAAGCAGTTTCAAAAAGCAGCCAATCCCAGCTTAGATATTTACACCAAGGCATTTAAAAGTTTTGCTAGAATAACACACACCAAAAAATGCAAACATTTAAAACAAGTCGCAAAAAGTTTTAAAACCAACATTGCAAAAGAACCCCTCAAAAAGTAATAAAGGCCAACATATGCAAATATATATCTGGTGTACTACCTAGATTACACCAGGGTGACTTTATCTATTTTATTTTATATTTTTAGTTTTTGCACTACTGTTTTCTACCGCCGTGTTGAATAAATCGTTCCGTCTTATTGTACCTTTCCCTTGATTACACAAACATATGGAGGTCAAAACTCTAAATTAGAATCAATAAATATTTCCCTAGATAATAAATTATTATTTTATTTTGATATAAAATATTTTAAAATTTATAGTGTACTAAAATTATAGTGTACTAACATTTCAACACTCTTTGCCTTGAGATATTTCTTAAGATTTACCGAAATAACAACCAGTTTTTGTATAGATAACACAGAGTAATAGCATATGGCATTTCATTAGTGCATTGTTTATTTTTCTAACCAATTACACGGTGTATAATGTTTATAGATAGAAAGAAGATGTAAAATATAGATGCCAGAGCATGATAGATCATTCTTTAAAACGATCATAATATGGATAATGCATGCTAAGAAGCACATATAACAAAAGAAAAAATTAATGTCTCTGCTTTAAATGTTGATTGATTGTATATTTTGATAGTCGATATACCTTGCCAGGGAAAGAGCCTTGGTCGTTTGTTTCTGTATAAATAGAAAATTGCAACGATGCTGTTTTAACACCATGATGCAATTGTTATCTATATTTATTTAAACTTTTTAATTTCATATGTTCTGGTCAAAGCGGTCAGGCTCTGAAATAAGAAATTTCGTAGAGGTTATAAGTTTAAAAAAAATTACAAGCCATTCCAACATTTTTCAGATAAAACTTTCTTCAGATTTTCGAATCTTCATTTACTCTATTCACGACATTTGTTCGTTTGTTAGACAATCAATTTACGTTAGTTTGTTGAGCTAAGTGGTGAAAATCTTGATTTGTATGATTTCGATATCGCTGCTTAGGTAACTATCATTTATGATAAAATCAACATATTTCTGAATAGAGGGGTTATAATGATGTACTCAAGTACAAATGTACAAATTTTTAAATCCGTTCGATAAAATAGGCATCCAGTTTGCTCATAAAACGATCTAAATGACGTCATAAAACAGCGTAAAGTTAACTTTTTTTTAAAGGAAATGATATGACCCCGTGTATACTGCAAACACCAAACTAAACATAAAGTGAGTTGTCAGTTATCAATGTTTATTGTAATTATAAGATTTTTGTATAAACATTCATGTGTAACACCAAGCTTGTTGCAATGTTAGATATTGGTATGAATAAAATACATATGCTTTGCTTGACAAATAACTTGTTATTTGATGACACACATCAAGTCAACGCATGTTTACCTGTTTCTGACGTTTTGTCAAGAACTTTGTTATTAATATTTGAAATTCCCTTAGGTTAACCATGTCTTTTCCTTAATTCTGTATGAATTTTCCAAAATAGTTGATGGAAAAGTACTGAAGTAGAGGTTCCAATTTCCAACATCTTACAAGATTGTGTGAATAATGGGCCAATTTCCTGTCCTTCTTAGTAGGAAACGAACGTTTCCTGTATCTATTGAATTATATATAGATTTCTGAAGGCAGCAATTTAATCTTCGGATGTTTAGTATCGTATAACATTTTTTCGATTCTGCATGAAAATATCATGATCCGCATCTAATCTACGTGGTATTTGAGACTACATACAGATTGGCATATACATTTCAAGTTAGTCATAAATATCGGAGAGCAAAAACAGAACATCATGGTCTATCAAATTCATTCCAAACTTGCAGAAACTCCTTGCGTATTTAAACTTGACATACACATCGTATATTGATCTCCAGGTGGCTTTTGGGGATACTTTCGAGAAGTCCTAGCTATATTAGTTACCCATTTTATTTTATTGAAATAGCTTGTATAAGCCGGCCGTGAAGCCGATTTGAGAAATTCCAGATTTTTTGCCATTTTGCAAATTAGTAGCTGATATTGAAAAACTTTCGTAAACGATAAAAAAAAAAAAAAAAAAAAAAAAAAAATAAGATTGCCACAAAAGCCGTGAATATTGCCTCCATATCTCATTTTAAATACTTTCTCTTTTCAATTTTGTATCTTTTGTCAGATGGGGTTTGTGTGAACGGAAGCCCTATTTATTGTGTCATAGAATGAAATATGACTATGTTAGTTGTGAAAAAATATTCAAACTTTTTTGTATCTTGTGCCAAAAATCTCTTACGTTGTGGATTTTTGGTGAAATATGTTAATTACAAACTCATATGTAATCAAATAAAAACAATAACAAATTTGATCCGTCATAAGAATATTATGAATCAACTCTGATGCTTGAGAAGAAACTAATTATAGACTGTTTTGATATCAACAACTTTTTATTATTTTCATCAGTATATGTCATAATTCTATTGTTTTATCTGTGTCTGACAGTCTGAGTGATACATTTTCTGATAGATAATTTCTGTACTTTAACATAGTAATAAGTTGTAACTTTCTGACAAATTATTGCTTTACATTTACATATGAATGGACTGATATAATGTAATTGCTGTAACTTTTATAAAGCAACAACACACAGACAGTTTTCCATGGGATATATGTGTACAATTATTTTGTTCAAATAAATATGACTGTTCTTGACATTTGCAAAGCAAGTCGTCACTTTCTTATGAAAAAAAGACGCTGGTTGTTCGTCAACAATCAACAACACAAAAACCCTTTGACACCATCCTACAATCTGCAACTATCCATATAAAATGATTTTTAACTTTAGTTTCTGTTATATATCGTAGTTGAGTACGACGTCTATTATTAATGAACAAGTTCACATTTTTGCTAAGGGCCCAGCTGTAGAACGCCTCCAGGTGCGGGATGTACTCGCTGTATTGAAGACCAGTTGATAGCCTTCGGCTGTTTTCCGCTCTTTAGTCGTTTTGATGTTTCTTTTAAACATTCCCCATTTCCATTCTCAATTTTACCATTATGTGTGTAATGTAAAGTTCGAAATCGACAAGTCTGGACCAGGAGTATAGTTATGGATACATTTAACATTTCGATGTGCATATATGCATGTATGTCTTATAAATATTTTTAAATTCGTATGCAAGAATTAAGTCATTGTCAAAGCATTAACTTGTATTTATCTCGATCCATTTGTTGTTAGTTTTATATGCACATCTTTGTCTCATTGAGTTTAGCATTCAATTCGGTTACACAATTCATGACTTATCAATCCTTTGTTTTTGGTTCAGGTACATTTACAATCAATACTTGAACAATTAACCCAAAGCTAACTCTCGCATTCGGTTGAAGACATCGACAGTATAAACTTATGATATAGATTTAAGTTCTACATAAGAAAATGCCTGTACCAAGTCAGGTATATGACAGTTGTTGGCCGTTCGTTTGAAGCATTTGATTAGGGACTTTCCGTTTTGAATTTTTTCGTTGGATTGCTATCTCATATTCCATTTCTCATTTCATTCATTTAGACGGAAGTTATGTAACACATTTAGATTAACATTCCAGAACGACATGCAGCCTTGAAGATGATTGATATAATAATATGTGACTTACATTCTAAAAACAAAACCATAGCCAAAGATTATTACAACAATTGTTGACATACATTCAGTAACAATTATATAACAGCCATTTCTCTTTTATTTTTAGACATTACTTTATGGTATAAATTGTAAAATTGAAAGTAGAATATATAAATGTATGACTCTGTATAGGAATTTTCATGGCAGGAGCAGAACCATGAAGATGAGGTTCACATAGCGTTAACATGCACGAGCGTAACGTAACCCGGATTTGTTTTTTTTTCTCAATCATTTTATGAAATTTGAACAGCGGTATACTACTGTTGCCTTTATTGATTAAGAAACCTATAAAGTTGAAATCATCACGCTTATCATCGACAGTGTATGTAAAGTGCGGATCCTAAAATACCATTTTCACTGTATATGCCATGCATTTCTGATGTAGAATGGTAAATAAACAGAAGAAAAAATTATGATTTTTGAAGAAAACAAGCGTTAGCCTTTCAAAAAGGGATATTCGACTCTTAGCTGATGAAAATGGAAAGTGCTCTCGCTTTGAAGATTAATTCATTTACTAGAATAGCCACGTGCATCAATGAACAAATTTTACCACACACGTGAGAGCCTGTCTCCACTTATGAAAATTTCTGGATCTGCCACTCACTTTCCGATTATGACAATAAACATTAACAAGTAAAACTAACTAATAATCCTGACAATATGTATTGCATGAAATGTTTGCCATTAGAAATGAAAATATAAATATTCAATATCACAAAAGCTTGATAACACGTGCAACCAAATATAAAGCACTATAAAAGGCTAATACTAATATGAAGCTCTCATTTTCAGGTCTCGGGGCAGATTCAGCCATTTTAAAAAGGGGAGGTTCCAACCCAGGACAAAAGGGGGAGGGCTTCCAATTATATGCCCCATTTCAAATTGATTGATCCGCCGAAAAAAGGGGAACTTCCAACCCGGACCCTCCCCCCTGAATCCGCCACTGGAACTTCAAAAAATAATTGTCAAGATTACAAATCACAAAGTGATATATTAAAACATATATGAAGGCAGGTGACAACATGTTGAAGAAAATTATTTGCAATTAACATTTCATTCCAAATCCCATTGCCATAAAAACATCTTTTTCAAGTATTATTACATCTGAAAAGTAGTAATAACAACACTTAACTTGTACAGTCAAAACTAATTGCATTTTCTAAGACAAAAGTCAGATAAGATATCAATCACTTCTATACATGAAGATATAAGATGTAACATTCTCAAATTTGAAAGACCTTCTGTAGAAGTCCATTTTGTCAAGTTGTAATCCTCAAAAGTACATGTATTTTATAATGCTTTTTTTTTATCAAGTTGATTATAGACACAGTATGCATTTTATTATAATATCATTCCCAATTTCCATTCTCAATTATTATTAAGTCTCCTTCCATTATAACTCTGGTCCACCAATAATACAACTAAAATCACAAATTAGTAGAAAAAAGCGCTATGCATTCATATTACTTGGAGTGCAATATTCAAAAAAAAAAAAATAACCTAAAATACTTCTAAACCCTCAATATAATCAGCTAAAATACGGCAAGCTTTTTAGAAAAGCTATTAATTGTTGTTTACTCCAGAAGATTCGACTATTTATAGATAAAGGTTACCTGTGTAAAATCTAATTGCTAAATTAGAGAGGACAAATCCGATACTCTACGGGATTGAAGGACATTTACTTGGTTTGGATTGTCCTAACCAATCAATAAATTTTGATTATTCACGTCTCGTAATATCTTCCAATCAGGTAGCAAGAAAAATTCACGCCCTAACTGTCCATCGTTCAATTCTTTATCTTATCTCGACTGAAGAAAATTGTTCACATGTACTATATTTAGTAATAAATAATACAAGTTATACAAAATATGAGATGGGAACGGGTTTTTAACGCGCTGAGAGCCATTCATACGTGAAATATATACCAAAATAGGTGAATATTTAGGACATTTTACGAACAAATCGTGCAGGTGATTAAAAACTAGCAGGAAAGATGTAGTTGCAAAAAAATATTCATTACAACACAATTATTAATGTTGTATAACTTAGAATAGCTTTTGTTATTCAGTTTGCCCATAGTGTATTGAATTTCACTATGATGCTATCTTTATGCGAGTCATGTTTACTGTTGAATAATGATACTTTACCATATCCAACTATCTCCGTCATCACGTGACTTTTACACTTCTGTTGTATATCATTAATGGCCGATAGATTATCAATGAAAGTGAACGGGGTACATAGATAAAACGGTCATAACATTTTTGTTATAAAGTATATTTTTCCTTCCAACCCCGCATTTTACAGTTTATAAATTTTTACAATTAAATATGTTTTAAGTTTCAGTTCAGAAATATGATTTCGTGCTTCGAAATAAGTTTGAAAATTGAGGTGACATAGCCACACAGCCTCCGTTGACATCTTCGTTAAAACTCGACAAAATTGCAATGGGACCTTTTTGTAAAATCAATTTTCTCAATGAATTTATTGTTACTTATATCCTTCCAACCTCTAAAAAGATCGACAACATATTTATTTAAAGTAAATGGCAAACCATATCAGTTCAGGTATTAAACTTTTTGCTTCGAAATTTGTTTGAAAAGTTCATATTTTGGCAGTCTTCAGCAATATTTTCAAAATGGCGGACACTGTTGAAGGTTCATAACGACACGACATGCCGGTATTCATTTAGTTATAAATCAAAAAGTAATATTTCAAATATTTATCAAAGTGTGTCTTTTTGTACTTAAGAAATTTCTTTTTTCACATGTTCTTCAATATATTTATTAGAAACAGTCTCTCACACTAAAAATAAAGATTTACATGCACCGACCATGCAGTTTAGGAATTCTAGACAGTTCGGCACCCAGACAAATCGGTACCCGGACAAATCGGCACCTACCATAGACAAATCGGCACCCGTGAAAGACAAATCGGCAACCAGACAAATCGGCACCTAGACAAATCGGCACCTTATAAATTATTTATCTTTGATCAGTATATAGTGAACCAAAAAATAAAATTTCCTGGCACTGTTTATGTATGAGGGCATGAACTCAATTTGGTGTTCAGTGTTAATAGACAGCAATTATGTTTGAGTGTTATTTATTTGTCTCCTGCACTATTTATAACATTATTAATTTGTCAATATTGGACATTGTTTCTTCGAAATATGTATCTTATTAAGATGTAGCAGAGTGACACCCATCACATTGCAAAGCTTCTTGTCTAGGGCGCACAACATTTTGGCACTGTATACAACTGTCGTCTGACATTGTGTTAGAAAGAGCATCCTAGAAGTGTTGACCTTTATATACGTTTCTAGGTATATATTATATATTTATCCGATAAGGCCTTAAAAGCCATGTACGAAGTCTTGAAAATAGGAAGGATGTATCAGCTTTCTGTTAAATGTTAGCTTGACCTTTTTGACAAAATGATCAAGCCCATTCTATTGTATGGGTGCGAAGTATGGGGCTTTGGTAATAATGATATCCTGGAAAAGATTCATTTAAAATTTTGTAAAATTCTTTTGAACTTGAAATCCTCAACGCCAAATTATATGGTTTACGGGGAACTAGGTCGTCATCCGATCGAAATAGATATTAAAGTTCGAACAGTACTATTCTGGGCAAATTTGATATCCGGTAAACAAGCAAAGTTTTCCTTCATATTATATCAACTTTCTCGTCATATGAACGATCACCATAATAACCAGATAAAATGGATCCTGTTTATACAAAAAATATTTCAAGATTGTGGTTTCTCATACATATGGGAGTCACAAAATTTTGTTAATAAAGAATGGTTAAAAACTGTTATAAAGCAGAGATTGCTAGATCAATATATTCAGAACTGGAATTCCCTCATTCAAAATTCACCAAAAGGTATAAACTACAAAAATTTTAAGAAAAACTTGGAATTCGAAGAATATTTTAATATTTTGGACTTCAAAGACGCTATTGTTTTTTGTCGATTTACTTTGTCTAATACTATTAAAGCTGCCGATTGAAACAGGAAGATGGCAAAACGTGATCAGAGAAAACCGCTTTTGCAGTCTATGTCACAATCGACAAATAGGTGACGAATATCATTTTATATTTGAATGCAATTTTTTCCATCAAAAACGAAAAGAGTTTTTAACTGCATATTTTACAAAACGGCAAAATACAGTTAAATTCTCTGAACTTATGTCAAGTACAAGAAAACCAGTTCTGAAGAAGCTTTGTTCTTTTATAAAAAAATATAAATACTAGTGTTTGTACTCCTGGCTTGTAACTTTTGTAACCTCTCTCGCTTGTTTTGTACATATTGTAAATATTTATTGTTGTATTTGTTATCTCTGTACCGATGTAATGCATTGACTTTATTAGAATAAAGATATATAGGTATTTACTCATTATGGCTTACACACGCTGTTATGTTTAAGGCTTTTAATATTAAAACAATAAAATATTGTTTTCAAGTATTGTGTTGTCTTAACAGATGTAAGGATCAAACGAGAACACAAGCTGCAAACACAAGCTATACACTTTTGATCTCTATTGAGGAATTGTTAGATTTAAACATAAAATACTGATTGATGCATAACTACAATTAATTATGATTTAATTATGATTCAATTTAATAATGTTTATTCAAACAACAACTATCAACAACATATCTAACAATCAATTATGATTTAATTAGATTATGTTTATTCATACATACTCTTTAAGAGCTTAATTAAATGATGATTATTCTTTTTGTGATGCATATTTTATATACAAATTATAATATCTATGCAACAATTCTTTAATTTTTGATAATAAATTTATTTTTAAAAACAAGGTGCCGGATTGTCTTGGTGCCGATTTGTGCGGATACCGAAATGTCCAAATTGGATGCCGAAATGTCTTCGGACTTGGGTGCCGATTTGTCTGGGTGCCGATATGTCTTGTTACCGCAGTTTAGAACATTGATAGCGTGGGGCGACATGGACATATATATTTTTGAAGATTTGTACGATGAAAATCGTAAAATTGTTAGATGCATGTCTTTTCAATAATTGTCTTACCTTAATGCAGCATATATTTAAACACTATTTCCCTCTGTGAAAGTGGATACATGCTATTTGTTTTGATAAAATTTCGAACTTACATATAACAAAATGGCGACCAAATAATTTCAAACATAGAGGATGTTCGACACTTAGTTTACACATGCAAATAATTCAATAAGATTTAACTGTTTGTATTGCAATTAAATATGACACGTTATTGTAACTCGTATGATAATTAAGGATAAAGCAAGATTGTCGAGATATTAATTAAGTCATCAACGTGATCAAACAAAACAAACATGGCAACGTGACCTAATCACGATGTAAATTTTGACAAGACTTAATATATATATTAGTATTATACGATTGTTTATGAAATCATTTTATGATAATATTTTATATCAACGAAAGGAAACCACGGATGGGTTGAAACAAAGATGGCATGCAATATCTATATATATATATTTTGAAATCATTACTTGGGTACATTTTACATAACCATAATTAAACCAGTCAAATACAGAGTTATCGAACCTAATTATGACTGGAATAGTTGCATATGTTTCATTTTCACTGTAGAGCGATTCATTAGTATTGTATATGCGGTACATTTTCACTGTATGAATTTTATTAATTTTTATGCATTAAATTCCAAATTCAGCCGACTTGCACAAACAATAATTAAAGTAAGAAAAGGATTTGATAGTGCTGACTTTGAGATGAAAAGTTTGATTGAACACTCCAATAAATTCAATAGAATTGATATTTATTTCAAATAAACTACATCGTTGTCATAATATAACAACATGTGGATCATTTCAGAGTTGAAAGTGTTTTTAGATTAATGCAAAATATTTTCAAATGCATGCCAATTTGATAAAATTCATGTTTCTGCAGTAGTCATTATACGCATGTGCAAACAAATTTTATCATTGGATTTCGAGTATGGGTCTATTTACCAATCAGAAGAAGCATGTCATAGAATTTTTTATAATTCATCAGAATCTTTATTTAAAGTGTAGATATATTTATCTAATGCATTGAAACTTCATCACTGAATACGTACATCTCGCATGTCTATCGAAATAGAATGGGATAAAAAGGGATAAAAAACAATACTTTCTAATATTTTTTTATAAGTCACTTCTTGACCAATTTCAATGAGGTTTTGGAGTAAGATTTTTGATTTTGGGTCTGGTTTTAAATTGGCCCACAGGGTCCAAAATAAAATTTGAGGTTCTTTCTTAGGCTGAATCCATACATGATTGTGTTTATTAATTGTTTTTTAATTTTTGGCCCATTTAACAAGTTTGTGGGGTCCAAACTGTCAAGAAATAAATTCTTTTGGATTTCAACAACAGTTGAATATTTGGGGTACTTTGAAATGCTGAATCTTACCGTGTTTTTAAATTTGGGATTTTGATATTTTGGGCCAAGTTATCGAAATGGTCCACATTGAGGCCCAAAGGGTCCGGAATTCAACATGTTTTTGATTTCATCAAAAATGAAGTCTAGCTTGAATGTTGTGTACATACTTACCCCAAACTGTTCAGGGTTCGACCTCTGCGGTAGTATCAAGGGTGCTGTACAACACGTACATCATGTTCCAATGCAACTTTATCAGTATACGTTTTTGACAGATAAAGTTTGCCCTACACAACTTGACTTGCATTTCAAGCTTTAATGACTTTAGATAATTATATGTCACATTGTCGTTTCATTTTATACAGTAAAGAACATGCAAGCAACAATCGAGCTAAAAACTATCTTTCCTTCAAAATATGGATGTTGAGGCATTTGGGGGCTCAACAATAGGGGAGGCAAGTGAAGATGAATCACAGAAAAAAAACTAAAGTTAAGGAGGGGTCTTCATACCAATGCACGTAATGTCCGTTCAAGACAAAATGGGTAGCTAGTTTTCCCAGGCATAAGAAGATCCACACTAAACAAATGTGACCAGTGTGAATTAAAATTTTAAGACTTCTCAATAAGCATAACAACTGATAGCATGGAGAAAGCCTGATTTGTACTCATTGTTCCAAACACTTCAAAATCAGAACTGGGCAGTGGCGGATCCAGAACATTTTGTAAGGCGGGCCCGATGGCTGACCTTAAAGGGGAAAGGGGTGCTCAAGTCATGCTTCAGTGATTCCCTATATAATCAACCAAATTTTTCCAAGGACCCCCTGGATACGCCTATGCTGGCATAGCTTACCATATGAAGAAAGCAAAAGGGACTTTTAATCACATCTGCTATAGTAAAACATTAAAAATGCAACGCTGACCGCAGAGATCGAACCCTGAACAGTTGGGGAAAATTTGGACATAATATTAAAGCTTGATACTATCTGAATTTGGATTGTGATCAAATTTATGACGTTATATAGGTTTCTGACACAAGGTAAATGTGGTCGAAGATCTTAAATCGTATGCGCAATACTGTGCAACTGAAGGTTTCTTCCCGCCCATACAATTTTGTTTTCCTTCTAGGATAAATAACCATCAAACCAAATCCCAGTCTTTCCTTTCTGGTAATGAACCTTGTAGTACAATTTTAGAGAGATCCATACACTTGAACACAAGATATTGTCTGGAAACTGGAAAAATGTTTGTTTTGCCATTTCTTTTGCCCCTAATTTCTGCATGTTTGGGGAAATTATCCCCGAACAAAATCCCAGTCTTCCATTTGTGATAATGCGAAAAATATCCAAAAACGTACATACAAGTAATTATCCGGAAACTACAAACATGATTGTTTCAGTTTGTCCCTTTTTGTTTCTTCAATCCTAAACTGTTAGTACCATAACCCCAAAATGAAACCTAACATTCTACTTGTGGTATTGAACACTGTGGTACAATTTCAGAACAATCAAAATTCTTATCCACAAGTAATTATCCTAAAACTAAAAACATGCTTCTTTTATGCCCCTTTTTCGTAAACGGTTGGAACCATCATCCCCAACATTATCCCAACGTTCTTCGGACGACGCACACGATAACGACATCATAGCAATATACGAATCGAAGAAAAAAAACATTGCGGGGAAACATTTAAGTTTACAGTTCACACATGTCAATACTGTGGGAAAACTTATAAATGGCCAGCCAGTTTCTATAGACATATACAAGTTATAAATAGACTATAAATATTAAAGTAATCAAATAAGTTTTTCATTTGTTGCAAGTCTAATTATTACATTAATCTATTACATTAATCTACAATAAAAATTCATCGCATTTTCGAAAATTCTACATCAGAAATGAATGCCATACAGTGATAATTCATCGCATCTATAGTGAAAATGGATTGCTTTTAATAACTGATATTCTATGTTATGTTGCTTTTATTACACATATTTGAACTTTAATACTGTTATTTTACATTAAAAAGACACATCATAATGAAAATATGTTAAAATTTAGTTTCAAATAAATTATTTTGGTATTTTCAAAACGTAAACAAATAAAGTTTCCCCATGATCCTGTATTCTACAATGAACATACTCGCATACAACAGTGAAAATGAACTGACTGGATTCGCACTTTATATACACTCATACAATTATAGTATAAAGTCGTCGTCCATCTGTTTGAATATCGAGTAAAAATTTCTTCTTGTTTCGGTAATATCCGTAATCGTAAGTTCATTGAGATATAAGAGATGCAAGCACTCAGCTTGAAATGTGAGTTATTGAGCGACAGGACACCGATCCACTTATATATCTATGTTGATGAAATTAAAGAATTTAAAGGTGATTATTCAATGAAGTCAACTTCATATTTAAAAAAGAAGAAAGCAAAAAGAAGAAACGTCCAACCTTTAAAAATCTACAAAAAAGCAAAAACTAACATATTGACATATGGTCATCACTTGCTCGATTTATTTTTAATTATCGTTGATTTTTTGTATCCGTCTACATAAGATACGAGACAATGTCCATCTTCTCGCCGTGATTACAGTTGAAGACAATAGAAATTTTACTCTTAACCAAAACTAATACATAAAGATGGGATCATCAATCACTGTCATATCGTTATCTAGTAAATACAGTCTCCGTCCTGACAATAACGCTGACGTTAACACAATTTGTGGCAATGTTTTATGGAAACACAAACAGTTATGAATTAATCAATGAAGACAATATATGGTGTCTGGGAATAAACAATATTAACACAATCAAAATATTAAAGGTAGAATAAGTTTATCGCAAAACATTCGTGAAGTCAAATATGACGTTTTTAAACTCGCGTTTCTTCCGTTTTACAATTTTGGAATATCGGAAGTAACAAAGGAATGGACAGAGGAAGGACAATCAGTATACTGTCAGTTTTCAATAAACATATAAATTAGTCAGAAAGAAAGAAATAAAAGAAAGAAAGGAAATTAAAGCAAGGTTAGCTTGGATGGACAAATAAAGTTACTGGTTACAGTAACACATTATACAATGGAGTTTGAAGTCATTGTCTTTTAAGATAGGATAGACAAATGCAAATAGACCAACACGAAAACATTTCAAAACTGGAAGTTGAGACACGTAGAAAGTAGATAGGTGAAATAAACATTATGGATGTAGGAACAATTTAAATAAAAGCAGCATAAAAACAATACTAAGTCATTGTGTAAATGTACTACAAGTCTTTTGTATTTGTGTGGATGAAGAGTTATTTTTTATCATGATGCACGAGTGTTGGTTTTTAATTGCTCCTTGTTATTTCTATACGGGATATGACTTTGACTGTTATGGTTATTGCCCCTCCACACATATTTTCGTGCACTACAATTAAGGCTTTGAACCTTTTCCTTTTCTTCTAATATGTAAATGGCCTGTGCCAACAATTTTCTCGTTTATCATACTTATTAACCGTTATTGAAGTGTTTGGAATAGTTCTGATGTAATAGGTTTGCTGACAAGGTCAAATATTGCATTTTAAAATAAAATGAATCGATACAACAAATGAGGGTTTCGAATAGTGTGTTAAATGACGATGACTTAGATTATGATTTGTGTCCTTTTAATTTCTTGTTTGTTTGTTTCTAATGTTTGCATCTATTTTTCTATCCGGATTATTATTATGCTGGCTATATGTAAACTGTTATAAAAGGTGGCTATAAATTTGAATAAGATGAATTATCTTTTACATGCTAAGTAACATTGATTCATCTTTGAGTACGATATAATTCATCAGCGAAAACCTTTTATATCTGTAACGTTGCATACCGTGAATCTTCCATTACGCAAAATGTTTTTGCGCGGGACTAATTTACATGTGACATACAGATTTGTTTCAATCTTGGAACATACTAATAATGTCTTTTCAGATCTTAATGAAACAAGTGGGTGTCTATTAAGTTCTACATTTTCTTAATGACTTTCAATGCACTGTGCTTTATAAGACATTAGCTAACATCCGATTGAGTAAACCATAACACGAAATTTTGACAAGGACCGGAAGTTCGATAAGTAATAGTTGTAGTTCCGAATGTCCATGGCGTTATAGTTCAGTGCCGAATGTCCATGGTGTTATAACTCAGTGTTTTATATCTTCCGTCAATAATTGTAACCTTTCTGATAAATAAAAAGGATGTGTGGTAGGATTGCTAATGTAATCAACTATCCAACAGACACCAAAAGGACGTTGATATAATAATTACGGCCTTCAACAATTAGCAAATTACATACTGTATAGTAAGTTATAAAATGCCCCGGCATGAAAAATTGTGAAACAATCCAAAGAATAAAACGGTCTGATCTACGTCAAATATATATCATCATCTAAATAAATAACCACCCCTGTCTTTTTATCTCTTATACGTCATAATAAATAAGAAAATTAACAATGACCTGTCGATAATATGTTGTATACAACTCTGCTTTACATGGTTTAAATGTCACTGGTGGGTTCAGCTATCTAATTTAATTAATAAAACATTGCTAAATCCTTGCGTGACTAAGGAAGCTTTATAGTTTATGCATGATTTATCAAAGTTACATTATGTATCATTCAATCTAAATTGAAATTAGTTTTAAATTTGTACATTGTGCTTAAATTTGCATGTAAGGAAAATAAAAAACAATTATTTAAAAACTGTGTTTATATTTTTTATCATCTTCTTTTCAAACTATTTGTGATTTAATAAAAGGGGAAAAAGACCAATGGTTTCACTTTGTCTTTAAGTCTTTATTCACAATCTTACTCGATATTGCAAACTAGAAGAATTAAAGCTTTCAAACATGTGTTACCCCTCACATTTTGTATGTGTCTGTCCCACGTCAGGAGCCTTTAGTTCACTGGTAGTTATTGATTCATGTCTATGACATTGTTTTTTCGTAAATTGTTTTTTCGTAAATTGTTTTGTTATAAATAATGTTGTTAGTTTTCAGAATTGAATTATTTTATATTTTTTTTTATATTTGGCCTATGTAGCCGGCGACCATTGCCTATAATTGTTTTTATCCATTTAATTCAAACTGTGATGGATAGTTGTCTTTGGCAATCATACCACATCTTCTTATCTTTATATGGATCGTTTGTGTGTTTGAACGATTTAAATAACTATAGTTTTTGGTTCGTCTGAAGTTCGAACAATAATCAAATTTGTCAAAATTTATTAAACATTTAATAATCAAGTGGAGTAACTAATTATTGCTCCCCTGACATACTGCGGTATTAACGAACGTTCCCGTAATGATCCAAATATGTAATTAGTCTACTGCTAAGAAGAGGTCAGTAGGGGTGTCAGCGGTAATAGTCCCTAGTGAATTGTTGACTTTCATCTCAAACGATGGGATATCAACAGTTAATCTATTCAATTTGGTTATTGATTTTATTAACTGATTTTTGTCTTGATTGGAATACATGAAATTGTCATAATGAACGTCTCATGGGCTACCAAGTTGTTATAAGATTGGAAGTTAACCGCAAAATTTACCACATTGTTATAAATGTTGCTAAATGAAATATCACTTTTCAATATTGTGTGATTATTTTAGATATATTAATAAGTGTCTGTGATTGTTCAAGTTGACGGAGGCGGTTATTGACCACACGTATTGATTGTTGAAAAAAACACTGCTTTAGTACTCTTATTTCCAAAAATGTTTCTCCTTCAAATCCCAACTGAACACTAAACAATCTCTGGAAATCAAACAGAATAACAGCTTCAATTATAGGACATGATTCATCAAGTGGCCATCGACGTCAAATTTAATTCATTACATTTGAAAATATGGAATCCAGCATATTTTTGTATAAATGTATGCACTACATTAGACACATACACAGTTAAAATGAGATATGCATGTCTTTATTGTGATAAAAGGGTAAAATACAATGCTTTGGCGCGTTGACATCTATATTTACTTAGAATCAGGAATGTTGTCAGATGATTGACATTCAAATGTGTACCAAATGTGCCCATTTTATCGCATACTAGTATTTGTTTCTGTACTGTTATGCATCGCATTTTATTTCAAACTAACAGAAATGTTGAACGAAAGCAATTTAGCAGTACACTAGTAAAAGAACTTAAGTCTGAATCGGTCATTGTGATCATAACAGGAACAATAAGTCTCGGTTATTGTATAGAAAGGTATATACTATGAAAATTAGAGCGAGGGGCTTTGCCCCAAGCTCTTATTTTCATAGTATATACCTTTCTATACAATATCCAATTTAGCACATATTTACAACTTGAGTAATCCTGTAATAAGTCTATTGATATGTTTTGGCTGACTGGATGTAGCTCATTTACGTAGTTTTGTAAATCTACTCACTATAATATTATTGTAAAAATGTAAAAATGGGATTTCAAAAGGCCCTTTACTTTAGAATGTAAAGAAGGTAGCTGCTGGTGTAAGTATGTTTATTGATATGAACGAAGCGTTGTTTTACTATACATGTACTTATTTACATGGTAAAATGACAAAATGAATTGACCAAGAGCAGAAAATTCTTAAATTGCAGTGAAAGCTTTACATTCTTGAAAACATTTTTTTGATTTCACATAAAACCGAAAACTAGCTTTTGAATGAGTACAAACAGTTGGATCCCCCTCCCACATCTTTGGTTGAAACACCTTTTAAAAACGGCTGGATCTGCCCCTGGTATGTACCCATAGGTAATCTAGTAGGTAGATAGTTTATATGCATGAAATATTTGTCACTGAACATTAGGCAACCAATTATCGACCAATTTATGACTAAATATATCAAATTGCTTTATTAATAATTTCCCTTCAAAAGATTCATGGTTGACTCTTTTTGTGTACAAAGTAATTGCATGGAAGATAAAGGATTACAAATTTTAGATTGAGTTGTACTTTAATCAAGGTATAAAACACCATTATTATTACTCTTTATTTAAATGAAAGAAACTTTTTTTATTGTCAAAACAAAATTTAGATCAAAAGATTGATTAGTAGGATGTTAAAAATCTGTTTGAAAACTAATTACAAACTATTTAGTTAAGGAACACATCATTTATTTCAAAATAGCCAGTAGCAATTTTTGTTCTAATATCTTGATTACAATACAATGAAATCTTACCCTTGTGGTCATTCATGCGTAGTTACTTAGTACACGGAAAAAGTATGTACTATGGAAATTAGAAGGCAAATTCAAGCAATTTGATTGGACGAGAAGTTGTAAGTATGTGCTAAGTTATTTAGTAATTTTCAGAGTTCAGTTAATTCTCAGTCTTGTTCACTGAGGTAAATTCAGTACTGTTCAGTTTATTTGATCTTAATTAATATAAGTAAAATGTATAAACAGAACTGAATTTACAGAAGTGACTATGTCAGTCGTAAAGAACTGTTCAGATCAAAAATGATGGCACCTGCAGATACTTTTTTTTAAAATAAACCTAACAATGAAAAGCTCTGACTAAATAAAAAAAAAGCCTTTTAAAGCTTTGATATAGATATTTTGAAGGTATAATTTCACTTGCTATTTATTTGACCGATAACACGGCCGACACTCGGCTAACCGAGAGTTTGGTCGGTTAATCTATATTGAGTATGCGGCTATATCGGCGGTTGGTCTGTTAATCGGGTTGGTTATACGTCTGTTAAGAGTAAAACTCACAATTTAATGTTAAACTCTGTTAAATATACAGATTTTTGCCATATAATGAGAACCACATCAAAAAAAGAAAAGTGTCTGACAAAATGATATCTATCATAGAACATTTTCCACCAGTAAAAAAAATGCATAGCCTGCGCAGTTTTAAGTAAAACGAAAAGGCGTCTCGCAAGTATGTGGTTTTTATGCTTGTTCACATAGCAATATTTTGGATAAAAGGCTAAAAAACATTTTTATATATGATTTAAAGGACACAAAAAAGTACTTTGGTTCTAAAAAAATAATTGTCATTGATAAATATTTCATAATTGTTATATAAGTTGAGTAATACCACATTTTAATGAATATTAGGGGAATACAGTCTGTTAATGGGTTGGACAATTTAAATCGTGTCAGTTAAGAGTTATTTAGCCACGACAATAGTCTTACTACCTTTAGTTTATATTTTCACATTGAAAAAAATGAGATGTGCTTGTGACGAAAAAATTACAATACGGTGGAACAGTATCCTTATAGAAAGAGAACTTTTATTTTAATTTTATTTCTTTGCATTTCATTGAAGGGTGTGTCACTTCAATATAGCGTTATATGGACTGATTGGCCGCTCGAATTCGCACGAATTTATTATTTACGCCAAGTTATCAATCAGCCTTATTTTTTTTTGTCTGTTCAAAGTCTGTAACATCTATGAATCTGTCATGTGATGCAATGCAGCTGGTTAAATTCCATGCGTTTTCTTTGAAATATTAAGGCTTTTCTACCTCAGGAATAGATTACCTTATGCCGGCGTCACACATTGGCGTATAGACCGGCGTGCACCAAACGTACAGAGAAAATTGACAAAGTCGGTATACGTTAGTTGCATGCCATAGGAACGCTTAGCAATAGTTCAAAGCGCGTTGCATAAGTTTTTTGTACGTCGATATACAAAGGTAAAATTGAGAAAGGAAATGGGGAATGTTTCGAAGCGACAACAACCCGACCATAGAGCAGGCCAAGGCCACCAATGGGTCTTCAATGTAGAGAGAAACTCCCGCACCCGTAGGCGTCCTTCAGCTGGCCCCTTAAAAGATATGTATACTAGATCACACAAGACTAACAAAGGCCAGAGGCTCCCGACTTGGGACAGGCGCAAAATTGCGGCGGGGATAAACATGTTTATGAGATATCAACCCTCCCCCTATTCCTCTAGCCAATGAAGGACAGTAAATACGCTTGATGAACGCTACAATCACAGGAAATTTGTATGCAGCATAAAAAAACATACAACATACGCCAACATACGTTTCTAGTACGCCCAATACACGCTTAAAGCTCGTTTTGCACACGTTACAAATATGATTGACAGGTTAAATGCATCCAAAATTACTAGCGTATTGGCAGCGTAAATGATTTTGAACACGCCAGTGCTATACGCTGATGTGTGACGCCGGTATTAGTTGTGTTTCCTCAATGTTTTTCAACTTCGTATTTTATTTGGCCTTTTAAACATTTTTTTCGTCACTGATGAGTTTTTCGTAGACGAAACGCGTGTCTGGCGTAAATATAAGGCGTAAATATAAAATTTCAATCCTGGTATCTATGAGGAGTTTATTTCCGGTATGTATTGTCTTTTGAAATTAATATTACTTTGATATTACACTTGTTGAAACCATTTCTATCAATTTTCAGATTCCATTATCTAAACTTATGTTTCATTTTTCATGTGTTGTTTCCATATATTCTAGCCACTAATCTTGAGTCTATCCCTTTATTCAGATAACACCCCATATAGCAATTAAATTATGCTTGTAATGTCATTCATAACTCTTAACAGACCAATTAACAGACCGAGTTTTATACATCCGACCCATTAACAGACCACATTTTTATTAAAAATTGATTTATGTCACCAAAATACAGTTTTTCGTGTAGATTTTTTACATATTGATGTTAATATGGTAAACAAACATAATGCCTGTCTTTTTTCGATGTTCAAAATATTGCATGCAAGTAAACTCAACCAACTTGTCATTTTTATGTACATTTTGTGTGTGTAAAATGTGTATAAATTTACTGATGAGTAACTCCCTTTTTCATTTTATAGATCGTTTATTGAAGCTAGAAAAAAAATAATTACACCACTGGATTCAGTACTCCAAATCGTTTTGTCAGACATGAATAGTTTTTATGATATAAATATAATTAAAAAGATATACAATGAAACATACTGACCTTGCAATGATTTTCTCGATAACACCTGATTAACAGACTTTAGCCAACCCGATTAACAGACCAACCGCCGATATAGCCGCATACTCAATATAGATTAACCGACCAAACTCTCGGTTAGCCGAGTGTCGGCCGTGGATAAGTATACCCGTACTTTATTTTATACTTAAATGGATATCTCACGTGCAGTTCTTTTTGCGCCTTCATAAAAGTTATACTACACATATTTGAATCAATAAACTAATCTTTAGTTTCAAACACGACTAAAACCTTGTCTTTTCGTTTTGTTTTTAGCATCGTATTTTCAACAATATCTCGGTTTTCTATCTGTTGATTGTTTTGCTAAATGAAATCTACTCGGTTCTCCGACTTAGATAGACAAGACACTAGAATGTGAGAAAGCATTATATCTGTCTATGCCTTTTATACATGGTAAATTTGCTACACAGTTTGCTTTTACTGTCAATTTTAATATTAATATGTTGGATATGTTTAAAGTGCAAATTCTTGGTGCTGACTTTATTCTGTTATAACATCTGAATATGAGTCAGTTAGCTACCTGGGAAGTAGAACTGTCCAAATTTTATACAAAGTGATCTCTCTCTTATCATCATTCTTTTATATGTATTAAAGGGTTCGTTTCAATGTAGTTTTCTGACAATTGATGCACATCGTAATATTCCGGCTAGAGTATAAAGATGAACATAAAAATGTTATAAATAGATAATCGAACGGAAATAACTAGGAACTATGATTTCAGAAATACAAGCATTAAGACATGCACTATTGAAAATAGAGATTCAATCATAAAGATATGTACTATTAAAAAAGTACAGTACTTTAGTTGTCGTTACAGTAATCATAGAGGATATTTATCGTTTTGTGGATAATGTTTTCTGTCATTCTTAAATGGTGCATATTATGTACATAGTAACACATGGGAAATTACCTTTTAAAATGTTATCTGGTTGTATCTTTGAAGTCAAATATCACGCAAGTGGCAGTTTCATTTTGCCTTCAAATGATTTGTTACACATTGCTTTAAGAGGTATCCTTATTATGCAATATACCGTATAGCGAGTTAATTTCGCGGGTGTAAAATTTCGCGATATTCATTGAATAAGGTATACGAAATATTTTGGCGTATTCAAATTGTTATCAATACCTTTGAATGTGCACTTTTAAGTTTGCGGAATTTATTTGGCGATTTTGTTATATCCGCAAAAATAACCTGCTATGCGGTAACTCTCATTTAATTCTTTTATTGGTTATTTGTTCACTGGGTTGAGCAGCATTGAAGACCGAAAGGTTTATTAAATACTGCTTAGGTAATCCTTTCCTTGAGTAAAATATCTGTATAATCAGTGTATTTATACTTATGACCATATCAATGATTATTCTTAAGCCTAAATATTAAATAAAAAAAGAGACAAACAACAGCGCTTTAGGTTTGACACAGTCACATACAACAACTTGTGTATTGCTTCAAAGAGATGTATAGCAAACATTTAGATAAAAAATAAACTTATTTAGTTTTATACACGATTAAAATATGATGTTTTCTTTTTCTTTTCTGTAAATTCAGTATCCAAATTCACATAGCTATATAAACCATTTCAACATATCGTGATTTGCAAACTGTTCATAAAGATGCTGACTAAAATTCACTCGGTTCCCTGATATAAAGCGACAACACCATTTTGTGTAAGAAGGCTAGCTATCTGTCAATAGCTGCACATTAGATACATATAGCTTGCTTTGAGAAACATGTAATCATCCCTTTTCCTTTATGTTATGAATTAGTAATTGCTGTTTTATTTGAATTATACACGTACTGTTCATTTTTGTTAAAATTATGTCGAGTTATATTTAATTTCATTTACTGAAAGGTGAAGGTTTTTTCTGCCATACCCGTAACCCAATTTACAAGAGGTTCAAATAACAAAATCAATTATTTTAATCCGCCGTGTGTTGCCGTTCTTCGCCTAACCCAGTAATTGTCTCTAATAATGTTTATTGTGCGTACTATATATATATTAACAACCTGTATGTAACATTGGCGATTACGAACGTATATAATTAATTGAAACGATGTGTGGAGTATGGGAATGCATATTGCTTACGACATTATGTTGACATCTGAAAGCTTGTTTGTGTTGTTTATTTATCTTTACGACACTTATGTTCATTCTGATTATGGTCACTATTTGCAACGTTCTCACTGTCACTTAATGTATTAAGGTGTCGGATAGTTCTAAAGTACGTTTTTAAATACTGGCTTGGCTCTGTTATTCCGTTACATCTGATGTTTTAATTTGGTTCAAAGTTCTTCCGCACTGATCGCCATTCATGTGGACGTGTTTCATGTTCCGGTTGCATTTATTTTTCTAACAATTTAGTCTTCCAACTGGAGTATAAAGTTGGAAATGATACTATAAATCGTTAATAGAACGGAAGAAACTCAAAACTATAATATCAGAGATTCGAACATTTAAACATGCATGTACTATGGAAAAGTACTGTAATTGTTGTCACAGTGATTATAGATGATATTTATTGGTTTTTTACAATACTCTACCATTCTTAAATGAAGCAATTTTGGTACATAGTAACGAATAGGAAATATCGTATAAAATGTTATAATGTATGATCTCTGAATTCAAACAACACGCAAATGTCAGTTTCATTTTGCCTTCCAATAAATTGTTATAATAATGCTTTACGGAATTTCCATATTATGGAATATAACACCTTTTTATATATTATATTGGTAATTTATTTAATGCGTTTAAGATTTCGCAATAATGTATCACGAACTGATTTGAATAAAAAATTACCATTTATTGTAGCCAGTCGTCAGGTATATTTGTTTCATACGGACTTGCCAGTGTCTTATGTTTTTTATCAGTTGTTACACACTTGTAAGGGAATAACAAGATATCTATCAGGCAATATAACAATCTTAAGTCGAAAAAAAACATTCAACGCCATCACTGAAATAAAAACAAAACCGAACGGTCATAAAAACACTCCCTAAAACTAGAGATTGAGCGATTAAACCCCTATCATAAACCTAGGTTTAACTGTTTTAGTGAATTAAGATGCAGGATACATCTATCTACTAAAATACAGAAGAGCAAGGACGTTAACCTTAACAGATGACAGATAAATCTTTTACAATGAGCAACACTGACACTGACATTTCATAATTATTTTATATGTATTGTATATAATAGAAAGAATGCATATGGTTATTGCTAGTTGAAGAAAAATAAAATCAGAATTGTAATATTAAGTCAAAGACACAAAGCTATGAACTCTTTAGTTACGCACTTTCCAATCTATATGGAACATATGGGAGAATCAAAAACCTTCTATAAAAAAGATAACTCAAGACTAAAACAAAATATGACTAAAATGCAATCAGCTACAACTCCTGAAATAAAATTCCACGATGTAAACTGATACGATTTCAAGTAAAACATCGCATGAACGTGGATGCTACGGAAGTGTGATCAGCTCATATAATTTAGTGGCTACCATCATGTTGCTCATGGCAGGGCGAACATCGGTGATCTCACAATCGAGAAGTAGAGGAAGGGATACGATCTGTAGTCATCTGTGACACAGATATTTCATCACGGTCAATTAAAAATGAGAAAGTTAAGAATGTAAGGAAAGTCAGAGAGTTAAAACCATTAGCCATTAAGGACATACGATACAATTTTAATCCCATATTGAAATTTTGCTGACACTTTGCATATATGCTTTTTTTTGCCTGATTAAATCAAATATGGAATTAAACATGTACCTTCGTGTGGTACTTTAAATGAGGTCGAAATTTTATATATTTGCTCAAAATTCGGATTTGTGAATGTATTTTTGTTTTCGACAGAAATACATAACTTTTTTGTTTAAAAAAAAAAAACGTTAACTGTTAAATCTGTTTTATATAAATGTCCTTAAAATTTGCGCATTTTGATTTTTTAAAATGTTCACGAATGTAGAAAGAAAACATCATTTTTTTGTTTGTTTATTTATTAAATTTAAAAACAAATTGCACTACTGACGTTTTCATAAAAATTGGCACTCATAATCTTCTTACGTATTCAAACCGAATAACATTTTAAAAAATAGGGGTCCATGAACTCGTGTTCTAGTTATATAAGTTTGAATGATAAAAATCAGTCGAAAACTGAATCTTTTTCCCCGATTAGTCATAGTTTGACGTCGCGAAAATAACAATTTACGTTAGCAACGTCATTATCTCCCCTGGTACTGTATCGTATGTCTTTGATTGTTTTAGTATTGTTATCGTATTCACACCGTTTATCAAGTTGACAGTTTCACAGTAACACGGGTCAATTTACTTGAGAAGACGTTTCAAGGAGAATTCGACAAATGCAGCAATGTAACGTCGTTTGTAAGGACGCTCGTTTAATTTGGATATAATGGAGATTTCTATATACGTTTCATTATTTTTTTTTCTGTTTGCACAATACCCTGTAGATTAAACTATACTACTTTTTTACTATCATTCGGTATTAAGCTATTTATCCTAACGACACTAATAAATCGGTTTACCCATTCGTTTTGTTTGACTTCATTGGTTTATCTCATCCTCTTTGAATGTATTTATCTAAGAAAACATCCTCTTAAGAAAAAGGTATAGTGTTATTGTGAATACACACCTTTGAACGCAGATGTAACTATTATTTATGGAAACAGTAGAACGGAGTGGTGTGAGGTTTCGTGTTCTATTTATACTCATTTGATTAAAATGTTCTAATACGTTTTATGTTGTTTTTGATATACAAGCTGTGAGTCTGGAGCGTACATGGAAACATTTAGTCAGACAACATGTGTCCTGGCAATGAACTAAGGAGTCCAAAATTACTAACATTCAAACTCATTAGACGAAGAACAATAATCATCGTCAAAGCAAAAGAAAAAGTAAGACATACAACAAAATAAACCACACCATAGACAACTTATGATTCCGGGAGGTAAGCAGACCCTGCTCCACATATGGGACATGTCGTGATGCCCATGCAAGTACAAACATTACATACGTGTTCGATTTAAACAAACAGTATCACATATAAACCTCCAAACTATCATCAAGACAGGTAGAAATAATTTAAGTTTATTTTTATAAATTACAAAAACAACCGTAATAATGGTCAGAAAAGAAAAATATATGTACTTACATTGTACCTAAAAGTTCATGTTACACGATTTATGGGTAATCGATTATTAAATACAAATTCTGGTATACATTAATTTCAGTGTTGCAAACAGAAAATGAACATGTAATAAGGGTTTATAAATATCAACAGGTACCAGGCTTATAATATCATATGCCAGACGCGCGTTTCGTCTCTATAAGACACATTAGTGACGCTCAGATCAAAATCATTATAAAGACAATAGGGGGTTTGACTTTTTCCCTTCTTACAAAGTTTTAGTTTTATAAATTTTGACAGATATTTTAGAAGAAAAATTCAAAAATAAAAATCTAATTCTTTCGTCATAATTTAATTGAACACCTACCATATGATATTGAATCGACATCATAAAGTAAAACAAAAACTCTTAAAAAAACCCGAACCCGATAAAACGAAATTGTGAAAATAGGGTTTTAAGACTGAAACTACTATGACGAATGGCCATTCCTAAATGTAAAAAATTATTTAAATATTTAAACTAAATGCAACAGTAGGTAGTAGGTAATAGTAGTTTAGAGGCAACAGTAGTTTAAAGGTAACAATAGTTAACTATTGTTCAAATCTCATAGATCCATATAGAAGATTCAAATCATGGTTGATATAAAACACAGAGAATATCGAATGGACCACAAAAGGTACAAGACAGGATGCCTACAAAATTTAAACAATTATAAAGTGAAGTAAGTAGGTAGGTTGAGTATTTAAAAAGTAATTTGACAAAATATTCAAAAGTAGTCTATTCTTTACAAAACTGGAATACATAAAATAAAGTTACAATACCGTTACTGAGTGTAAAACGGGATGTACACTAACTTTATATGTATCCCTTTACTCTTTTAATGGATAACGCAGCTTTTTTCAAACTATTTGACAGGCGAGCAAATCATAATTATGTATGGAATTTGTTCACAGTGTATATAAACAATGATTTTTGAAAAGTAGAACCAAACTATATATTGTACAATGTTTATAAATACTAATATATTATATGCTTTAAGAAGTGTCATATATTTAAATCGTATACATATATGATTGTCGACTGTTCTATCACAACTTACAAAATGCAAACACGAATATAAACTAAGTAGCTTAAATAAAGACTACAATTAATATAACATAATTTATAAACTATATTTAAATTTTAATCTATAAACTATAATATCATACTTTAGATAATAAATAATATAAAAATATTGCAAAATATTTATCACACAATTAACTAAATTAGCATAAAAGAAAAGAAAATTCATATTTTCACATTTCATCCCATATACGGATTTTTGGAGTATAAAACGTTTCTGGTATCAACTGTTCGTGGGTATCTTATTTAAACGTTTATTGTTAATGGTTTCAATGTTAATTATAGTTTTTCCCTGCCTTTTGAAGCCAATAACTTGAAGCTACGGCAGGAGTATTTTGATGTTTAATATTGGTTTCATACCTTGTACAATTTCTAACAAACAGTACTTTTGTAAACCATGTTTTTATTAGAAATAAATCATTCATGCTATTTAATCGAATATCACTATACGCATTGTCGGGTCAGCAACAATCATTTATATTCCACGACATTGTATTCTAATTTTTTTATTACCCGTTGACTATTGCATAATTTCTATCTCCTACGTTTTTGTTTCATTGCAAATTGGCAATGTTTTCAACGCAAGTGTGATATGGTCAACATCTTTGTCCTTTGATGCTCCAGGATATGTGTATCCATCGAGGAAGTAACAGATTCCAGGAACATCTTCTGGAAATCCTACAGGTAAGTTTTCTCGTGACCTTGGAGTGAACTTGAACCCATCAACATTTTCTATGTAACTAAAAAAGAGACTTGTCTGTTAGTCGCAATATCGACACAAATACGTTAAACATAACATGTTTAAATGTTAGCAAGGACACCTTTAACAAAATTAAAAAGGCTTATTATCGTTTGCAATATTATACATTTGTCATTTTGGGTGCATTTTGTATCTGACAATGCAGTATGGGTTTTGCTCATTGTTAACGGTCGTACGGTGAACTATTATAGTTGTCATTTTTTATGTCCATTATTCTCTAGTGGAGTGTTGTCTCATAAGTATTCATAACACATCTTCTTATATTTTTCTAATTTATCAATACGGAAGATTATCAAAATATGTAACACACCCAATAATGAAAGAGTGGTCAATGCAAAAACGTCTGTGGTATTTATTCTGTAATAATAAAGTTTTTAACCAGTGGATGTAAAACTGATTTTCGGCTCTCCCTTGGCACCATTTGCGAGTATGGTCTTGAGGAAACGATGATAGTCCGTCGGACGGGGACGATAAATGGCTGGCCCATGTTAAGAGAGAGCCATATCTCTTGCACGTTAAAGACACCCTTGTAGATTTCGAAAAAGAGTAGGCTAATGCCGCTACAAGGCAGCACTCGCACCCGCAAAGTGGAAAGGGATTAATATAAGTTGTAAAACTTGTTTCCCAATCCACTATAAATAAATATGTTTAAACTAATGTAAAACTGATAATTTGCTGCGATTGAACAATTCTTTTGGAATCGAAAGCGTCAAGCGTCAAATAATTAAATAATCCACATGTTGTTTTCAAAATGATTATTTCAGCTTTATATTCTGCCTTTAACAGTTTTGAATGCGTTCTTTCAATCCTGCATAACTTTAAAATTCGAAATATATGCACCATATGCATTCCAAAAATGTCTCTATTTCAGAATTGATATTGCAATATTGATTTGTCTTTATTGTATTTGACATTGCTGAAAAATCGTGAGCATAGAAAGTCCCGAAGTAAAACAGCTCGTCTATCCGATTACAGATATAGTTTAAGAAGTGTTATGTGCCGCTGGTAGTTAATATTATATTAATTAGGAATATTAAATGATGTGTGGCAGTGTGAAAAAAAAGAAAATTGACTAGACAAAGTTTAATTAAAAAATAATAAGATAAAAACTAAACTGTCATGTCTTCATATAGTGTAGCATGAGTATACTAATACACTTTCGTACCTTTATAATTAAAATGTACACAAGTTTATATTTCATTATAGATTGCCAAAAATATTCCGAGTAAAATTGAACCTTTGTTCTATTGTAAATCAAATGTAAAAAAATTACTGTAAATAAGAATTCAAATTAAGTTTAGAATTTAGATTTGAACCGGATTCACAGACAGGATAATGGCTTTCCGTTAATCATTGCGAGATAAGAAGGGATATGATTATAGAAACAGGAAGGAATGTCTTTCCTGGTCTCTGATTAAAACTCTCTTGTTTTCCATATCAATAATAAGTAGAAAACAAATTATGATTCACACAAAAAGAAGGCAAAAGATACCAAGAGAACATTTATATTAACT
The DNA here is from genome assembly GCF_963676685.1 of Mytilus edulis. Taxonomy (NCBI): domain Eukaryota; kingdom Metazoa; phylum Mollusca; class Bivalvia; order Mytilida; family Mytilidae; genus Mytilus; species Mytilus edulis. The sequence continues at coordinate 10,154,123 of NC_092351.1, read as the reverse complement.
GAAGAGAAACACAAAATAGTATGACCAAAAAGAAAAAGGACGAAAAGAAAAACAACGTTTACACAGAAAAGTAAAGACTTTCCTTACGAAGTGTTTGTACCCTACGGTTAAACAGATTCTGAATTACTAGTAAAACCCGTCGTGTTGTTTATGACAGGTAAAACCCAATGGTTAAACAATCGGGGATGCCACATTTAGTGGTATATCGGACATGGGTGTGGCGATGCTACTCATATCTTATTGTTGATATGTGACATGGATATTCAATAGCTGTCAACCAAATCATTAGGTACATGAAGTATCCATTCAGATTCAAATACAAAAATGTCAAGAGCAGTTTTAAGACACACACCATTTGACTTTATTTGAAAATGATAAAAGTTTTCATACTTGTGAATCGTTGTTGTATGTTTTAAAGTCCCTAAAATCCATCAATTAAATTGAATGCAGATGCATTATATATAGATGAAAATATTGATTTGACGAGGAATTATACTTTCGTTCCTTGTATTCTTAATCCAAACTATTCATCTTTTCATGAATTTACATTTTTCTTACTGATTTCATAATTTAGGAATTCCGAAGAGATATTTTGCAAGCTTGCAATATTTCAAGAAGAAAAATCATCAGAAATAGTTTATGGTTTGGTTATATTAAAATTGACAAAGGAGTTGTTACAGTCGATCTAAAGCAAATAAATATACCAGACAGATGGTTTATATTATCTGATAATTGTCATTTTCATTCGTCTTTCGAAATGAAATTGATTACGATTAACATCTCTCTTTTTGGTAATTTTTCAGAGATTATCAAAACATTAATTTTACCATATTTCTTTTTGATATTAGCTTTTAGTTGTTTCCTAAAGATGTTGACCATTCAAGATGACGAGATACTAATAAATTTTGATATTGATGAATTTGATTTAAATGAAAAGGGTACTAATACATGCTACAATAATAACTCGTTTGGAACGTTCCTTCACACATTGTACATCAGTTACGATTGCCTATAATTGATAACATTCAAGTTTATTTCAACTTTGGTGGATAGTTGGTGCATTGTCAATCATACCACATCTCCTTATTTATAAATAGTTCCGTTATTGTACGAAACATTACACATGAAAATAACACGTTATAAAATCCAATGCGTCCGAGGCACTTTTCTGAAAACATTCCATGACTTCATTTTGGTCCATATAAATAATTCCTTAAAAAATCGCATTGTTTTTCCAAAACCTTTCATAATGCTTATCTTAAGATTGTTCTTGACTTTGTTGATATTTGTAGTCAAAATCGATTAGTTATAAACATTTAAAGGACAGTAAACAGTGTTAACACCAAAGGTAGTTTTTTTGAAAAACCAAATTTGATTGCAATGACAAATGAATATACACAATGTAGGTCCTTCTGGTGGATCGATTTTTTTCTCAAATTAAAGTTCAGTCATCTCGTAAGGTTAAATCAAGGCAACAGTAGGATACCGTTTTTCAAAATTCATAAATTATTTGAGAGAAAACAAATCCAGGTTACAAACTAACACCAATGGAACCATATCAACTTTGAGAGGAAAGCAATGTAACAACAGAAACACTAAACTGCAACAAAAACAAAAACTGCAACATACATAGAAACGGACTATTTGATAAAAACTGCCATATTCCTTAAATTATTCTAATTAAAATGCAGTATAATAAATTATCTTAGGGAAAACTAGTGTTCTCTTGATGTGTGCAATCTAAAGTACATTACATGAATTACCTGTATGTGGTAGGACTAATATTAATTCTGGTTGCTTCACTTCCAGATTCAAATTTGTTTGCTAGTGTTACATTGTTTCCAAACAAACAATATCTGGGCATGCGCACACCAACAATTCCTGCCAATACCGACCCACTATGTAATCCAATCCGCATCTGTAAAAGATTTAATAATATATAACTTTTTTTCTATTAAGTAGGTTATCAATATTTGATAAATCAAAATATCAGTCCTTAATTAACTGATAAAAAACGTTTCATTGGAATGAAATACAACCCTTAGGTGTTGGGTTGCCTGATATAGTTGTTTCCCAGTTACAGATTTCACTACATTACAGTTAAACACGACAAAAGTAACAGATGATTTATTACTTAACTGTTATGTTACATTTTAATGTTGTGTCGTTGTTCTCCTCTTATATTTAATGCGTTTCCCTTAGTTTCAGTGTGTTACCCGGATTTGTTTTTTTTTCCTATCGATTTATGAGTTTCGAACAGCAGTATACTACTGTTGACTTTATTAATTGAACTTGTTTTAAAAAGTAAATAACGTGACATTCTTACCCTTATCGTATTCCCATCATGTGACTTCTCTTTACCGGCAGTGTCCATCATTCTTATTGCCATCCAGGCTATTTGCTGGGCGTGGAATTTAGAGGGCCGGTGTAGCCCGCCAGCAACACAATAAGCGTCTCCGATTGTTTCTACCTACAACATGAATAAAAGGGGGCACTTAATATTCAGAAACGAAAACGAAAAACATCGTTAAGATGATTATTCTCTAAGCCATGATTAACACTCATTTGAATTTGTTTGGTATATGCAAGGTTTCGGAAACAAGTTCATTTGACAAGGAGGAAGTTCAAAATAAATATATTTTTTACATCGTTATCATGTTATTATATGGTTTGAGTTAAAGATTTGATTTTCATTACTTTATTGAAACTTCTTCAATAAAAAAGTAACAATTTTCAGTTCTTTCATTTAACGTTAGAGATTTTCTTAAAAAGATGTCTTTGCATTCGAAAGATCATTTCAGTTTTAATTTGAGGTATTATTTATTTCTTTGAATAAAATATGATTTCATTTTTTTTTTCAAAACAAATAACCGCAACAACCGCTTATTTTCTCAATAAAAACTTGAGATACATTTTTTTCCTGAGAAGCTTGTGTTTAACTTATAAAATTAATGTTTAGCAAAAGCAAATTATTTATTTGATTGCGAATTTAGTTAAGTTAGAAAATGTCATTGATACTTGATTTGCAGAAAGGCAATTATATCAATTTGTGCTTCCTGTTTCAATTTGGAAAAATTACACCTACTCGAAACTATTTCTAGATATCGGACACTTTGGTGAAAGTTAAAGCAATAATCTTCAATTAGTAATTTAGGAATCTGATTAAGTTTCGGTTTGATGAACGCGCTAATGGTGACTAGTCCTAATTATATATATACGTGTGACTTCTTTGTTAATTGAAATTCACTTTAATACTTACAAATGACAATAATAAAAGTAATTTCAGCTGATATATAGTATCTAGTAATCCCTTATGCTGAAAGAAATAAGTGAACTGTTGTGTTTATCATAGTACCATAGACTCAGTTATCCTTGTCATATGCACATTTTAGTATATCAAAACTTATATCGATCAAAGAATAAATATACAGCATACTATTATTATACTGTATATGTAAAAGAGGGACGAAAGATACTAAAGGGACAGCTTTGCTTGATATTTAAACGAATAGTTGTCGCACATTTGATCATTTACGCTTTCTATATAACAAAAAGAAAGATGAAAAACCATCGAAGATTAAAAAAAAAAGGTTGTATGTGTCAAAGCGACAACAACCCGACAAAAGAGCAGACAACATTTTTATTAATGCATTTTTTTTTAACGTTTTAGATAAACCTCTGTAAAACCTATTATTAATGCAAACGTCAAGTTAAGTTTACACTTCTAAGCCAATTAAAACAATTTCACATCGTCTCATTTCTGAGATCGTCAACTTGGATAGAGCTAATTTTGTATAGAATATTGAGGTTAATGCTTGCGAAGTTAATTCATTTAGGAAAAGATAACAGTAGTCATGTGAAATGGTAATAGGTTTTTATAAAATATTGTATTATTAGATATTCCTAACACCAAAATGTAAACATTTACTGCAATTAACCAGCTTTGTGTTCGTCTAGCTCTAGTATGAACTAGATTGGACAGATATTGTGATAATCAGTCTTAATGGAATGAAGTCATTCTCGTTATTTCTATGGTCAAGTAAATCGGTTGATGATATTGTCATCATTTTTGTTATAATGATGTTATTTCTGCCATAGAAATGCCTGCTGAAGAAATTGCTTAAAATTAGTTCTATTGCATGAGTGACAATAACGAAATAAGATTATATACAATAAAATAATAACAAAAAAATAACAAAAGTAGAAACCATATTAATCATAAAAAAATGGAGTTTCGCTATAAAGCATCAATTCTTTTTCTTGAAATATTTCATCACTAATGGGAGAGCTTCTTTTGACCAGACCAGTTCAAATAAATTATAGGTTCGTGTATAGTGTCTTCTTAAAATACAATCTATTTCATTCAGAAAATGATTATTATAACAGATATTGTGTCTGTCCCTTTAAACATACCAACACTGTTTAAACACACTCACCTTCGCAGCAGAATTTTGACCAATAATTCAATTTTTTAGGTTTTCTTATAACCGTTTGGTGTGCAAGTAAAACATATTGTTCGTTGTTTATGACTTGCATTGCATATTTAGTAATTCTCAGTTTAATGCGGTGCATTTTTGGATTGTTCATGTACAGCTTTTGTCCCTAACCATAATCATTAAAAGTCAAGTTATCATAGTATCCCAAGCAACGGATTTATCAAGGCACAACACCGCAATACAACATACGTATAAAACGTTCTTTGACCATTAAAGCATATAATTATTTTTCAAGAATCTTTCTAGACTTTAAGTCATTTGAATTTTCATAATTGTACTTTTGACCAAAGTAAGCTTTATGTGTATTGTTTTAGACACTTTGACACTGAATTATTTTGCATAACCTGAAACTGAGATATACTGGACAAATGAAATGTGAAGTTACCATGTACACGTCAAGATCTCCACAGAAACATACTGGACAAATGAAATGTGACGTTACCTTGTACACGTCAAGATCTCCACAGAAATATACTGGACAAATGAAATGTGAAGTTACCTTGTACACGTCAAGACCTCCACAGAAATATACTGGACAAATGAAATGTAACGTTACCTTGTAAACGTCAAGATCACCACAGAAATGGTCAAACTGTGTGTATAGAGAATTCAGCATATTGATCACGGTGAGTGGAGTACAGGAAGAACAAATAGCAGTAAAACCAACAATATCACTGAATAACATCGTCACTTCATCGATCTTCATCGGTTCTATCGTTTCGCCTGAAAAATATAAAGTGCTATCAATCAACGGTTATCACTTTATTAAATCGCCACATTATCAATCTTCATCCCTGTGTACTCGCTTAGAATACATTAGTTTTTACAAATCAAACTTAATAATCAGGTCGTTAAAATTTCGATTGTGTCAGATAAGTCAAAGCCGTTCAAGAACAATATTCTTTGATATCGATAAGGTAAATAATCGATAAATTATCATCATAAAGACAAAAAATCATGTTATAATAAACGTTACTGCATAACATAGTCTCCTCGTTATCTTCATTGTTTATCTTGACTTTTAAAAATTAATTAATTATTGCAATAACTCCGACTTCATCATATAGTAACATATCTAGTAATTAACATCAATATATAAAATATTAACTATGAAGGTACATCTGAAAACCATGTAAACTGTATCATTGATCCTTTTTAACATGCGTTCTTTATATCTTTTGCTTTCGGCTCGACAAAATAAATCAGATATTTCAATTCTGGTATCTATGCATTTATTTTAAAAATCACCGATATCATTCATATGTCACAACTCCGTCGATACCAATCTCTATTGTTTCGCCTACAATCATTGCAACTTCATACAAAACCAAACTTATCATTTGAAACTTTCGGTCGTTTAAAACCATTTCGTTAGATTGTTGATACATGTAGCTAGAATGTAATATAAGATATACGTATAAATCAACAGTACTACTAAAGAACATTCAGCAAACCATCGATCTTTGGCTGCTTTAATGTTCCATTAGTAGTAAAAGATACAATTCAGTCAGCTACATTTCGTCTTGGTATCGTTTTATACAATTTATACTCCTGATTTATGAATTTAATCTATGTTTTTCAAACCCAAAATTTGATGATTCCATGCCAACTCCTGTCAAATCAGAACCCTTTTCAAATGCATTTAATTGAATATTGTAAAATAAGTCAATACCTCTCCACAGTCGAGATGCAAGTTTTTCAGGAAATATCATGTGTAAGAGTTCGACGTTTTTCTTTTTCTCAGCCTCTACAGCTTCAGTTCCTTCTATGATGCTTCTCTTCATTTGTTCCATTCTTTTCTTCAATCCATCCTAAATTTACAATTTGAATATACAGCATATAGTCATGGTCAGATTCGTTTTGTTTTGAAATTTTGTGACCAAATCATAGATATTCAATACTCTCAATGACTTGAAGGAATAAAAATGTGTCCTCAAATTGACTATGACCGGAAACAACAGTCAAGTCAGTATCATAGCATCTCTTCTAAAACAAATATCATTTCATACGTTATCTTTTTTGTATTCTTCTCTTTCGTGTTTGCTTATGTGCTTGTCTATATGCCTTTTTATGTTGGTGATTGGCATTATGATACAATATTGACTGTTGTACCCTTATTTTGACATTTTTACCATTATGTCTATCTGCCTTGTTCACACATTGTTCTCAATATAATAGAATTTTTTGCGACTGTCACGCAAGTAAGAGGTTTAGCTAGCTATAAAACCAGGTTTAATTTACCATTTGCTTCATAAGAAAACGCCAGTACCAAGTCAGGAATTTGACAGTTGTTGTCAATTCGTATGATGTTTTTTGAGCTTTTTATTTTGACATGTGACTAGAGACTTTCCGTTTTGAATTTTGCAGAAGAGATCGGTATCTTTATTATTTTACTTTTACTAGAAAATGTCTGCAAACAACTTGCGGTACAATGGGGCTAGTGTTAAAACAAAACAGTTTCTACATTTCGTGTGTAGTATGTCGACTGGGCATGTTCAAGTGTCCAGACACAGATCGATTACTCAAAAATAGACGTTTTCTGTGGGAAAAAAATTGTCCCAAAATCAAATTTATGAAGTACCAAACACTTTATTTCTAAGTTATATCATAAATATTTCCGATTTTGTATGGTTTATGTGGAGGTACGGCTCAATGTGAAGTTGGTATTCCTTTATTAGATAGATTGTGTAATGTCGTTAACAGACTTTTAAACACTCTTTACTCGAGAAATATGTCCCATGTTAACAGAAAGTGCTACAGTTGTTATAAACGATAGCTCTCATCATTTGAGCTAATATGGTACTTTCATTCGATGGAATTGCAATATAAAATACTTGAGAGAAGATCTTTTTTAGCAGATTTCAAAATGATTTTTTATTTTCTTGTTTAAATTTAAGGGCAGTACTGTGAATTATTTATCAGTCGTTTTTTCACAATTTTCAACATATTGTCTAGATAAGAAAGACGGTGTTTGCCTGCATCAGATCGGGCTGCCCGGTCCATGTGTAATATTTTGTTGTTTATTTTAGTTCTGACATCTACGTTTTCGAGAAGTCAGGTTTTATGGTTGACTTCGCCTAATGCACTGTTTATTTATTTATGTGATTCCTGTTATCCATCTTTATGTTTTATAAACAAGAACGGAAATAAAACTAGCGAAAAGCAAGGACTATTGCCAGCTATAAGTAACAAAATCAAATTAAAGAGGATCAGAAATCTGAAGAATGGCCGAGAACAAGTTACAAATATACGAAGGGCTTAGAATGAAAAGTAACAAACAGACAAAACTATGGAAAAGGGATAGACGAAGAGCTAGGAAGGACTTCAATTAGATGGGCGAGGTACGGAGAAGAATGGAAAATATTTACATACTACTTCTTGAAATGGACGAACAGCTGTGGTGTAATGGAAACAAATAGATACTCATTCATATTGAAAAGGGAAACGTCTGGACAGAAAATGACTTAAATAAGCATCTATAGAATATGTTTATCTATAAATTTCGAAGCCATTCCCTAAGATGCATTAATGAAGAGCTGATGAATGTTTTGTCGAAGTAGAAAGGAAAAGAACCATTAGTTATATTATGTATCATCTGCACAAGCCATAAACAATCTAAAGATATTTTTATGGATAATAACATAGTATTAAAGTTTTAATGGTCATATGGCGTGTTCAGAGTTCTTTATACAATAATGTTACATTTCCATTCAGAAATTGGTCGTGAAGGCTTTTATACCACTGTATTCCGATATATTCACAGGGTGCAACATTCTCGTTTAAAGGCAAGAACATATTTCATTTGCTTCAAGTGTCATTTGTTTTATAAATTTGTAAAAGAAATACTATTAGGTGAATGAACTATAGCAGTATGAACAGATTAAATTTTAATCTAAAATTAATTTTCCAATCTACAATATATTTTGTACGTTTTATGCTTATATATGTCTAAGAAATTCATAATTTGACTGAACACTGCAATAATATATTCAAATGACATCAATTTCTGTGTTGTAATCGAAAGAATACAGGAAACGTCAATGAACCAGAAAGGAGTAGGTTCAGTAAGACCTCTTTTTGGCCCCAAAATATAGCGGTTTTACAAAATTGTAAAAATGTATACTTTTAGTTATTTATTGGACAGTAGAATGCTTCTGCTATATAAATATGGATTGTTTTTGACAATACGATGCACATATATCGGATACTAGCATCATTAAGTCATGCTAAATTACTGAAATTTTCACAATGTTAGCATTTTAGTTAAATTTTAGACGGTTTTCGTCTTAAATGAAAGTGGCCGCATTCGTGTTCATTCTTAATATTGAAATGTAAGTTGTATTTGATGATAAGACATAACATATATAAAGGTTGAGGATGAACCCGGATGCGGCCACTTTCATTTTTGACAAAAACCAACTGAAAAGTGACATTTTGGGGCATATTTGATATATTTTTTATATTTAAGCTAGAATCGGAGCGTTTTTAATGAGTAAATCAGTCAAAATATTTTATATATACTTATTGAATCAATTGAAACAGACACTTAAGTGTTTAAAAAGTGTCAAAAATCTTTCGTTAGATGAACTTGAAATTTGAGGCCAAAATCGGCCCTTACCGGACCTACTCCTTTTAAATTCGACGTTATGATATACAATAACATGTGATTTTTAGTCTGTGAAATTAATAACAAAATAACATGTAGACAATTTTTGTATCAATACGTCATGGTGCCAGACCCGTGGTATTCTCCTTACGAATATAACGTTGACGTCCAGCTTAATAAAACCTTTTAGGTTGATAACAGTATGGAATAGTATGATGGAAGACATTTCTCCCTCTAAACTCTACACCTCGAGTTGGTTTACCGTTATGGAATACCTGTTAAAGACGGATATTTTTCAACTGTCGTAACCTCAATCCTCTTCTTTTGGATGTAATATACCGTATAAGACTTATCACCGGGCGTGTACTAACATTAGCAACACGACGGACGCCACATATAGAGCATAATCTTCTACACTTTCCAGGGTTCCTGAGACTAAGCCCGGATTTTACTCAAACCTTAGCGATCTATATTGTGTTTGTATAGTATTGTTGGTCTATTGGTCGGGTTTTTTTTCATGACTGTACGTTTGTTTGGTATTTTTCACTTCTCTTCTGTAACATAATACAAGAGCTCAAAGTGGAAACTAACAACTTCATACTTCCCAATTATCCATATTTAAATAGAGGGCAAATTGAATAGAACATCTCCTTTTATCAACGACGCTAAATGAATGAGACCACGAACAGTTCTGTCCAAATATCTATATTTGAAAAGTGTTTACAAAGAAATTAAATTTTGTGACGTGATCATTTTTTAATACGTCTTATAAGAGAAAGTTTTGATTAGGATTTACACTTCCCGATAGGACCAATGACACCATTCTACTTTAGTATGCTCTCTTATTAAAATGTGTTAATAGTAAGTTACCTGTGCTTTTGTCTGTTCACCGACAAGAATGAGATCCCTCGTGGCATCATGAATTGGAAGATCAGATATATAAAGACCACGTGCTATTAATTCGTCTATTTTCTCAATGCTGGGAGAACCAAGAAATAAGATGCTGTCTGATTCTTGAAGGTATATCATTTGTCCTTTCAATTGCATATGCTGTAATTGGACAATTAAGAGAAAGCTTAGATTAGATGGACATCACACTAATGCCTATATAGCCTCCGGGGAAAAAATCTTTTATGTAAGAATCATTAACTTGGTATTGCTTGAAGGGTCATGGTCGCTTTGATAAAATTAATTATCCTTTAATCCGTTCAAATAGATCGGATACGAAATATTGTTATTTTCATGTATACGTTCGTTTAAGGGTAAACAATCTATGCAATAAACAACAAATGACCAGTTGTCAAACGTTCTGAAATACATGAAATATATCTTAATATTTGACACACATATTAACATGAGTGAAATAAACTGAGACATTCCCAATCTTGACAAAATATATCGAGTCAGTGATAGTCAAGTGCAATATATTTTGGATTCGGAAACTGGAATGAAAAGATGATTAATTGAATGGACCAAATAAAGAGCCTACACTGTCTTGAATATTAGTGTTTACTATAATGATCTGTTATTGGCGAAAACGAAATTCGAAAAATTTGCATTTGCTTTAGTAGTGAATAAACAATCATCCATGGGGGGAAATACTTCATGTGTTCCTTTCAACCAGTCCTCTGTAGTATTGTTAACAAACACATGAATGGTATAAAAATGTGAACTTCGATAAAAGGAAAATTGAAATATCAAAAGTATGTAATTCGTTTAAAATAATGTAGATCGTACATCATGTAAAGCCATAATTGTTACCAAGTCATAGTGGTTCTTTAAAGTTGTCAATCTTTTCTTTCAGGTCTCGGAATCGAAAATATTTTGGATTTGTTCATCAATGAAATGGTTTGATTTTTTTTCTTCAAAATTTGATCCTGACAGATATGTGAAACCCTCTTACTAGTGTGACTTAACTGTAATCAATCATACCGCGTTTTCTGGACCAACAAATTGAGGAGCCAAAAGTGTCAATTTTTGTTAAGTATATATACATGGAAGTTACAAACTCGGATTGGAATTGATGTTAATAACTTGTATCTACAAACATTCTTTGATATAATCAAAAGCAATGTTTTTGCCCCGAGCATTAATTTAGAGACATTGAGTGTCGAAATGCGAATCAGGTGCAGGAAAATTTATCCTTTCATGTTTGTTTTACAACTTATTCATTAAATGACCGACAACTCTAAGAATTACTTTGTTCGTTCAAGTGTGTATTGATTAACGTTGTTGCATTATTACGAGAATATCGGCGTTATTACTATTTTTGACAAGATGCTATAGAAAACCAAAAATCATCACGATTTGCGTTAGCAGATATGATTGCTACATTTGAAGAATAATGACATATAAACTAATTCTACATAGATGGTATATCCCAGACGAATGAAAAGGACAAAAACTGCACGTGTTGACACGATGCACTATATGTGTCTTTACTGTTCGTCAGTACAATCACAAGACATGAATCAACCTTCGTCGCAGTATTTACGAGGGTGAACCGAAAAGTAAGTATCAAATTTCATTGATAAAAATCAATAAAAGACGGAAACACCAGCTGGTTTGGATATTAATATTCCCAATATAAAAGACTTAATAGATGATGTAATAGGATTAAATGTGATGCGGAACGGTTGTAAAGGATACTTGGCTGACATCAGTAATGAAATAGACACATATCATAGGTTATAACAAGGCTTAACATTACTACCAGTTAAATTAGCTTTTTAATTCACTATTCATGGGAATGACGTTAAAGAGATACTTAAATTTAGAAAAACTGGCAATGTTTAAATGTGTTTAACCTCTAAACAAACTCAATAATTGTCATATTTTGAGTCATCTTGCATTTTAAAGAACATGCTGCAATTTTGTTTGATGTACTAGATGAAAACAAATAAACTGTAAAATATATGAAGTATAGAATATATTTTCTAAATTATTTTTTTTATTTTTTTTCATATGTTGTACTATTTCACTACTATCAGAGGTTAAGTGGACGGATTGGCACTAACAGACTTGTTCAATCCCGCCACATTCTGTATGTATTTCCCTTTCCTAAATCATGAGTCTGTAATACGGGGGGTGTCGTTTGTTGCTGTATATCACATTTGTTTTTCATTCATTCTTTTGAACATAAATCAGGCCGTTAGTTTTTGTCTTTTGGATTCTATTACTGTATGTCAGTTAAGGGTTTTTAATTCATAGCTGATGATGAAGTATGGAAATTGCTCATTGTTGAAGGCTGTACGTCGATCTATAGTGTTTAACCTCTATGTCAGTTGGTCTTTGGTGGAGAGTTTTCGAATTGGCAATCATACGACATCTTCTTATTTGTATAATAACTGTCAACCTACCTGTTGTAACTTTGATCCGCATTTACTCTCCAATACAAATGAGAAATTCACCCTTGAGAGAAGTGCTGAGAATGTTATTTGGTCGAGCTTAGGGCGAGTAATGCTAAAGTAGGTTTCAAAGTTCAAACCTTTTGTTTGAATATCAGAGGCTATGACTTTCATGAGAGATTTTCCAAGTTGTACTATTTTTAGATTTCTGTCTACTATCACATGAAAAGGGCAAGCCTCACAAAAAGTGGATATCCCAATTTTTAAATCGGACGGTTTGCTCGAATATGTCGATTGATTAACACATATCGTGCAGTTATTGTTACTGTTGCGTTGTGAAGAATTTATATGAAAGACATGATGAATTCCGGAAGGCGATTCGCTTGGCTGAATAACTATGTCAATCTGCACTTGACATAAAAGTTCAGCGATTTCTTGAACTATTCCTGCATAATAAGATAACAGACGACGCTTGTCAGAGTAAAAATGCATATCAACATTGTCTAACTTATTTTCACATCGAAACGAGGGTGGAGTTTGATTCTTAAACTGTGGGGCTTTACATATTTCCTCATGCAATCCATCTAAGTTACTGAAGAATTCCACCATGTTACTACCCATCATTCCAAGAGCTTTGCCGTATTCTGCCAGACATAACTTTACATACTCCCGACCCAACTGATTTAGACATGTTGATAGGTCCGTTTCTGAAATTGTATGATAAAACCTTAATAATTTACAATTTTGACATGAACTGCTTAATACATACGATTAAGTTTAAGTTAACATTCACAATAGAAAATGCAGCATTGTTTTCATCTAATCCTTCATAGTTTAGTTCATTGTGTTTAAATATGGTTTCGAACATTTCAACTACTGATTCTGTCAATCATTTCAAAAAGAGAAAGACGAGGGTGAGAGAAAGAGCTGGAATAAAAGTCAACAGTCAAACTTCTATATTTATATTAAATATGCTTTACGTCTAAAAGTAAGTACAAGGTCTAAAATAGTTGTTTGTGGGATGAAGCTTAGTTGTGGGTTTTAAATAGTAAAGTTAAAGAGAGTTCTAATGTTTTACGGGAATTCTAATAATGTTTGGCAATGGTTGAAATTATGAAATACTAGTATCAATGTCACAGATGACAATAGATATGTTCCATTGATAGAAGCCGCCATCAAGTCCTACTTATCTTGTTGTTCTACGTATACCAAATGCGACTTATCACTGGATATTAATGTAATTGCACGGGCAATACGATGGGCCAATGTATTTGAGCAAAAACTGCGAGTACATATTATCAAATGTTGTTTATTTAACTTTGTCTTAATTTTCGTTTTTGTGTCGGTCGATTTGTAGTTATCTTTTCCCTTTTCCATGATTTTGTCTATCTTCCAATTGTTTTGTTATTAACAACAGTTCTAATATGGTATGTACTATCAATGACAAAAACTTTTTTGTTGGAGTGATTGTTAAATGTAGTATCTACTACACCTATTATGTTGGCGTGATTGTTAAATGTAGTATCTACTACACCTATTATGTTGGAGTGATTGTTAAATGTAGTATCTACTACACCTATTATGTTGGAGTGATTGTTAAATGTAGTATCTTCTACACCTATTATGTTGGCGTCTTTGTCAGAATAATGTGTATGAATGTTTAAATTTGCTTGTCACTTCTGTTGTTTGTTTGTGAAGTATATGTACATAGCTTTTAGCTACTAGATCCGATTTATTGTTAATTAAAGAACCTTAGTGAGCGCGCTCACATACCCCACGCCCCCACATTGTCATTGGAGAAATGAAATAAGTGTAAGAAAAGAAAATTGTATAAGAAAAAAAAATTGAATCATAATTTTCTGTCAATATGCACATCTACATAGTATCTCCTTATTATCTACAAAGATTCATGAAATTCTGTTGTGTGGTTTCAGAGGAGCTGCGATGACAAACTGTTGCAGAAGTACATTGAAGCAAATAAGTTCAAAGGAGCATAACTCCTAGAAAATTGTTTTTGTAATTGCCTGTCAATATGCACATCTACATAGTATGTCCTTATTATCTACAAAGTTTCATGAAATTCTGTTATATGGTTTCAGAGAAGTTGTGATGACGAACTGTTGCAGTAGTACATTAAAGCAAATAAGTTCAAAGGGGCGTAACTCCTGGAAAAAAAATTGAATCGTAATTTCCTGTCGATATGCACATCAGTATGTCCTTATTATCTACAAAGTTTTATGAAATTCTGTTGTGTAGTTTCAGAGGAGTTGCGATGACAAACTGTTGCAGTAGTACATTAAGGCAAATAAGTTCAAAGGGACACAACTCCTACAAAAATAATTGAATCGTAATTTCATGTCGATATGCACATCTACATATTATGTCCTTATTATCTAAAAAGGTTTTGTGAAATTCTGTTGTGTGGTTTTAGAGGAGTTGCGATGACAAACTGTTGCAGTAGTACATTAAAGTAAATAAGTTCAAAGGGGCGTAACTCCTAGAAAAAAAATGAATCGCAATTTCCCGTCGATATGCACAACTACATAGTATGTCCTTATTATCTGAAAAGGTTTCGTGAAATTCTGTTGTGTGGTTTGAGAGGAGTTGCGATGACAAGAAACAGGACTGACGGACGGACGGGTCAAAAACATTATACCCTCTGCAACCAGTTGCGTGGGGTATAATTAACCTAGTATTATAGATATAAGAAGATAATATGAGTACCAATGAGACAAATCTTCATCCAAGTCTCAATTTATACAATTAAACCATTATAGGTCAAAGTACGGTCTTCACCACGGAGTCTATGCCTGTTTAGGTTGCTCTTCCTGCTTTGTCAATTTAACAGAACTATCAACAATAGTTATACACATGGGAAGTAAAGCTAGTTTTAAAAACAGGTTTAACCTACTATTTTTATTAAAAAATGCCTGTTCCAATTGAGGAATATAACAGTTGTTTCTATTCAATCAGTTAGGACTTCCTCTTCTTGAATTTGCCATAGAGTTCGGTATTTTTGTTAATATTATTTTTGGTATTGGCCTTGGTATAATTTATTCTTATTTGTGTTACTCTAGATTTCTATACAAAGAACGAATGTGATCATTATAACTTACAGAACATGACATTATTATACACCATAGACAATCGTTTGTAATCCGTCTTATCATACAGTAATTACACATTCAAAGTTAGCAATTACTTTCAGAAAAGTCTTCCAAAGCAAGTTAACTTGCTACTGGTTTTCCGTTTTTTAAAAGAGATAATTTTCCAAATTAGGGATATTAAGGAACAATTCACTATAATGGAATATAATTGCGCTCATGTTAGATTCGGTTAAATTAAATATAGGCTACCAAACGGACAACTAAATCTCCTTAGTCAACTCAAATGAACACAACATATCGGTGTGCTATACACAATCTATTTCTGTACATATGTAAGTAACAGATCAAATGTTCACCTAAATCATCTACATACATATATATATATTTTAAACCAGAACATTTCTGTGACGAGTACCCAAGTTGAAATTTAACACACCGAATTAGCTGCCAATGGAACGCTTTTATACACACGAATAATCATAAAGAATTTTATAAAGATGTAATATAAGATTATTCGTGCGAGTAACTTCTGTATCAGGTCATACCGTTGTTCATATTTAATTTGATAAAAAAAATACTATTAAAAAAATATGATGTCTCAGTTGGTATACTTCACAATTGACTTTTCTGCTCTTATCTAACCCGACTATTTTTATAACTTTCTTTTTTCAACCCAACTATAAAGATATTGCAAAATGACACAAGACACTGAGTGGGTTTTAGACTTGATACAGGCATCTAACATTAAAGTTGTTACTGAGTTAAACTTATCATTTAAGAAATCAAAAAAACCAGTTTCAATTTCCATCAGTGGGGTTAAGCATGTTACAAAAAAAACGTATATTTAAAACTAGAAAATAAGATCACATAATACCAAAATAAAGTCCAATGATAAATGACAAAAGCACAAGTACAAACTTCAAACACAAAAATATTTATCAATTCAAACAATGCTTGCAGCTACTTTAAAAACATGTTAAAGGAATCCAAATGTATTAAGCCTGCTGATATGATTGCATCGTGTCCCACATTCTATATACTATATACCGACTATGTTGTTCTTATGGTTGGACCATAACAGCACAATTTTTGTGATACATGTTCCAGCAATGAAAATTTGTGTTATCTATTTGCCTAACATCCATGCTGGGGCTTTTTTTTCGCACCAAATTGACTAAATCTGATAATGCTATACTGAAATGTTCATGAATTACTAGTACTTTTTCTCGTACTACTTTTTTTGTGAAAGTCAGTCGTATAAACAACAATGTTCAGTTTTTCAGATACAAACAGTTTAACAATAACTAATAGTTAAAAGTTGGATTTTAATGTAAGGGAGGAAATGGTTGAAGGCTGCCAGAGAACAATTCAAGACCTTAAACGTCGGGAGGGTTAAAATTATTTTGTCATACATAAGGTTATGTAAAATTGAGAATGGAAATGGGGAATGTACAGACATTTATACAAATATGTATCGGGGTATCTCACGCACAGAGAGGTAACTATAAAACAGAAACTTCCTATGCCTTCCTAATCAGTTAGTTATGTTTTTTCAGCATTCCGTGCCACATCCTCTCTAAACAATACAATGTCGGATGATGATGGACGTACGAGTAGGTGTGGTCATTCCGCGCCATATCCTCTCTAAACAATACAATCTCGGACGATGATGGACGTACAAGTCGGTGTGGTCATTCCGCGCCATATCCTCTCTAAATAATACAATGTCGGACGATGATGGACGTACAAGTATGTGTGGTCATATTCTAAAACCAAGACATGTCCTCGTGGTGTTACAAGAAGTTAAAATCCGTCAAACATACCAGAATATCAGTTAACGATTTCATTGTTGTAAAAGACGGATAAAAATGTATAAATCATAAAAATCCTTATTTCGTTTTCATACTTAAAAGTATTAGAAACACAAATCCAACTCCGAGCATTGCAACACAACCTATTCAAGCAACTATTGCAATTGATTATTTAACTAAATCATAGGGGACTCTGTAAGAAATTAAGACAAAAGTAAATCATTAAGTGTGGTTTGTCAATCAACAATCTACTGTTTCCTTCTACATCGTAATTCTATATGGAAAAGGACAAATTGATTGCATATACAATCTACTACTAATGATTCCTTGATTCTAATTACAGCTAAAATCACACGACCGTCAAATAATCATTCTGTTTGGTTATTAGCCTGATTTTTTAGCATCGCGATTCCAAGATTTCTATTTCGAGTAGAAAACAAATATACAATCAGAACATCGTTAAGCTTTGCTTACAATTAATTTCAATAACCAAGGAAACTTTATTCCTTAATTGCTTGAATTAATGATTTATGTAATTTGAACTTGCTTATGTAAACGTCGTGTATTAAAGGTTCAAAACAAGTTTGCAATCAACAATGCAATTTCACGGGAATAAATTCAGCCGAGTATATTCATCGAGAGTCTGTGGTTTAGTGGTTATAGTTTGTCTATGTATATCTTCGTTTATTGTTTGACTGCTGTATCCATATTTATGACATGTTCACCTATTATGTCTGTTTGTTTTGTTCACACATCGGTGTCAATATAATGGAATTTGATGCGAATTTCATACAAATGAGAGGTTTAGCTAGTTTAAAATCAGGTTTCATCCACCAAAATGTGTGTACCAAGTATTACAGTTGTATACATTAGTTTGATGTGTGTACCAAGTATTACAGTTGTATACATTAGTTTGATGTGTGTACCAAGTATTACAGTTGGTTACATTAGTTTGATGTGTGTATCAAGTATTACAGTTGTATACATTAGTTTGATGTGTGTACCAAGTATTACAGTTGTATACATTAGTTTGATGTGTGTACCAAGTATTACAGTTGTATACATTAGTTTGATGTGTGTACCAAGTATTACAGTTGTATACATTAGTTTGATGTGTGTACCAAGTATTACAGTTGTATACATTAGTTTGATGTGTGTACCAAGTATTACAGTTGTATACATTAGTTTGATGTGTTTGAGCTCTTGCCATTTGATAAGTGACTTTCTTTTTGATTTTTTTTCGGAATTCAGTATTTTTGTGGTTTTACTTTTTCTTGTCTTTATATCACTGTATTATCCTATTTTCCTTTTTTCACATTATCGCTTTTTTGATAGTTTTGCATAATGTGCATTCATATCTAATCTATATTGTATTACTTCCAATGATTTTTATCTGCACTTAAAAAAGTACAACCGTATGACACTCCTATCCATAACTTGTTGAAACATAAGAATGTATTTGATCTACAAGTGTACTATAAGCCAAAATCTATAGTTTCTACTTATAAACAAGTATCTATGATGAGTACAGAAATCCGATAAGAGTATAAAGCATATCAATAGCTTCAAGTAAGAATCAATGCATGTACTGTCATCGCATTTCACGTTTATACCTAATATTGAGTGACAGAATCGTTAAGAGTATTTCTATAAACAGCAGGCACAATCAGATTGTGTTCAAGTGGTACAGTATGTCATTAGTAAACAACTCCAATTTTATCAAAGGTGGGATCGATCAAATTCAATTTGCACTTTTAGACCTCAGATTCACAACAAAAATCACGACTTTACTCTTCAAAATTAGTGGCATATTTGTTCATGTTGAGAGTCTCTCATCAATGTAATTCTCTCAGATTATTTCCAAGACTGTCATTTTTGGGGGCAGTTATCACAAATGAAAACAGTGTACTAGTATACTGTTCAAAGAAGCTCAAATCGTTCGTTTTTATAGCTATGTATATTATTGAAATGTTGACCAATTTACATTTAACGAATTTGCAAACTCTTTTTGCGGAAAGTAAGTTTATGATCGCCTATAACTCTACTGAAATACTCGAGGGTAGATTAAATATAATGTCAAACAACAGTTTGTTATTCGCTGTTGAATCATTAATACAATATATGAATATGTATATATTCAAACATTGCATAACATTGAATACATACAATTGATTTTTATTTCAATGTTATGAATTTATTCTTTATAATTAAATTTATATATAAATTTTTTAACATAATAGTTTCTTAATTAACAGTCTAACAACAGGTCTCTGTCGTATGACCATATGTGTTATTTGCTCTACTTCGGGCTCGATCAGTAGAACATATTACAAATGAACAGCAAATATGTATATGAAGATAGTAAATAATTGAACATACAAGTTATTTTTCAACGATTTTAGTAGATTTTATGTAGAGGAAACGCGCGTCTGGCGTATAAAATTATAATCCTGGTACTTTTGATAACTATTAGTATACTACCAGCTATTCTTATTATTGTGCTCTTTCAGCTTTACAGTTGAAGGTATATAGCTAGTTAAACAGTCCAGGAGCTACTATTGTCACAAGAATTCATTTAATGAAAAACCGGATTATCCTCTCTGCCAAATGCATATTAATAATGTTTGCAGTAACATTCTTGTTGAGTAACTTTATACTTCGTACCGTTAGCAATGCAGAAGTAAAACATCTTTTTATAAGTCAATAGTTCATAACGAATTAGAAGCAATTATATCCCTAAAAGTTGATATCTTATCTAGCTATTTATATATGACGATCTATATATGGATATATAGCACCATTAGACGTTGATTGTTTACTTCAATACATAGAAAGAACATGCGGATGTCACCGCAAATTAAAAAAACAACACTTCAGATTATTTTTCCTGTGAGATGAAATTTCGATTGGAATACCAAAGACTTTATCAATAAGCTCTCATTAGTAGGAAACCCAATTGTCTAACCGTCGTCTAATTTAGACTTTTCGTATTTAAAGTAATTGGTCCTCTCCAAACGAATGCATAAAACATGATTAGAAAACTAATTTCACATAGGCTTGTAAAGTCTGGCGTTTATGTTGGCACACGAAGCCAATCACGATAATAAAAAAGGTATTCGTCTTATAACTATATCTCGTTTTACATCGAGATTCTTCGATAGTTTCACTGAAATGATTATAATGAATGGAAATTGCCTTAAACCAATTGTAAAACTTAGTAATTTAGAAAATCTTACATGAAGTTTTACCTTATGGGAGTCTATAGTGATTAATATTAACTGACAATTTGTCGAAAACAATACGTATGATTCTGATTATAACGCAGACATCGTTGTTAATTCTATTAAATTGTATAGATAAGGCAGCGTTTAAGGGAATATATGATTTCTTCCTTGTTCAAAACATTATGATTGTTGTTTATAGATTCTGTTGTTTTCCTTCATACCAAATAGTTATCAAAGGTACCAGGCTTATATAAGACTCATCAGTGACGCTCAGATAAAAATGTTTGAAAGCCAAAACAAGTACAAATGTATTGACTTGAATATATACATCTGCCAGTAGTAGCATTTTTCTAACACAAATATTATAAAATAAATAATCGCAAAAAAAATTGTTAGGTCAATTTCTTAAAGTTAAGGGGGAAGAAACCAATGGGGTATTTAAAAAGTAAAATCACAAAAATACTGATCTCAAAGGAAAATTCAAAACGCGAAGTCGCTAATTAAATGGCAAAATCAAAAGCTCAAACACATCAAACATATTGATAGCAACAGTCATATTCCTGATTTGGTGCATTATGTAAAAAAAATGGTAGATCAAACTCACCAAAAAAAAACCCTGACAAAACCATGGCAAAAACACTATAATAGACGACAAAACAAAGTCTACATTATACTAAATAAAAAAAAATTAAAATTAAGAACTAAGAATCAAGTATCCCTAACAAACATTCAGGGGTGATCTCATGTGCTCTAGGGATATTGCAGATCCTGCTCTACATGTGATACCAAATGTTTAGATTATAATTTTCCTCCATTAAAACTGTAACAAATAACTTTTCTGATTTGAATTATGTTTTCAATCTTTTTTTCTACAAAGAGCTGTTAGACCAAAAAGATATTTTTTTTCTGACTTCAAATAAAGGCAACAGAAGTATACCACTGTTCGAAATCCATAAATCGATTGAGAAAAAAAACTAGTAACAAAAAATAAATAACATGATATCTTAAAAGTATAAATTACAATGAATTCCTCAAAAAATAAATGCCAAATGTAAGTTACTTAGAATTTTTTTTAATTGCTTTGATTTCCTTAACATACATATATTCAATTTCGTCTGCAAACAAATCGTAAAGCTTTTTGATGCTTATAAAGAATTACTTTTGTTTTAAATTTGGATAAGAACTTAAAGTTTAACAAATTCTATCAACAACACATTACGGAACCATTTTCGCCATTTACAACTTGACTAAAATATTGTTGAAATCTGAAAGTACATACATTAGCTTGTGATACTGTAAATTTTAGTTAAAACTGAAGGATTTGACCAAAAGTTTAGAGGCAATAAGGCCCAAATATCACTACAAATTTAAAAGTTATCACACATTCCTAAATGTGTCCAGAATAAGCTACAACACAAGGTAATCAGAAAATTAACAAAAATTTCACATTGAAATAAGTTATCATGGAAACAAGCCAAAACTAAATTTGCATACTGGGTAAAAAAAATCATGATTTTGTTTGTTTTTCTCAAATTTTTAATAAATTTTAGATTGCAAAATTATAGTATGTGTGCACCAAAGAAACAACTTTGTATTTGGTGAAATAAGGTCAATATTTATTACAAATCTTCTCATAAATTATTTTCTTGTTCTTGGCTGCGCACGATGTTTCAATAATAAAAATAACCATTGAAAGAGCACACATACTGTATCTTTCATCTATTTAACATATTATGAAGTAATTGCGACGTCATCAGATAAAAATCTTTATCGATTTCATTTATATTTCACGACCCTATGCATTTCCAAACATTATG
The DNA here is from genome assembly GCF_963676685.1 of Mytilus edulis. NCBI lineage: Eukaryota > Metazoa > Mollusca > Bivalvia > Mytilida > Mytilidae > Mytilus > Mytilus edulis. The sequence goes on along the minus strand of NC_092351.1, from coordinate 10,131,715 downwards.
TGCCAATTTGAAATAGTTCTCAAAATTGGTATTTTCTTGGGCCAAAACCAGGCCGTAATGCCCCTACCTCTTTTATATTAATCGTTATTAATTTTCCAGTGTTTAGTATTTCAGGAAGAACCATTGCAACATAACAAAAAGTAAAAGCACAATAATACTGAACCCTGAGGAATATTCAAAACGGAAAGTCCTTAATCAAATGGGTATATCAAAGGCTAAAACACATCAAAAGAATGGATAACAACTGTCATACTCCTGACTTGGTACAGGCATTTTCAAATGTAGAAAATGGTGGACTGAACCTGGTTTTATAGTGCTAAACCTCTCACTTGTATGACAGTCGCATCAATTTCCATTATATATTACAACAATGCTGGAAAAAATAATAGGTAAAATAGTCAAAATATGGGTATAGCAATCATCACTGCGGTCACAAATATAATCATTTCAAACAACCGCATACAGACCATCCCAAAGATCACATTTTCAATTTCATAAATATATGTTTCAAAAACGCCACATTCTAATTGCATCTACCTTAATCAGTGTGTCTATCGGACATGATGTAGCTGTGCATTCATATATTACACAACAAAATATGTGCAACGTCTCAGCACGTGACTTACTATCGAACAGAGAAAACCACATTCTATACCCATTACTAGTATACAAATGGTTCACACAAGAATTAAAGTCAACGTTGAGAGTCGATGTTTTATAAAGAATACCATAATGCTGAGATAAATAATAACCCTTGTTATATATTTATTTATATATAAACTAAAAATATAACTAGAAATCAATTCATTATTTCCATTCTATAAAAATATATTCTTTTATTCTCAAGAGGCGGTTACTAAAAAGTGCACTGGATTATGGACATAAACAATTAGAACAAACTTTAGTTTTAACGGATTGTTTCCCTCAATCTGCGTTCATTTGGCACACCAAAAGGGTTATCTAGATTTATCGTTCATATAAATTTTGTACTGAATGTCTTTGCGAATAACCTGATATTCTTTGTGTTTCTTAAGATGCATTTGAAAACAGCAATAAAATATCACCAGACACTGGTTCAATTGACGTTTATAGTCGATAGAGGGTTGGAGTTTATAAAAGATTTTTACCTTCGTATAGCAGGAAGGTATTGCCTGTAGTCAATTAAAGAAATCATTGTTTTTAAGTTCAAAGGTAATAAACTTCATAAATGTACCACAGATGGAACTGATTCATGTGGATGTATACATACCGGCGACTCCCTTGAGGTTAATTTTTTATTGGAATACTTTTTTGCACGTAATTATTATTCTTAATTACAGTCAAGCTTCCCAATACTGATGGAATGTTCAGAATAATTATTCAACAGCAAAACAAACCCATTTAAAGACAATACTTTATTTCCATGTCGCAGCTAAAACAAAGTAATCTCAAGACATTATCTTCATTAACAACACAGGCAGATTTAATGATGTCACCGATTGTACATTACACGAAGAACAAAGCACCTGCTAACTGTGTTTTAAATTTATAAAATGGTTACCGTCTAATTAACTTGCTGTTAAGGACTGAAATAGTTACTCTGCACTAATGACTCAAAACATACATTCCGTTATGATATTAAGGTTAGTACCAGAATCCTTTAGAATACAACCATTTTGTTTGAATCTCAATAGCTTGCTTAGACCTATGACGTAAGAAGGAACTATATAATGTTTATCCACAATATTTGAACTTACAATTGTACAGCATTGTTTCAATTAAAAGTAATTGGAAAAACAACATGTCAAATACGGACAATTTTTTTAGTTTACATTCGCATTTCTTTCATTTCTTATTTATTTTTGTTATGAATAATGTCGATAGTGATGAAAAAAGGTGAACATTTCATGTGCAGATAATTGTTGTACAAATAATGTAGAAAACTTAAGATGTGGAAATCATTAATACTTGACTGACAGTTGGCTGCTTAAAACCTTAAAGATTTCACAAACAGTCGTAGCCAATAGAAAAATCCCAGAAAAACCTTACCTTTTTCCTTGCATATATGGCTTATTTCTGTAGTATTTGACCAGTATTCTGTCAATCCCCATCGTGACACGCGTTTGTGTAAATTTTACGTTTTTACCAACTATTCTTGCAGGAAGGTATTTAGCGATGAAAATATTGCGTTCGTTGAAATTTGGAAATTTGAGACGCACCTTTTGATGGTCAATATAAAGATAAGTTAACGAACAATGTTACATAAATTTACCAGTTCTTTGTTTATAACAGTGCACTGGGGCTAATAGTCGGGGATAGAATACAAACAGTAGGCCTATTTTGAATTTCCATGCTGATCGGTCAATTGAAAAGCAATGTCGCATCTGTTTTTACGAAATAACTAATGATATTTTTCTTTTGTCATTTTAAAATAACGAGACAACAAGGAAAAACACGAACACACTCCCCCGTCTTAAATATATAAAGAAAAGTTAATAATAAAAATCTTTAAATGACAAAACAGTTAGGGAAACAACAAATGACGACGCAGCTGACGAAACAACGAGATGAACTTTTTCTGAACGTGTCTTCGATAGAAAACAATTAGGTTATAAAACAGACAATTATGTTGAATAAGGGCAAATAGTTTCCCTTGCTGCAACATGCCACATTCATTGTGTATTTTTTCTGAACGTGGTTTTGGTAAAAAGAAAACCTTATAGGTTGATAATACAGATATTTTAAAGAGTGACAAACACTTGTGTTCCCATACACTATGCCACCTTTATATGGTACTCATGAAGTTGTTGCAGTTGCAGTTATTTTCTATGATCGTGACTCTTATCTTAAACAAAGGAATGAATGAGTCACGTCCTCGTTTAGACTGAATCTGTATATATATATATATATATCTATCTCGCATGGCAGTTAAGCAAACTTTTAAGGCTTTACTGTCGAACGATTTTAGTCAAGGTCTTATCATACATAATCCGCTAAAAAGAGTGTTTAACTAACGTGGTTTAACAATAACAAGGGTACAATTAATGCAGCACTGACAACAAATAAAGGCAATGATGTGTATCTGCTGATCAAGAGTCTGCTAACATACAGATTCGGAGAACTTTTGTTACAAAAATTTAATTAAAACTAAATCTAACAATAAGCTGGTGATTTATTTTTATTTTGTATAACTGTTTAGTTTTTTAACTGCAAAGATATTTAAAAAGTACATATATTTTTTGTCCTCGGCTGTGAATGTGTTAAAACAGACAGCATCAATGAAACTAAAACAGGCCATTTGTGTTAAATATTGTTTGATTAACTGATTGTTTGTGTGTTGTTGATCTTCCAGTGGCCAATGTTTGTATTTGAGTTCTACCATTTAACTGGCTAATGATTCAAAAAAACATATTTCGAAGAGTTTCAGATAATCTATAAGTCATGTATGTGTTCATGCAACACACTGTAACATGCAGTGCGAATTCACTTTCACTTAGAATTGTATAGGATCAAATGATTAATATAGGGGTGTCTGTGGTACATTATACCAAACAGAAAAGAAACCCCAAGACTGAAATTACAGAAAAGTTATATTGAATTAGATTACTTTCCGAAATTAAAATCAATAAAATTGAAATTCCTCCTATTTCATTTAAATTTATTTCCTTTGACCTCCATTTATAAAACGTATTGCTATTGAAAAGTAATCCTCGTTAATAAATGATTTTGGTCACAAGCTTATACTTGTAATCTCTGTAATTCGTATTTACATAAGAGATATATGATCACACTACGATAGCTGCATTTTTAACCCTTGGCTTCATTATGCAGAAACCTTCTCTAACAATACAAGTAATAAGTCGCATTCCATACCAATCAATTGGGTTCTACTACATAAAGAGGGTTGAACAACAACCTATAAATTCTACATTTATTAGATTTAATGAAAAGGGTGAATGTTTGTAGGTGGGAATTTTTTAAAACAGATTTGTAACGAATCATCAACACCTGCTAAAAATTAAATAATAAAAGATTTCCAGTCCTGTCACGATTAACTTCGTCCTATATTAATTCAAATAACAACGCTTTCAGATTTTAACCTTCAATAACATCGTGGATCATTGTTGATGCAGCCAGGAAAGTGCATAGCACATAAGGTCATTGACACAAATGTAATGTGCAATAGTCCTTTCTAGAAACAATTTTCACAAAGCCTGATTGTGAGTCTACAATTGAATAATTTGTTCATAGAAAATTCTCGTAACGTTAAGTCAACCAAGGCAGCCAAAATGCCCCGCCTTTTATCCAATTTAAAACATACATGAAGTTTATACATATTTACCACTGGACGTAAATCAAACAACAACATTATGTATTGTTATTTGATTTACGTCCAGTGGTAAATATGTATAAACTTCATGTATGTTCAGGCCAAGAACAAATGCACCATGCATATATTAAGAAGTTTTTCCAGGTACATGTATGGCTCTCCCAAATTGGATAAAAGGCGGGGCATTTTGGCTGCCCTGAAAAATAATGGTACATAGGATCAAGACAAAAGAATACAGAAGTTTCATGACAACTCTCTGTTCCAATAACTAGTAATACGACATTACTTTAACCTCTTCGTCGTGTCTAATCCGGTTTTCAATGTTCGTATTTTCCATAAAAATGCTTGATACAATGTCATCAAGGCTTTACCTTAATTCTTATCGTTTTTGCAAAACTTGTAAGTCCTGGAAGGTCAAATTTGATTTAAATCTATAACTGTATTGTAGAAGTTCGAACATTTTTGTCACGGAAAAATGCTACACGTATGTCAAATTGATAATATATTTAATATCTAGGGACCACTTTAAATTTTTATGGTGGTCGTCGTCTGGGTAATATAAAAAAATAACGCTAAAAGAACCTGATGTTTAACGCACAATTGTAGTGCAGTGTTGTTTCAAGTTGGTTTGATTCTTAAACAGAATATATATATAACCATTTTGCTTTAATTTTAATGATTTCAAACTTACGTAGGAGATTTGAAGCAGCTTGTGCGAGCTTTAAGATGGATTCCTCGTCGACAGGGTTATGTCGTAACTCTGTATCAATAAATGCCGTGCTGAAAGTTACTTCGTCTATGTCACACGCTTGTCTGCAAATGAAATAAAGGAACAAAATTTACAATCGATATCAATTTACTGTTTAAATTTGTTTTAAATATACAGTGAAACCTGTTTAAAAGACCATGTATGGGAGAGCAAAAAAAGTGATCTCTTAAGACAGATGGTCTTTTAATACTAGTTCAATTTATATGAAATGTACTACAGAGGGATCTAAAATTAATGGGTGGTATAACACTGTGTTTTTGCTTAATAATGTGGTCTCTTGAGCAGGTTTGACTGTATTTTCTATTTTATACTTTAATTCAAAGATGTTAGCAATAGATAACATTAAAAAAACATTGTCATCAATACAATCTCCTTTGTTTCTTGAGCTGATATATGGCACATCAAAATGATGTAAAAAATGGTAAGTTCGTGCTTTTTGTGTTTCAAATGAATTTATTCAAAATAGAATTTTGTTCACATGAAATCTTTTTGAAGAACGAAGTAAAACTGTAAAATAATATCATGAGTTATTGTAGAAATAACAAGAATTGCAAACCAATTTATCAGACAGTATGTAAAGATGCGTGTTATAAAACAATAAAAGGGAAATTGAGGGTTATCGGGGACAAGTAGTAATTGCATTTACATTAAACAGAACCCAGAGATGTACCATATACTTATGAAATCGTTTAAATTACTTGTATTTAAACATAATTGATGTAAACTTGTGAGCCGTCTGTTGGCATTTTGAAAGCTTGATTTTGACATGTCTGTGTTGTTCGTAGTAAAATATGATATATTCTTCTACCGTAAAATGAAATAAACGGATATTCATATTACTACTGGTGTGGCAATGAATAGCTGAGAATAGTTTCATCACATGCATAATTACTGTATTTTGTTGTTTTAAAAGCATATACATGTAGTTCTCATCCGGTTAAATGTCCTCATTACTGCTTCTATTGTTTTTATTTACCCCGTTAATAAATTAAGAAATTATTCAAACAAAAATAAGGCTCTAACACTCTAAGACTGATAAATTTTACTATTCTTTTAATGTCACTTCTGGTCATATAGCCCCTAACATGTCTATGTCATTATTGTTCCCGGACTTTTTTTTAAATATTTGGTCCTGAACGTTCTTTGTGAACGTAAGCTCAGAAAAAACAATTCGCACGCTCGAAACTAATAAAGTGTTTCTTCATTCAATACCCATCACATATCTCATATCGTACACATAAATGTACTGTAATATAAAGACTATGTACCTTGAGCTATGTACTACCTTACCTTGCGACATTTAACGCATCTTGACCTTTCCTACATAACAGATTAGAGTATGCCCTATAGATAAAACCAGCCTGAAACATAAAGAGGAAAAATGTTATAATTAGCAGTTTCAATTGTGTCTAAACATAACACATAATTCTGCACATTTTTGTAAATTTTCATCCCTAAATTTCACCTCAAAGATGACCTCCACAAACTCATTATTTAACAGAAAAATAATACCCTAAATCAAAACATAATTCTGTTCCAATCTATAGGCAAGACATAATCTGGTATCAGAGGAATGAACGGTATACTGTAATCTCAAATGACAAAAATTAAGATGTTGAGCCTATTGTTTCTACAATAAATCGCAGTCAAACATGTTCTCCTTTTTTACAATAGTAGTCTCGAGTGGTTGAAATACTTATTACAAATGTGTCAGATGTGGTAAAATTACCAATGGAGATGATTCACCAGCAGGACCGTTGCTGTTCTGTTCGTTTTTGATTAAAAAAAAACAATCACATTACATGTATCTACTAGATTTAACAATTTAATTATACTTTTAATACGTAATATGATGAATTTCTGCTAATGTTCTTAACAGCGTAGTCTATATGTATTCGATACACCCCTGATGGCGTTAGCCTGCGAAAGGTGTATATTATTTACACCATGCTACATGCTAATTTGGTTAATGCTAAATCAGTGATAGCTTTCAATAATTTAGGAATGAGATCTTTTAGCAATTTGACTATTATTTTGTCCTTATTTCATAGTAAATCATGATAAGTGTATGATATACAATAACATGTGATAGCGTAATGGTGTTATTTTTTTTTATATGAATTACAGAAGATATGCATGGTGCAATCTCTATTGTGACAGCAACCCCGATTGGCGCCTGACTACGCTCACTATCAAACATTCTTGCATGCAATGTTATATCTACCATCATTATTTCCACGATAAACAAGACATTATATCAAATTTTCATGGAAATTACAAATTAACACCTGTGTTAGAATAATTTTGTCACGCACAAACATGGAATCACTTCTCAGCAAAAGCCGCGGATGTTGGGCCAATTAAACCATACAAAAGAAGACGCGATTCTCCATGCAGCCGATACTGAAATCATAAGACAATAATATGAGGTTTCATTGAGAAAAAAGTGAAACGAAATCCATTTTTTTAACTACTAGTTAGTTATCTCTATCGACGACAATTTAACTAAAAGTTTGCTTTCAACTATTTCGTCTACATTCGCTCACATAACCTTCTGCTCTAATATATATATATATATATATATATATGTCGTGTACAAGTTGCGATTTTGTATAGGTTATAACATGTACAAAAATATTGTACATGTTAAAACTTGTATTATGCAAAAATACAAGTTATAACATGTACAAAAGTACCTCATACATGTTATAACCTGTACAAAATATTGCTTAAAAATGGTTTTAACTTGTACAAAATTTAAAATAAATCTTAATGAAGTAAAATATACATTTAAATTCACCAATGCATAAAGAACAACAATAAATAGGCCAGAACGTGTCTTTTTCTGTAGAGGACAATGATCACAAAGTTTCAGAAATATATGTGTCATGACTTATGTTGGCAAAATGTGTTTTCGTGTAATTGTATGTTTTATGCAGTCCATCATGGCTTAGATAAGTGTGAAACTATTTACTAAAAGCTTGCATTCCTCAACGACAAATACATTAGATACTTAGTAACTAAAAATTTAAGAACGATTCCTAATAATTTTGGGAAATACTCCTCCCTCTCGTTTTTATTCGTACAGGTTATAACATGTATGAGGTACTTTTGTACATGTTATAACTTGTATTTTTGCATTATACAAGTTATAACATGTACAATATTTTTGTACATGTTATAACCTGTACAAAATCGCAACTTGTACACGACATATATATATATATATTGGTAATAAATAATTGAATGTAAAACGCGGTGAATAATCACAATGTACTGTAATTGCATCTGCTCAAAATCAGAACCCTGGGATCGACAAAAATGGATTGGCTCTTCTTGGTCAGTAGTATTTATGTATTCTAGACATTTGAATTTAGAATCTAATAGTCATGTCTTCAATGCACGTAAGTCTTACAAAGGCACCGACATTCTTATATTGCATTTAATCATTTATCATAAACACAATTTTAAAAGTTTATCTTAACTGGCATTTAATAGTAAACAACTGGTGTCAAAAATCTATCTCTTTCCTGGGGCAAGCCAATACATGGAGCTTTGGTGAAGATATGTAGTGATTAAAACGTGAATCTATACACAATGATGTAAGATCATGTGAGTGAGAAGATTTTCTTTTATCAGGAGCAATGCCGTCTAACTCATGCACAGTGCAGGATCAATGCCGTCAAACTCATGCACAGTTCAGGATCCAAAATAAACGCGTGTATGCAATAGGACCTGTTGTATATGACTAAAGTTTATCCTTTTTATCATCTTAAGCTTCCAGCTACCATTTCTTACAATAAACCTCATCTTTTTCTTTTCTAATATAATATACTATAGGGTAGGGGTATTGGGTAGGTTCGTAAACCGTTGATGTATAATTAGTAACCATGGTTCCCTTTTCTCTAAAATTAGGGCTTCTGATAGTGAAATGCATTAAGGTTATATATCGGACATATCTGTGATATAATGTGCACATAAATTGTCAGTACCATAATGTTCCGTGATAAAAGGAGGAAATTCTTCGTATCTATCTAATCATAAACTTTTAGTAACTGTTTATAAATTTTGATACATGCACTTCAATCTAAATTAACAATTTCCCCATGCAAAGTTAATACTTTCTTACAATAGACCTCATCTTTTTCAAGTCTGATATATAATATACTATAGGGTAGAGATAAGTTTTCGTTACCTATTCCCCATGCAAAGTTAAGACCATTGTGGTTGTGCTTTTGACTGACTGTTTATATATTGTTCCCTCAAATAATAAAATTTTGCATTCCTGATGAAGTTTATTTGAAATCTTTCCTATTATCACGATCACGATTATAGTTATAATAATTTGTGTTCGTATACTTTAACAAGCTCAGACGAAAAAATAAGATTTTAATTTAAAAATGATAAAACTCTGTATTATACGGAAACACATTTTATTACATTTGTATTTGTTTGCATTGTTTGCATTGTTTCAATTTTATGAGTCTCTCACTTAATATTACAAATAATGTCGATCAACTTAACTATAAAGTAAAGGATTTTATAGGTTTTTTACATGCAGAGTAAAATCTATATCAAATACAGATAAATTAATTGTTTTCTCTGGTGTATTGTATCGTGCTTGTTAGGATGGTTATTTTTTAATTTCAATGTCTTCAGATTATGTAGCTTTCGCTTAATTTAGAAAATAGAATTTTCATTTGACTATTTATTTTATCTTTTCGAAATTTCAAACGGCGTTTCTTTTTATGACATGATTGTTGAAAAGAATCGTACTGTTTAAAAAGTATTTTTAACTTTAATATCTAATTACGCAATCAAAGAAACTTCATATTCATGCAACTGTATTTGACTTATCTTCAAATACGTATATGCATCTAGTTCATCATTTAAAACCATATCCATTTGTGTATACCCATAACATTGTAGTGCTCAATATAAAAAAATGACGCATTAAAAAAAAATGTCTTTACTCAAAGACAAGACTGATAATGAAAATTCGTCAAAAAATACATCTTCAAATCTCAATGATGGCTACAGTTTTATTACTACAACCAATACAATAATGTTTATTACTACAACCAATACAATAATGTACGCTACAGTTTTATTACTACAACCAATACAATAATGTACGCTACAGTTTTATTACTACAACCAATACAATAATGTACGCTACAGTTTTATTACTACAACCAATACAATAATGTACGCTACAGTTTTATTACTACAACCAATTCAATAATGTACGCTGCAAGATGTGCAAAAACGTTAACCCTCTAAGACAAACATATGTATATCAAACTTATAGTGAATAATTAACATTGGTCAATTATAACATGTGAAAATATCCATCATATAAACATTTATTTTACTAGTTCTATAAATATTCTTGTTAGAGCCGTAAGACAGTGTTTAATGGTCCCAGATTGCTGGGTATCGTATATGTCGGACTAATTGTTGTTGACGTCTGGTAATCAAAACGGCGCTTAAAACTGATTCATGTAAAATAAATAGAAGGGATCAAAACTATTTTGAGATTTATCTCGTCAATAAACAGTCGGATATTCTCTTGATTTTTCTGTAACAGATGAGGGTAAAAGTTTCTTTGATTTTCTTTCAATAAATGTTAGAACAATATGTTTCATGTACATCAAAGACGTATCTTTCACCTAGTCAGTTTCTATACAGAAACGAGGAAACTGGTAGTGTGTACATTTTCATGATAATGTTGTATATGAAAAGAAAATGGTTTTCAAAAGAACAATATGCAATGCGAATGAGTAAGTGCTGGTGTAAACATCAATGAGTAAGTGCTGGTGTAAACATCAATGAGTAAGTGTTGGTGTAAACATCAATGAGTAAGTGCTGGTGTAAACATCACTGAGTAAGTGCTGGTGTAAACATCAATGAGTAAGTGCTGGTGTAAACATCAATGAGTAAGTACTGGTGTAAACATCAATGAGTAAGTAAGTGCTGGTGTAAACATCTATGAGACAGCAACAAACCGAACAATAACTAAAAAGACATTTGAGGGCAATATACACGTGTTCACGTGTACAAAGCTCTTCCTCGTTTATGTCTTTTAAACTTTTTATTTCTTCCTTTAATGCTGTGTTTATCTATCTGATGTGATCATACCATTAATTTACACTATTTGTACACCTTTATGCGTTTTTAGTTTGAGTATCAATGTAGTAGAATCATGTTTTTTAATCGACTCCAAAGTAATAATATTGCTTTGCTTTTCTTAGCTTTCTCGTTCGATATTTCATTTTATTTGTTTTTGCCTTTTATATGAATTAATGTACTATTAGTGTTTCATAAATCAGGGTAATTTACAATCTAAGAGCACAGCTGAATTACAGGTTCTACCATTGGTCATTATCGGCTGATTGCTCTCTGCTAAAACCAGGTTGAAAATAGTTCAAGCATATTCAGATTCAGACCCGCAATCCCAATAAATCAGTTGATTTAGTCTGGTGCTCTGTTATGGCTTAACTAACCTGGCGAGAATAAGAGATAATTGATTAAGGGAAGAGTCCGAATTATTAGGGTTAAATCAAATGCCTCCGGAAAACTAATATCTGCAGTAGTTGATCAAGTAAAGTAATAAATAGTTGTTTCTCACATTAACTCCAAAAAACGATTTATCGTGTCATATTTACCCGTATTGGCCTTGATTCTACACACCCTCGCATACCATAACAGTTGCTCTTTAAGCACCGGTATTTATAGTGTACAGAAGAAATTTAATATTAAAGCGTCTTTAATGAGACGGTACTATAACGGTTTGTCATACGGGATTGGAGATAACACCCTCCCCTCTATGAAAACACTGATCACAACCTTAGACAAAAGTGAGATATAACTCCAAAGAAAAGTCAAAACAGAAAGTTCCTTATCTAATGGCAAAATCAAAAGACAAGCGCACTTTACATAATAGTACATGTTTATTCCATAAAACAGATATGTTATGTGGAAATGCAATTACATAAAGGTTGACCGAGGGAAATATATATGGCAAATGAAAGAAAAAACATTGTAGGACACATTAAGATAAATCTCCACTCTACATAACAGTTAACACATATTAATAAAAATAAAACTGATTGTTGTCAATTTGGAACCACTTTATTTGATTGTTTGTTTTTCTGTCCCGATCATTGATGTTGTGATGACATGCGGTCAATACTTAACGTAACTAACACGGATCTAAGTCAAGCATGCGGTCAATACTCTACGTAACTAACACGGATCTAAGTCAAGCATGCGGTCAATACTCTACGTAACTAACACGGATCTAAGTCAAGCATCTGGGATTCGTCTGATAATTTTGAAAATGGTTTGTTCCACAAAGAGCATAGGTATTAATCGAAACTTTATAGGCGTTGGACAGAGGCTTTATGTCACCCGGATGTGGATTTAACTTAAGGGTAAGGTACAGATATAAGAGCCTTGATTATTTGGTCACCAAAATTACAAAAAAGAACAAAATATATTAGCAAAAAAAATATGATTTTGTTAATAAATGGATAGAATAATCTTTTGTACTCATATATAAATTTCATTGAAATGGTCTCAACGTTGATCAATGTATGCCGTTCTTTGGGATTCAAGAAGATGGCGGACATATAGTTTTGTGTATCTTATTATACCTTCTGCTGTATAAAATGTGTGGTCCTTGAACTTGTAATTTTACTCTCTCCAAAGAATAAGTAGAATTATACGACATGTACAAGTTTCAAACGATCGTTTCTTCATCTACATCTATATCGTTGAAATGCAAAGGGTCTAAGACCCATCACGCAAGTACTAATTTGGTCATTCAATATGGTGCTCATTAAAAACGTATTTACATGTGAAATTAAAATCAAATGTTTGTTGCGTGACTACTCCGTTAAATAAGATGCGAGGCTGTTCTTGAATGCCTCTGCTTCTTCTATATTTAACAGTCTTATTGGTAGAGTATTCCATGCAGTCTTTGATGGTACGTGGAAAGAAGCTGTATTTGTAGGTGTTTGTTGAAGTTTGAAGGTTTCTAAATTTGCTTCGGTGGTACTGCCGTGTTGTCCTGCCTTGTTGTTCTACATAATCTGGTATATTTATGGCTATCTTTTTATGTAAAGCTTTGTGAAACAAGCAAAGCCTGTTTATTTTCCGTCTTATTTCTAATGATGGTAGTTTTAGCTCCTTCAGTAGACTAGTAACTGACCCCGGTTCTCTGCTGTATTGATGTTTTATGAAACGTGCTGATCTTCTTTGCACCATTTCTATCTGTTTGATGTGGTTTTCTTGATATGGATCCCATGCACTGCTTGCATATTCAACGTTTGGTCTGACAATGGCTTGATATGCTCTTTTCTTAATTTCTTCTGGGAATTTGCCGATGTTTCTCCTCAGAAAGCCTAATGATTTATTTGCCTTTGCCGTGATGTTATTGATGTGTATATCCCATTTCAGATTGTTGGTAAACTGAACTCCTAAATATGGGTTTTGGCTTACATTTTCTAAAACTTGGCCATGCATATGATAGTTATGTAATATAGGTTTTTTCTTGTTGGTAATTCTTAGAACATAACATTTTGAAGCATTAAATTTCATCTGCCATTTAAATGCCCAGTCAATCAATTTATCTAGATCTTTTTGTAGTTGGTTACAGTCATCTTTGCAGTCTATTGCTAGGTACAATAGGCTGTCATCTGCAAAGAGACGCAACTTTGACTTGATGTCATCCCCAATATCATTGATGTACAAAAGAAACATCAATGGACCTAAAACTGTACCTTGGGGTACTCCTGATTTTACAAAGGCATTTGTAGATGTTTCGCCTTCAACTGCTACACACTGCTGTCGTTGTGTGAGCCAGGCCTTTACCCACTCTATTATTTTGCCATTTATTCCATAGTGCTCTAGTTTCCGCAGAAGCCGTATGTGAGGCACTACATCAAATGCTTTGCTGAAATCTAATATTAGCATATCCACTTGCTCTTTTTTATCTAGATGTTTTGCGATATCTTCAATTGTTGTTACTAATTGAGATTCGCATGATCTTTTCTGTCTGAAGCCGTGTTGGTAATCGACTAATATGTCATATTTTTCAAGATGTTGCATAATGTGTTTGAAAATGATGTGTTCCATGATTTTGCATGTAACTGACGTCAATGAAACAGGTCTATAATTTACTGGCAAGCTTTTGTCTCCCTTTTTAAAAAGTGCTGTGATGATAGCTGTAATCCAATCGTTTGGGACAGCCCCTTCATCATATGTTTTCTTGAATAATGTTGTTATGTATGGGGATATATCGTTATTTGAATCAAGCATAAAATGAACAATTCGCGAACAAGAAAGATCTCGTAAACCCGTTTTTCGGGGGAAAATCTCAAACTGCAGATATATGGAGGAATAAGGTTATTCTTTTATTTCACGTTATAAGTCGTCAAACATATCTCCCCACGACAGATCAAATAAGACGAGGTTCTTATCAACATTTAATGACTACTTGCTGTAATTTTCTTATATTTTTATAATTTATGTAATAAGATACAATTGATATCGGTTTATATCAAATTCCAAAAGGAAAGCTATTACAGTGCATTGTTATTGATAATTACAGTTGCTTGCACAGTGTGTTAACCTTTATTGCATAATTATTGTAAATATTAGCAATTCATGCGGTTTTCGTGAATTTTCTTCCTGATAACATAATACACTTATTGAACTAGATTGACTTTATATTGCTGTTGTTCAGTCATTGAGCTGTTATTCTACATTGTACCTAAAACGTATATCAAATCACAGTTTGTAACCAGACTTTAATGTTTCTTATTTATTTTCTGAATTGATATCATGTATACAAATATACTTTGGGAATTGCATGGGATTATCTCTTCCTGTTCTGTTCTTGACATTTGTAATTTATTGTCAACAACTTGGAGCATTTTGTTATACGGTACTTAGGTAGTGTCTGTGGCTTTGTTTTTCTTTATAGTGCCTCTACAGGGTTAAGTATCCTGTCTGAACAGTTTGTGTTGAACCATTAACTTTGTATAATTATCTATTCCATTTTCAATTTTAAACGGAATGCTTGAAAGTTGAAAAAAAAACTATTTTATTTCCGGACGCTACATGTTCATGTCGTGATTTTATCATTGAAGATAGCTTTGAGCTTACAAGGAAGACTTTGAATGTAGCTTAGTGGTTTCAAGGAAGTCTTTGAAGCGAGGGTTTTAGCTGTATACAGTTGAAGTAAAAAAATTAACGAACGCCGTCATGTTTCTCATTATTTTGTTGACAAAATCTTGAATGCTCGTATCAACGAATTTGTTTTTACGTGCAGCAGAATTTGCGTAATTATCCATTTACCCATACTGTTGCTTTAAAGGGTTCGTGTTACTTAATCTTTACGTGCACTTTTATGTGCAGTTTTTGTATGTAAATCTTTAGACTGACCGAGTAAGTGACGCTTTTAAAAAAGATAGTATAAGACATTTGGTAACTAAATCTTTTTAAAGAACTACGAATTATACATTTGATCTTTTTTTCCATTACGAATTCTCTAGGATTTGGTACATGTATATGATGGATTATATTAGATAATTATGACAAGCGTATTCTATGTAATGGCCAATAATTTGTATGGCTTTGATATCTGTAAATTCCCTCACTATGGACATGCTAATCTTGTTCTAAAACACAATGATTCTTTTATTTTTAAAGTATATGCAAATGTTTAGAATTACCCTGTATGGATTTTGCAATGTCACACAAAGTTAGAAGTTAGAATTTTAAACTTTCGGAGATAAAGATCAGCATTGAACCATGGAAAAGTGTAAGAAACAATGTACAACATTTAACAAATATTGGATATAAAAACGTTGGGCATATGTCCTTTGTCTAACAATTTAGATAGGACTTTTGTAATAAAGTAAAAAATTAAAAGAAGATACGAATCTACAGTCATCAGTCGGAGAGACGCCGACAACACTATGATCAAGAGAAAAAGTCATACAAATAAAATCTACAAAACACTAAACGCAACACAGGTTCCTTAAAAATGGTACATTCTAATTTTTGTTAAACAATTGATGATAAATAACCAGAGATATAATCATGATGAAAAATGAGAATTTCGTAGATATAACACTATTTATCTATTGTCAGGGGTGTTTGTTTTAGATCCCAAATGGATAAGAAAAAACTCGGAATAAATCTTAACCAGCTTCAAATAGTTGTCCCTAAGAGACTTCGTTCTAAATGATTGGATGCATGTATAGTACTGCCAATTGCAAAGACTAATGAAATAACCTTTGGGAGATGTTATTTTTTTGTATGTATTTTTGGAGACACGGATTGAAAAGTTCTAAATTGTGTTTTGTTGTCTTTCTGTATTAGTTTTAATTTATGGCTGACATCATTTTTATTTTGGTGAATAGTTGTCTCATTGGCAATCATACAGCATCTCTTTATATGTTAGCTAATTGTCTTCTCATCTTTTTCAAAACCACATCATGTCATTTCCCTTTCAAACCATTGTTAATCTAATGTTAACTAAATGAATAAACTCTTCATAGATATCAAGATTGCATTTTTGTATTTGCGTCAGACACACGTTTCATTTACAAAAGACTCATCAGTGACGCTCCAATCAAAAATAGTAGTAAATGCCAAACAAATTACGAAGTTGAAGGGCTTTAAGGACCAACAATTTCTAAACGTTTTGTCAAATACAGCTGTTTATTTCACACATAAGTATAATCCCCACTTTTACTGTACACAACACCATTTCAATATATGATAATTTGTTATCATTCTGTGTACGTTTGTGTTAAGGATAAACAGATTATAATATATCTGCCTTGTTTGTAGTCGCATCTTTTCATGTTACAGTTGTTGTTACGTCAAGAAAAATGTTCTATAGTCTCCATTTACTACGACAATAAATTGATACAGATCTAATAAGGTTATTTATTCACACTTTTATTACCCATTGTGAAGTCTTATGTCCTTTGATCATGTAGATTTAAGCTTGGTAGATTGCTTTTAGTTTAAGGGTGAACATAAATTTTAAGAGTTTTTCAGTTTTGGATTAAATGGCAATCCAATTAAAAGTCAAGATGTAAGGTTGTATATTTCATTAATGTAGAAATATCAATGTGACATTGCCCTACATACATGGTTACATTGTCTTCATAAATATATAGTTACATCAAGGACACCTAATACCAAAGTCCTTATTGTCCGAGGTTGTGTTAAAAAGTTCAAAGTTTAAAAGGTTACACATTGACGGATCTGATTTGGGTTTATTTTCTTGCGTTTTGATTTTTTTAAATGTTTCCCAGGGGGAAACATAGCATTAAACTTGGTACATTTGTTGACCAAATAAGGCCAGTTGTTTATGTACCTTTGTTTATCAGACAAGGCCACTCTTTTATACTCCTCATATTTATCTAGAATTTCCACTTTCTCCCTCACAAATTTGGCAAAACATGTAGATTTATTTAATTTCAAAGCAGGAACATTTATGTTAAATATTGAATCAAAACAATTTGTAAATATTAGAATTTCTAAAAAGGAAAATAAGACTCAATAAAATATAATAGTACGGTAGTTGAAAATATTAAGTATATATATAAAACATAGATTGAAAGGTTATAACTAATGATCACTAATCTATATAGGCAGGGTAACATACCGGGGAGCCACAACGAGAGAGGTACCAGAAAAATGGGTACATCTTTGAAGATTCTGATCGTAAATTATGTTTTACATATTTAGTTGAAAATTATCAAATGCAACATGTTTGACTTTTGCTACCCTATGGCGAAAGAGTTTTATTTTTTAGCATATGGATATCTTTGCTTGATGTGTATTTTATTTTTGTCGAGTTTAAATGTAGAAAGCTAGATATCCTCTCGAAAAGGATCAATTATAGTAGATTTCCCGGTAATCTCGATTATTGCCGGGAAATCTAAGTTATATTGCTCTATTGTGTACAATTTCCTGCAAATAAATGAATTTGTGGGACAGTTACGTAAAACCGTAGCTGACCAACCCCATGCAATAGATGGATTTATTGATTATACCATTAACACACACTATTCCACTTTTCACACAATTAGTACTAGTGTTCGGTTTAAAATTTGACTGTATTTCCTGTTCGTATGAATATTATACATTCCTATATTATAAAATATATCTAAAAGGAACATTTCCCGTAATACTTAAAATGCACTTTACTTGAATTGTTGATAAAGTTTGTCAGAATGATGCTTTCTTTGAGATAAGGGGTCAATAGTTTCCCCGTTTCCATTCTTAATTTTATATTCACGTTGAGAACAAATGAAAAAAATAATCAAGGAAGTATGTTTTGAAAATAGGGTCGATGATAAAGAAGGAAGGCGGAAATTTTTAAGATAATACAAAAAAAAAATTACATTACTTTAAAGCAGAGATTGTGACTTGAATCTGGTAACTTACGATCTTAGTGAGTAACGGTAATAAGCGATTTAATCGTAAGGATAATGCGGCCCATTTTAAACAAGATGAACAGATTTAATATTCCCATTCTAACTGGACGTGGCCACGTATCTTTACATCCCAAACAATAAACAAGCATACTCAGCATCAGTTTTTCTGTGGAATGTAAAAAGTTTAGTCTCTTGATAATTAATTAGAACAGAGAGAACGTTTCAAAGTTTTGTTTTTTTCTTAGAAGAAATTTTGAAAACAAAATGTTTTTGATGTAGAACACATAATTCTCACTAGAACGGATGTATTTCAGAGGCAGCCAATTTGAAAGATAATGTTTTAGATAATATATAAATAATAATAACAGACAAACACCAATAATTTTATTAATACTATATAATTCCTGTAATTGTCGTTCATTGAACATGCAAATTGTATATATTTTTTAGGTTTTATACAACTCGTCTAAACATCAACCCAACAATGTTAGATCTGTAAATTTGCTTTCGCAAATTTTTTGCTCTTTCCCCGCCGGGATTCGAACCCATGCTATTGAGATATCGTGACAACAATTCGCCTGCACTGTAGCCGTCCCGCTAGACCACATGACCACCTGGGCTTCACAATAACAAAGCTTTCGGTGGCCGTGTGTTACCTTTCCTCGTCAGTCTTAATCTAGCGTCGTACTACAGTACATGGAGATGTTATTGTTACAGATCAGCTGAATTATCTATAGTAAAGGATCCTACAAATTAATGTAAGATACAGTCACAGAAAATAATTATATTTATAAGTACGTCTGAGTCAGTGACAACTCTACAACAGATTTATCCATCGGATCACTAGCAATGATGGTGATACATGGCTGTGTATTTTTAGGTTTTATATATACATTTTTACTTGACCTTATTGCTTATTCGAATTACTGGCTACTTAGAAATGTAGGTTTTATATATACTTGACATTATTACTTATTCTAATTACTGGCTACTTAGAAATGTAGGTCTTACTGCTGATTTGATCAATAAATGCTATTTTTGCCTAACTTGCATGTCTGGTAGAATTCTGCTCATTCATTATTAATATTAATATGAATCTACGTCGCCCACATATTACATAAAGTAATTAGTCGGAGTAAAGTTAATGTAAAGAATCAACAAGATCAAATAACTTTAAAACAAACAAAACCTTAATTATAACAAACGCTTTTCCATCATATATCTACCCTAATTTGTCTTTTATATTTGCATATGGAACTTAAAAACGACTCAAAATAAACACCATTTGACATTAACAGTAAATATATCGATAATATGATAAAACCGAAGACCTGCACATTGGAACCCAATTAAAAGTATGTCTATATATTCACGGCCGACACTCGGCTAACCGAGAGATTGGTCGGTTAATCTATATTGAGTATGCGGCTATATCGGCGGTTGGTCTGTTAATCGGGTTGGCTAAAGTCTGTTAATCATGTGTTATCGAGAAAATCATTGAAAGTGCAGCATGTTTCATTGTATAACTTTCTAAATATATTTTTATCATAAAAGTGTTCATGTCTTACAAAACAATTCAATGTACTGAATTCAGTGGTGTAATTATTATTTTTCTAGCTTCGTTGTACGATCTATAAAATGAAAAGGCGGGTTACTCATCAATAGATTTATACACATTTTACACACATAAAATGTACACAAAATGACACATTGGTTAAATTTACTTGCATTCAATATCTTTAACATCGAAAAAAGAAAGGCATTATGTTTGTTAACCATATTGATATCGTTGTGTGAAAAATTTACACGAAAATCTGTATTTTGGTGACATAAATCAATCTTTATTTAAAACCTGGTCTGTTAATGGGTCGGATGTATAAAACCCGGTCTGTTAATTTGACTGTTAAGAGTTATGAATATATATATATGGTGGTGTTTAACGACCTTGACTGGCTATACAGCCCTCGCACGGTCGGCTCGGTGCCCGAAGACGTTTGGTGAGCTTTAACATATTTTGATGCCGTGGGTCAGGAACAAGTAGTGGAGGTCGCAATATGTAGGCCGCCATCTTGATTTTGGTGAGTTGTTTTTGGTTTGTTGACTATTTTGTTGTTTATTCTTCACTAACGGCTGCTTTCAGGGCCAGTTTGGTCAGCTTGGCAGCCCGCTAGCCTCGGTGATGGAGTACTGGTAGATGATATCGGACGTAGTTCGAAAGATGACAGGAAGCGTTATCAGGACCAAAGCCGTGAGGCAGTGAAATGAAGGTCGTATCACCCAACAGCCTAGGATACAGCCCTCGGACGTTAATCGGCATAACACTCCCCATGATACAATGGTTTTGGAGTGCATGTTAACGCGGGTACGCCATCTACTACGTCTATCTGTACGGCATGGATTGGTTTCTGTCATCTTAAGTAGTAAGTCGTTGATATCTAACTGTAAACCCTCATCGAAGATAGCGGGTAAAGGAGAGCTGGCCCAGCACGTCCGTTCAGCTGTAATGACTGAGACGTGACTGGAGATCGTGAATGATTAATGGAGTTATGAATGGCAATAAAAGTGTAATTTTATTGCTATATGGAGTGTTATCGTATAAAATGAGTAGGCTCAAGACGAGCGGATAAAATATACGAAAACAACACATGAGCAATGAAACATAACATAACATATACGGAAACAACACATGGAATTGAAAATTGATAAAAATGGTTTCAAAAAGTGTAATATTAAAGTAATATTAATTTCATTCAAGAATGATCGCATATATCATGTTGATTCTGTTTAATTGTCATGAATGACACAAATCTGTCATTTACATTGGTAATCGGGTATATAAATCAGAGATAAGTGTCGTAATGTAACTAAACATCAGAATAATGAGTAAGATAAATAAAATGTAGAAAAAATTGACATAACAATTTAAAGAATATAAAAATAAACAATACCCCAAATCCGGACCCTCATGGTATACACGAGAATCTGGATGGAAACGCAGAATATAGAATAATATATAAGGACAGTAGAGAGTGATACATTACTAAAAACGAGAGAAAAATAATACTTGTGTAAGAATACCCACATGAAACACCGATGGCTATTGAAACAGTAACGGATTGTGATGGATTGTACTTATATTGGTAACAAATTCTAGAAGTTTACATGCGGACAACTATCGTGGCAGGTTAATGCCATTTTGCGTTTTAGCGCTTTAGCATTTTCGCCTTACATATTCTATATGGCGAAAACGCGAAATTGCGAAGTTGAAAACGCGAAACCGATTTCTCGTTTTCGACTTCGCGTTTTCGCGTTTTCGACTTCGCGATTTCGCCTTTTCGCGATTTCGCAGGCGCCCTATAGAATATGAAAGGCGAAATCGTGAAAACGCGAAATGGACTTCATCGGCCACCATAGACAACTGTAGTTCTCCTCTGCACTTATGTAGAAAGGAACTAAACGGATTAAAATGAATTGAAACTTAAAATAACCAAATATAGCTGCATTCGCTCCTTTCCGTTTACTTCTTTAGGGTGATTTGTAAACAACATATGATTAAGTAATAGAAGAAAAGAACCAATTGGATGATGCTAGCGAATTAGGGTTTAACGTCCAGTGACAAATATCATGTTGATATGTGAACGAGAACACGTTATATGTGTTGTACCGACTTTCTGTGCTGTGTCTGATGACTTTTAGCACCTGGTGTAAAACAAGAGAAAGTTCTAGTAAATATTGATGTTTATTATTTGAAATCAGTAATCAAAGTGACCGTTGAAAACATAGATTGTTTCCATGCGGGCGTGGTCACATGATCACTGATTTCTTAACTTTCTCCTGTTTTCACCAATCAAAAATTACCTTGTAATTTAGCTCCCTTGACCACAACCTATTTTCACTGGTTGGTCAATAATCCAGTCATGGGTGTCAGGTGTTATAAACAATTTCACACATGAGTAATAGGAAAAGGTTGTTTAACAAAAGCCTTAATTTACATGTAAGGTACATAATCCAAAGTAAATAATTTACCACTTACATGTCTCTTTGTTATCCGTCTTAATTACGTAATCTAAATATTACAGTTGTATGTCATTCTTCTTTATCAAAAATTAACATTCCAAAAATAATGTAACTTATGTAAGGAGAAATTTTAGAAAATAAAATAAAAATTTAAACTTCAAAATACTTTAACTCAAATTGTAAAAATTGAATAATTTTCACTTAAGTTTTGGTCTGTTATATTAAAATTTTGTCTTTGGCAATTCATAATTTTTCTATAACAACTCTTCCTCAACCTCACTAAGCTTTGTCCCAAAGCTTGAATTTGAAACATCATCTGAACTGATAAAATAAGAATAATAATTATATATATATACATGCAAGGATTTGTATAGTGAGAAGGATTGGAATCTCGCGAGCAGTTTGCATTGGCTGTATATAAAAAGCTGCGTATACGAGATTTTGGCGAGATTAACCGTGATGCATCTCGTTTGTCGTTTTATGTCCTCCATTAACAGTTCAATTCGTGTCGCATCAAGATTAAAGTCAGCCTATTGTAAGTATAATATATATATTTGCATAATAATGATACTTTTATGTGTAATATTATGTCAGTTCAGATTAAGAAATCAATTAACATCGTTACAATACGCATTATTTACAGCTAAATTGACTATGCATATTCTCTCCTGGTCATCGCCATAATCCCGCCCAAAAAGGCTGTCCAAACCCCATCTTTGAGTTCAATCTCCTCCTTCAAAATGAGGAATTATGTGAAAAAACTTTAATAATATGAAATAAATGTGTTTGATACGTGAACAGTTCAAATGATATGGTGAAAGGTGCTTTGGTTGTTGCTATTTTGATGAATGTTTCAGGCCGACCTGTCCAAAATGGTTCCTCGTCAGTGCAAAGTAGGATGGGCTTAGATAAAATCAATAAAGTATTTCATTTAGTCGATTTCAGCTATGAAACGTAATTATTTCATTTAATTATAGTTTGTTTGGTGTTCTTTAAAAAAAAAAAGGCATGTAAATTGATAACGTGTGCTATTATCATCGTTTTAAAATACCACTACGGTCACCAGATGCATCCAAATGTCGTCATTATGGGCGGGATCAAATTAACATAAATTAACTTCCTTGATCTCGAATTTTCTGAGAAAACGTGATGGAAATGTTTACATCTATACTTGCTTCTGTGTTAAATTGGATGTTAACAACAAAGGTATTGTATTTCTCAACAGAATTTTGTCTTTTAAAACGGCCTATTGTGCATACATGTATGTTCCCTAGTCTAGAGGTCGGAGAGAAGCACTTGTAAGCAGTCAAATAATTACCCTTTTTCATATTGCCTCTTTTAAAGTGACTTTTTGTGTTTACGATAACTATGGTGAAAATTGAATGTCCGTAAAAGAACTCTGAAATCAGAGACAGCTCCCAGTGGCGAATCCAGCCATTTGAAAAAGGGGGTTCCTAACCCAGGACAAGGGGGAAAAGGGGGGGTTCCAACTATATGTCCCCATTCAAATGCATTGATCGTCCCAAAAAATGGGGGAATCCAACCCCCGGAACCCTCTCCCTGGACCTGGATAAAACTTTCAAGAATTTGATTTTTGCTCTCTCAATACATTGTAATACAAAAATGTACGTATGTATCTTAACCAAATAATAACACAGCCTGAGTAATTTTTTTGTCTTTTTTCAGTTCCAGACATATCATTACTTTTTAACCTGAGATGGCAAACTAGAGGTTTTAAAAAGTCCTGAATAACTGGTGAGCATTTTGTTTTATTTGGCAAGCTCTAAATTGTTTATTTATGGTATTTATGCAAATCAAATTACAGTCGGTATGTTAAAAATATACTGATATGAAAACTGTTCCTATGGTCTTGGCATTAAATGAAAATGCTTGGTTACTGATCTTTTCGACTCCATATTTCAAGTTAAACCTTGCGGCAACTGTTCTTCATGTAACACTGCAAACTATAGTTAGCATTATTTTGATGTGTCGTTAGTTAATGACGCCATATTACGTGTGATGCCACAATGTTTCCTTTAAAACCTCATGCCGATATCTCACTGATAAAAGATTTTCACTGAAATACATGTAAAAAACATTTTTTCTCAAATAGAATTATGTGAAAGAACAAGTTTTGAAAATTTGCACTTCATTGCACTCTAATTATATGATTCAAATGACTTTTACAGTAGTTTCTACAGTATAAAATACAAGGTTTCCACTGGCTAGAATAATTAAGTATTTTGGTGTTTTTTCTCTGTCAAAATGCACTTTTAGGCACCAGAAAATTTTATTGAATGCTTTAACAGGGTCTGTGTGTTGTAATTTAAGGTTACATTCAGATGTTTTGTCCTTCTTTTGACTAGTGAAGGTATACTGGAAGAAATTAATTATGCATACACTTTGTATTCAAAATAAATAAATATAGCGATAAAAGTGTCATTGCCTTATAGTGCTGAAACAACTTTATTTTTTTTCAGAAATGGACAAAAATACACAGATTTATTCAGAATGTCATACCAATGAAGATCACATAAAAATATTTGGAAAAATCAGAACTATGGATTGCAATATGGGACAACAACCCTAATGCGCCTCGAAATGAGGAACTCAAAAGTCATGTGTAAAGAAAAAATCTCTGTGTAGTGATATTGGACATGTTTCTATTTTTAACAAATGACTGAACTTAATTATTTGTGGTGATTAGGAAAGTAGAGGAACATAGAATAAATGTGTAAAAACTATGGAGCTATTGAATGTGTTCAAAGTATTAAATTTTCAAAGAACTTATTGAGTTATTGAGTTATAAAGGGGATATTTTACCACAAGGAGCCGCATCACAAAAGGTTGTTCGGGGTTTGCTAATTTACGGAAAAAGTAATCTCACTTTGTACCCCGAAAATTTAACCACATATGTGAAAATGTCACAGCTTCGAAACGAGCTATCATACATATCCAAGTTTACGATATGGACTGAGCTACAGGAAAAAACGTTACAATTACCCCCTATGTAAAAATAATTAAAGATATTGAGCCATGTCCTAGGTTCAAGTACCACAATTGTTCTTATTTATTATCTTATATTGACAGAATATTGATGGTATGGTTGTCGTGGATACAAATAAATTCATTTTGTCTCATTTGTTGAAGACCTTATATTGTTCCTGTTTAATGTAGGCCGTATGAGATAAGTTTTGTAGTTGGATTGCAGCTAAATTTTCTTTCAGTTACTTTTGGTTGTTGGGTTGCTGTCTTTAATATTGACATGTTTAGACCTCACATCTCCTTTAATGCATGTATAACATATTTTTAAAGGTCAAGTGAAATATTTTAGAGTGACAGTAGTAGTTGTATAGCAGTGTTATGAAAGACAATAAATAAAAAGACATTTACACATTTCACTTTTTTTAAATATTCATGTTCATACAACAGTTACATCAAGATCATGTGGAAACAATTTAAATAATTATATTTCATGTATGAACAGAACAAAACTAAATTTCATAGTGTCAACAGTTTAAAGATTTCTCCTTTAAGGCTTGTCTTAGACTGGATGAGGGTTGAGATTTTGCTTTCTTGGTCAGTTTATTACGTTCTATGCGAGTAACAGCAAAGCCACGGATGGTTAAAAACAAATGAATGATGTCTTCAGTTATAGCTGACACAATATCTGCAGTTTCACCTTGCATAAGAATGTCACAATAATGTTTTACCATAAACCCTTCCATCATAGTTTCTTTTAAAGGATCAATAAGAAGCGTACTAGCACTATATGAAGGTTCAACTGTTTTGCGAATAATTGTCTCTAATTCACGGATTAATAAGAACAGGGAATCTGATGGTTTCTGAAGGCCACCACGGTCTTGTGTCTTGTACCACTTGTCATATTGTTTCACAAAGTTAACACCCGAAGAATTGTCTGTAAATTTATTTATGACGGACAACTTCTTAGTAGAGTACCTGGTGTATCTCTTCTGTAGGGCACGAATGGTGTAACCAGCAATATAATAAAGAATGCTTTGGTCATTTTCTGTTAACTTTTCCTGATTTGATGTAGATTTCTGAACAGCTGTCATTGTCTGAACTTTAAAAATTTCACCAACAATATCTTCATGTACCATCTGTAGGAATAAGTTGGTACAGTTCAATGAATAAGATGGACAATGAGAGTGGAAAGTGTTTGCTAATTCTGGCTTAACTCTACTTATGTGTAAACGGCGAAACATTTGCTCTTTGTCACATGAGGAAGATATGTTGCTTGTAGTTTCAACAAATATCGGTTGAAAATATTTCAACAAAATGTCTTGCACTAATGCTGAATTGGTCACAAATTTGCATATGTCTGTTATGCTGTCATTGATGGTAAATGGATCATTAGCAATGTTGGACAAACTGGACTGCAAAGCTGTAGGGAATATTTCAGCAAATAAACTTTCATTTAAGGCGTCACGGACTGTGCTAGGTAGTTTACTATCTGCATGTGTGCGATGGTCTGATGCTCTCAAATTCTGTCCATGTTGTTTCTGGACATGACCACGGAAGCCTGAAATTGTTTTCAGAGTCTTTTTGCAAACAGGGCAACTGTAGGAAGGTTTAATACATGTATCTGGTACAGGTTCAGACTTTTTCTTTTTGGCAATGTAACATTCTTCATCACTGTCACTGGGTTCTGGATCATACTCAGTATATTCACCTAACAAAAGATCAAGGTCAATATCTTGGTCCCAGGATAAAAAATCTGACATGGTTGTAACATTGAATAATAATTTGAACTGAAAGTTGATAACTAAATATTCCATTTTATAATATATCTAAGCTTGTTCTGATACTGAGATCAAAGACTTCATTTAATTGATCATCTTAATTTTTGTTAAATTAAATGTTATGTTTTGAGATTAAAGGTTGTAATTTATTTAATTATATATATTCTTCACTAATTAATCTAATCACCACAAAAATATATTTCAATTACAAACAGTTCCTTGCATAATTAATAAAAAGAACTATTTAAAAAAACAGAAAGTCAAACAACAAGCTGTGACAATCAAATTATTATTTCATCTACCTCTTTGAGTAAATGATTATTATGATGATAATAATGGACTATCAAAACTGCGGTCACATGAGGGGGAAAACTAAATATTTTTATCTTTTCCCGGCATGAATATCAAATTTACAAACTAAATTAATTTTTAATACGAAAATTGCACAGAAAGACTTTATAAACGCAAACTGTTCCTTTTGATCAAATTAGTTAATTATCACTTTGTAATTTAAGAGAAATAAGAATAATATTTAATATCGGTAAGTCTACACAAAATTAATATCGTAAATAGATCGTAAGATCGTAGCTTACCATGTGTATTTTCATAACGTTGTCAACCAAGCGATAAAACCGGATATTTACAATACAAGCGAGTATCATGGTATAAGTGGCGAGTTTATGACTTCTCACGATACGCGTGAACTAACGAGATACCGCGAGATTCCAATCCTTCTCAATATACAAATCCTTGATACATGTAAAAAGAATAAAAGTATGATAAACATAATGTAAAAGTTCATATAGAGTCAATGTTTATATATCACAATCATGTGAATGTAGTTTTGTGATCTAATGCCCATAAAATACTTAAGTTAAAAAATTAAAAATACATATATGTATGGTCATAATTGCAGATATTCAATAAGACATTTCCAAAATTTCAAAGTATGTATGTTAATACACTTGTAACGGGGAGGCACTGAGGTATTGCTTGTTTGCAAATATGCATTTAATAAGTATTACGGTACCAATTTGCATATGAGGAGGAAGATTAACACTTCACACTAAAATATGTGTGTTTTAAAAATAGTACTGATGCAGTTTTCCAATAATGAAAAATCAAGTAAACCAGGTGCTTTAGTGCAACAGAAAAGTCAAAGTACCAATACATTTTCATATTAATAGACAATATAACAATATAAAATTCAAATATAAAACATGAAAATGAATGATTTCTTATATGCTCACTCCTTGTAAGCGCATGATCTGCAATCTCACGATCTGCAATCTCTATGACATAATGTAATCTAAAAATATGTTTAATATAACTGTGTTCTAAATCCTACAAAAAGAAATAAACTAAATACTAATACACTCCAATAATTAACTCCTCCACTTTGGCTCTCGGTAACATTTCACTGAACACTTAACTTCATCATACATGACTATAATATTGGAATGGATTCTAGTTTCTCAGGACACTCAGTTGCTAAAATAAAAAAAAGTGATGATTAGTCGAATGAGCACGGCCGTACTCTAGCACTACTGACAACAAAACACATATGCATTCTGTTAGGTTTGACTTCACATCATAATTTGCCTATCAAATTTCTGAAATTAGAAAAAAAATGTTAATCAAAGGGTCAAATAATTAAAGAAAGGTCCACTGCGCAGATTCGAAACTGGAGTTCAATCCAGATTATTTGAATGTAAGTGAGTTATTCGCCATCAAAGCTTTATCTGTGTTATTCCAGTGAAATTTTGTACAGTAATTTGTTTTCACCTATGGCCTTGTAAAATATTTTTTCTGTTTTCTCCTCCTTCCTTTTTTTGTTTTCCTCGTAAAGTATTCATGTATCAATCCCTCTCCAATATTCTGTTTTGGTTCCCATGTCGGTTTGGAACCATCTTTCCATTTCACAAGAAAATACTGTATTCCTCTTGTTTTCCTTGTATTTAGTAGTGTCTCAACCTCATGAAACGTATCATCTATGACATTGTTTGGTTCATCTCCATTCTCACTGTTAGTAACTGAATCTGTACTCTCATCGTCTGCAATTTGATCATCTTGATCATTATCTGCAGGTTGGTTATTTTGCGCATCGGGTGGATTATCTGGAACTGGACGTTCTGGAGCTTGTGGCGGATCACGGAAATCAGTGGGATCCACATATTGCCTAAGATTGCTCGCATTGACCATAGATTTATGTTCCTTCTGGTCACTGCAGCGTCTTAATTTATATGTGAAATTCGGCCCACAGTCAGTTATGTAATAAGGACCATTAAATTTATCAACTAATTTTGGTGAACGACCGACAGGGACCACATGTTCTTTAAGTAAAACTTTATCTCTAAGCCTAAATTCAGGAATTTTGGTATTTTTGTCGTATCGTTCTTTCATTTTTGCTTGTTTAAGCTTAATATTTTCAGCCGCCAAATCTTGGGTAATTTTGAGGTTTGAAATTATTTCTTCTAAATGGTGTTTTGCATCTTTTGACAGATTGTCTTTTGGCAAAACAGATGCGTCAAAAGGTAAGTTCATCTCCTTGCCGAACACCATTGAAAAGGGAGAATACTCTGTTGATTGAGTAGATGGAGAATTTCTAAATGCCATTAAAATACCGGGGAGTTTATTTGGCCAATTGTTCTGGTCCTTATCACTATAAGCTCTGACTGCCTGTATAAGTGTACTATTGGTCCTTTCCACTAATCCATTTGTCTGGGGATGGTAGGAACTTGTATGATGCCTTGTAATATTCAACATTTCACACAAAGCATTCACCAAATTCGATACAAAATTTCTACCCAGATCTGTGACTAGACACTTCATTGCACCATAACGACTAATAATTTCACGAAATAAAACCTTTGCAACCTCAGAAGCTTCTTGAGTTTTCATAGGAAAGGCCTCACTCCATTTAGAAAAAGAATCTACTAAAAGTAACACATAAGAATAACCTTCATTAGTTTTACTGAGTTTCAGAAAATCCATATGCCATCTTTCAAAGGTTGTGTCAACTGGCAGAGGATTAAGAGGTGGTTTCTTACCCTTTGTATCTCTTTTAATTCTCTGACAGCGATCACATGATCGAATGTAGTTTTCAATACTTTGGTGCATTTTAGGCCAAAAGTACTTAAGACTCAAAGCATGATAAACACGTTCGATCCCAAGATGTGCACCACCTACGAAACTATCATGATAACTTAAAAGAGCATCCTCTCTAAGAGCTTGAGGGAGACATAATTGTTTAATCCACTTTTCACCATTGTCAACTCTGACTCTCTTCTGAAACCATTTATACAGAACATTATTACAGATAGAGTAATCTTGAGCAGATTTTTGAACTTTTGAACTCTGATCATTGTCTGCAGGAAGAATACCCTGAGTAAGAAATTTGTACATATTTCCAAAATCATGACAATTTTGTTGCAACTTTGCAATAGCAGGAAGGTTTGACAATTCTGGTCTGGCAATAACGGGATCTAATGGAGCAACCATAGTGTAATCATCATAAAAGAATTCCACTTGGATACTCTCAAAAGTCTTATCATTGCCACTAGCTTCTGTTCTAGTATTCACTTCAGATACCTTTACAGCTGCGACTTCATTTTCATCGTCAGGCTGTTCAGGATATGAGCGTCTACTGAGAGCATCAGCTACTTGATTGTTACAACCTTTTCTATACTTAATCTCAAAATTGTAATGCTGCAAGTCCATTGCCCATCTTGTAAGTTTACCTGTATTTGCCTTCTGGTTCATAAGATATGTCAATGCTTTGTGATCAGTATATATAGTGAATTTGCCAGTAGCAAGATAAGTGTTAAATGTTTTTACACCTTGAACTACTGCATAACACTCTTTTTCAGTTGTATTCCAAACCTGTTCAGTTTTGGATAAACTTTTACCACCAAAAGCAATGACACGCTCTTTTCTCTGACTGTCTAATTGACCTAGAACAAAACCAATAGCTGAATTTGAAGCATCACAAGTCAGCATAAAGGGTTTATTCATGTCAGGGTAAGCCAGGACAGGAGGTGTTAATAAAGCTTGTTTTAAATTGTCAAAAGCTACTTGACATTCCCTATTCCATTTTATACTTCTTTCTCTTTCCTTCTTTAACAACCCATTTAAAGGAGTGGCAATCTTAGAATATGAATCAACAAAGCGTCGATAATAATTGCACATTCCCAAAAATGAGCGGACCTGTTTTTGTGTTGTAGGGACAGGAAAAGTACTAATAGCTTTTGTCTTTTCAGGATCCACCTTAATGCCTTCTTTTGAAATGATGTGCCCTAAGTATTTCACCTCTTTTGCTGCAAACACACATTTGCTTGGTTTCAATGTGAGATTTGCATCACGAAGACGAGTGAAAACTTGTTCCAGATGCGAAAGATGCTCTTCAAAACTCCTACTAAATACCAAAATATCATCCACATAAACTAAAACAAATTGCCAATTGAGACCACGTAAAACATTAGACATGAGCTGTTGAAAACTAATAGGAGCATTTTTAAGACCAAAAGGCATTCTGAGAAATTCATAGACACCATTGCGAGTTATAAAAGCTGATTTATGTCTGGTTTCCTCGTCCATCTCGACTTGCCAAAAACCACTGTGAAGGTCGAGACAACTCAGAATTTGAGGCTGCACTTCACCAATCGTGTCAAATACGTTTTCTAGACGGGGAATTGGAAAGGACGAATTTTTCGTTTGAAGGTTCAATTTTCTAAAGTCCACACAAAATCTGTACTGCTGAGGCTGACCCGGTGCAGTTTTCTTTTTCACTAATATAACAGGTGAATGATACTCACTGGTTGATTCTTTAATGATGTTGTTTTTCTTCATTTCTACCAAATGCTTTTCTGTTTCTTTGTGCATATGAGGAGACTGGTTATAGAATCCCATTTTGACTGGCCTGGAATCCCTAAAAGTTTCAATTCTGTGCTTGTACCTATTAGTAAAACCTAATTCAGATAAATTAGTAGCAAAAATATCTCTATATGAAGCTAGAAATGTCTGCATTTTCTGTCTCTGCTCAGAATTCAAATCAGATGTGCTGAAATCAAAATTAATAGGTTCCTTGGCTTCCTTAGTTTGCTGTAAACTAGCAACAGATGGCATGTTATTATCTAAATCATGAATACAATTTGAATCGATGTCTGATACAGAAGCAAGCACTTTTGTTGCGGGAATGTGTATTTTCTGATTTGTAGGATTCATCAATCTTATGACCGCTCTTTTCTTAATAATTTTGACCAAACATTTAGCACTTGTAAGATTGGAATCCGCTAAATTACTTACTGGTTCCAAAAGAACTATTTCTCCTGAATTTCTTTTTGAAATTTTGACACCAACATTCATTTCACAAAATGGAGAAATAGTGACAGGGTAATACGTTCTAGCAAGGCCAGTACTACTAGTCTGTATCATACATACTTTAGGAATATCTGCATTTTCCTTATCTGGTACCTGTAATACACTTTTAGAAAAATCAATATTAATCTTGTTTGCATGTAAAAAATCCCAACCTACTATAAAAGAATGATGTAGCCCATCTATAACATAAACATGATAATTAAAAACAGCACCTTTAAATGAAATTGGTAAATTAACTTTTCCTAGCACTTGTAACCTATGTCCACTTACACCTTTAATTGATGGAATATCTGATTGCAAAAGTTTATCAGAAAGGGCCAACTTGCTATAAAAATCAAAACTACAGCAAGTAATTTCTGCACCAGTATCAATCAATGCATGTGTTTTTCTGCCATTGATATCAATAATTGAAGTATTTTTCTGCATAGGCAATACCAAATTTACCTCTGCAAAAGAATTTCTACCTCTGTGCCTATCCTTTGACAAATGCCTAGGGACAGGCGCGAATCCCTAGCGGTGAAAAGGGGGGTTTTGACCAGATTTTTGTGAACCTCTGCATTTACGACCATAATGCCCTATCTTATGACAATTAAAACACTCTTTATTTCTTGCTGGGCAATTAGTACCACAAAACATACCACAATTTTCACATGAACCATCATCTTGTTGTTGTTGTTGCTGCTGCTGGTGATATGGATTCTGTACTGCTGCTGGCATCGGTTGGCTGTACTGTTGTCCATTATACACTACTGGCTGTTGTTGAATGTACTGTTGTTGCGGTACAAAAGCGTGTTGTTGTTGGTAACCCTGTCCTTGTCGATAGTTTGGTCTTGGTTTGTTGTACCTGGGTTTGTTCTGTTGTTGAGGCTGGTTTGGTTTTGCCATGTTAATCGAGGTATGTAGTCTTCTAATTTCCTCTAATGGTTCCTGCATCTTGGCCTCCAGTATTGCTGCAATTTTATCAGCAGTTATTGACGATGCTGGTACAAGTTGTTCCGATTTCTCTGCATTTTCTGCAATGGCCCTTAATTGTTCCAATGTAACTGGCTTTGGAAAAGTGTTGTGGACTGTTTTCCCTATCTCCCCTCTAAAGCCTTGAATTGCAATGCCTATCTTTATGTTGTCAGGAATGTCCTGTCCTGTGGTTTTTTCTTGTAATCGCGCCATAAACTCATCCACTCTTTCATTTTGGCCTTGTTTTAACTGGAGAATGTTAACATCAAACAGCCCTTGTGATTTTTCAAAGCGTTTGAAAAATTCATCCTTTAATAGCTGTAATGAATTATGCACAGTTTCTGAAAGTGTTGCAAACCATTGTTTTGGAATACCATCTGCCATAAAGAATGGGAAGGAATTACACTGTTGTTGTTCGCACATTTTTTGTATGAGGGTCCATCGTATAAAGTATCCCCACCATTGTGATGCAGATGATTTCCCATCATAATTGTTGAGGTTAATTCCTGAAGGCATGTTCACACTTACTTCTCTAATCACTTGGACTACTGCAGGTGTTGATGATGTTGATGCAGTTGATACTGTTGATGTTGCTGTTGATGCAGTTGATGTTGCTGATGCTGTTGGTGTGGTCAAGGTTGACGTATTTTCTATTAATAGGACAGGACCTGTTGATGTTGAAGCTGTTGACGTTGAAGCTGTTGTCTCTGTTGCTTGTTGATGCACTCT
This sequence comes from Mytilus edulis, assembly GCF_963676685.1. Classification (NCBI taxonomy): domain Eukaryota; kingdom Metazoa; phylum Mollusca; class Bivalvia; order Mytilida; family Mytilidae; genus Mytilus; species Mytilus edulis. Next base: position 10,097,326 of record NC_092351.1, on the reverse strand, counting down.
TGCTTCTGGTCTTATAGTATCTTGACTTCGGAGAAGGTAGCTATTCAGTGGTGCTGGCATTTGTATGGTACTGATATTATCTTCTTACTTGTTTGGGACTAGCTTTGGATCTTTCGGTCTCTCCACCAAATGTTGTACCGACTTCTCGTGCTGTGTCTGATGACTTTTAGCACCTGGTGTAAAACAAGAGAAAGTTCTAGTAAATATTGATGTTTATTATTTGAAATCAGTAATCAAAGTGACCGTTGAAAACATAGATTGTTTCCATGCGGGCGTGGTCACATGATCACTGATTTCTTAACTTTCTCCTGTTTTCACCAATCAAAAATTACCTTGTAATTTAGCTCCCTTGACCACAACCTATTTTCACTGGTTGGTCAATAATCCAGTCATGGGTGTCAGGTGTTATAAACAATTTCACACATGAGTAATAGGAAAAGGTTGTTTAACAAAAGCCTTAATTTACATGTAAGGTACATAATCCAAAGTAAATAATTTACCACTTACATGTCTCTTTGTTATCCGTCTTAATTACGTAATCTAAATATTACAGTTGTATGTCATTCTTCTTTATCAAAAATTAACATTCCAAAAATAATGTAACTTATGTAAGGAGAAATTTTAGAAAATAAAATAAAAATTTAAACTTCAAAATACTTTAACTCAAATTGTAAAAATTGAATAATTTTCACTTAAGTTTTGGTCAAAAATTATGAATTGCCAAAGACAAAATTTTAATATAACATATGTATCCTGTGTTGTATTAGAAAGACACTTTCAGTCGGAATGGAGAACGTGCTACTTCGAACAGACACAAAAATTAAGGCTGATTGAAAACGTCATTTAAAAATTCATGCATATTCCAGAGGCCAATCCATATCACGCTAGATTGAAGTGACACACCCTTCAATAAACTGCAAAGAAAGTCAAAATAAAGATGCTCTTTCTAGGATACGGTGGCACCGTATTGTCATTTTTGTTTGCTCAGGAACATCTCATTCTTAAATTTTTCAAGTGGAAAATATAAAGGTAGCAAAATTGTTGTCGTGGCTAAATAACTCTTAACTGACACAATTTCAATTGTCCAACCCATTAACAGACTTTATTCCCATAATTTTGACTAAAACGTGGTATTATTCACGTTATTTTACAATTATGAAATATCTACTAATGTCAATTTATTTTTTAAACCACAGTACTATTTTTTGTCCTTTAAATGATATCTCAATGTGTTTGTTTCGCCTTTTATTAAGAAAATTGCTATGCGTATAAGCATAAATACTACATACTTGCGCGACGCCTTTTAGTTTTACTGAAAACTGCGCAGACTAAGAAATGTTTTTACAAGTGCAAAATGTTCTATGATAGATATCATTTTGTCAGACACTTTTCTTTTTTTTTTTGATTTGGTTCTTATAACATGCCAAAAATCTGTATATTTAATAGAGTTTAACATTAAATTAAGCGTTTTACTCTTAACAGATGTATAACCAACCCGATTAACAGACCAATCGCCCATATAGCCGCATACTCAATATAGATTAACCGACTAATCTCTCGGTTAGCCGAGTGTCGGCCGTGATATTGTCTGTGATTATTTGTTAATGTTCAAAAGAGGGATTGAAACAAAACACTGTGTTTTCCCCACAATTCGTGTTTATCTATATCTTTATGATGACCAAAATATATGTTAAATGTTGAATATTAATCAGATCCTAGCTCACCCAGTCTTAGATCTTTTCTTTTTTAATAGACGCTTGCGAATTTGCCGACTAGATCATGCTCCTGCTTGGGAATAGTTCTTAATTTCTTCAGTCTTGTTTCTTGTTATCTTAGTTTTTAGTTTAGTTTCAACATATTTATTTATAGTGGATTGGGAAACAAGTTTTGCAACTTATATTAATCCCTTTCCACTTTGCGGGTGCAAGTGCTGCTTGTAGCGGCATTAACCTGCTCTTTTTTTCAAATCTACAAGGATGTCTTTAACGTGCAAGATATATAGCTCTCTCTTAACACGGGTCAGCCATTTATCGTCCCCTTCCGACGGACTATCATCATTTCCTCAAGACCATATTCGCAAATGGTGTCAAGGGAGAGATGGAAATTCAGTCCCGGAAATTTTTGTGTTAGTAGTCCGATGCACTAACCACTACACCACGGCTCTCTTGTGATCTAAAATTGTGATGTTCGATGATCATTGTTGCTTTTTGTGAGTATACATTTCCTGTGTTATCTTTTAAAGTCAAACAGTGTTTACAACCACTGGGAGTATGCCACTGTTGCTGAACGTTACTAGTGTTGGACGTTTTATACACGGATGTACATTATCACGTGACTCCTGTTCAGGAGTCAGCACTATTATGTTGAAAAGAAATATCGTTGGTATGTTCATTTTCTGTAAATTTTCTGTAATTTACCGTTGATAGAGTCTGAAATTATTCAAAACCCTTAGGTTTTCTAATCCGAAGAATATATTGCCTATAGGTCGTTTTTGGAACGTTTTTTTTTAATGCGCTGTAATTGCGCATTTGGTTAGGTTTTTAACTGCTTTGAATCAAGCGCCACAGATGAGTCCTATGTAGACGAAAAGTAGTCTGGCTTACTTTTAAAAATATATGCCTTGTAGCTTTGGGTTATTTCTTTTTCATTTACATGAGCGATGGTTTACGAAATTTGGTTTGTCTTGGGGATAGATAAAATTGGATTACCAATCTGATACTGCGTGATGCCTTATTACTTGATATACATGTACATGTAGCTTATCTGCGTATTTTTTAGAAGTAACACAACGGGTGTCCATTATGGAACAGGATCTGCTTACCCTCCCAGTTTGTGGTGGGGTTCGTGTTGTTCAGTCTTTAGTTTTTTATGCTGTGCTATTTGTAATGTTGTTCGTCTGTTGGTGATTTCTTTTTCTTTTTTAGCCATGAAGTTGTCGGTTTATTTTCGACGTTGAGGTTGAAGGTCCCTTTGAGGTTTAATCTTCCTTTGAGGTTGAATCTCTCTTTGAGGTTGAATGTCCCTTTGGTATCTTTAGCCTCTCTTTCATTCTGTTAGATACAGAAATATATAAATGCCTAGATGTTGCGTCTAGTAATATAACAATGCACCTGGTTAGGAGATTACTTGGCTATCTCCCTGAAAGAGAACCACTGGAATAACTCTTTGGTGCGCATATTGGTGACCTATTGTCCGACAAACTTTCGGAATATTTATTAAACATGCAACTTTGTTCCACTGGAATTCTAAAAATCTCAACCTCGCATCCCATTCAGCGGTTAAGTAACTTTTATTAGTAGCGCCTTATGTTTAACTTGTTATCGTTCTGAATATGTAAGAAATATTTGTAATTTGACGTTAAACAAACATTTTAGACAATTTAGATTAGCAAAAGAATGCTTCAAGGTCGTTTTGGATTCCAAATTGCCCTGTAAATCATATTATTTCAATGTACAAATACGATGTATAATGTATGTTCAGGTAAGTTTATTGAATCTTTACAAAGTAGTATCTTTTATTTATTAATATCTGGTCATTTGAGTCCAATTGTCAAATTACATGTATATCTTTCATGAAAACGGATTGGATGTAGTATGACAACTGGCATGGCCAAAAGCTGGTTCTCGGCTGACTACTTCACTTTGTTTTAGTGTAGTGTAATACAAGCGGATTCCGGATTCCACTCAGTTTAGCATTGCCATCCCTGTTCTACACGAGTCAATACGCACATCGCCACATCTCGTCAGGATGGGTGTTAAACACCGATACAGTTTGAAAAGGAGTTAACTCTTGACATGACGATACGCGTTCGAATTTTATTGTCATTCATCCCTGATCTCTAATTTTGATTTGGATCAGATGTTGGTCTGACAGCACGTTAGTCTGATAGCACACAAGCAACAGCTTAACAGCGCATTTTAGTTACAAGCAAAGATAATGTCAATTTGTGTCAATGATCTTTATAATCTCGTATCGAAAGTACAGCTAGCGTATAAATCTAGTTTTAATTCTTGTAATCCTTTGTATTGGAAAATTCAATACTTCAAAAGAAGTAAATTTCCTCACGGAACATTTTATTTCATTTATTTATGACAAATTTGAGAGCACGCGGTAATAATGATAAGCTGTCATTATTAACAATAATACAACTCTATAAATACAAGATCTATATATATACATATTTATGGATATATCTGTTGTAGAGTTGTCACTGACTCAGACGTACTTATAAATATAATTATTTTCTGTGACTGTATATTACATTAATTTGTAGGATCCTTTACTATAGATAATTTAGCTGATCTGTAACAATAACATCTTCATGCCTTATATATCATGTACTGTAGTACGCCGCTAGATTAAAACTGACGAGGAAAGGTAACACACGGCCAGCGAAAGCTCTTTTTTTGAGAGCCCAGGTGGTCGTGTGGTCTAGCGGGACGGCTGCAGTGCAGGCGATTTGGTGTCACGATATCATAGTAGCATGGGTTCAAATCCCGGCAAGGGAAGAACCAAAAATTTGCGAAAGCAAATTTACAGATCTAACATTGTTGGGTTGATGTTTAGACGAGTTGTATATACATTATGTACACAGCCATGTATCACCATCATTGATGGCGATCCGATGGATACATCTGTTGTAGAGTTGTCACTGACTCAGACGTACTTATAAATATAATTATTTTCTGTGACTGTATATTACATTAATCTGTAGGATCCTTTACTATAGATAATTTAGCTGATCTGTAACAATAACATCTTCATGCCTTATATATCATGTACTGTAGTACGCCGCTAGATTAAAACTGACGAGGAAAGGTAACACACGGCCAGCGAAAGCTCTTTTTTTTTGTGAGCCCAGGTGGTCGTGTGGTCTAGCATGACGGCTGCAGTGCAGGCGATTTGTTGTCACGATATCGCAGTAGCATGGGTTCGAATCCCGGCGAGGGAAGAATCAAAAATTTGCGAAAGCAAATTTACAGATCTAACATTGTTGGGTTGATGTTTAGACGAGTTGTATATACATTATGTACACAGCCATGTATCACCATCATTGATGGCGATCCGATGGATAAATCTGTTGTAGAGTTGTCACTGACTCAGACGTATATATATATACATAAAGGACACACAAGTTAAAATCAAAAATTATGAGGGAAGTATACAATTATGGGTAACATGTCCCCTATTCTAGATATAAACTTTATCGTTTGTGCTAGATCAAAAACTAAGAAAAATATCAATAGTATTGTGAAGTTTGTATCACTTGTAATAAATCATTTGAATAACAGTTTTATGAATAAATGTGAAATTCTCTAAAAAAAATTTAAAAAAAATTATGTGAATAAAAAGATAATTTTGGGTTATGTTAATGCAACAGCAACTCCCAATAAAAACAATATTGCTAAAAGTCAGCATTATGACATACCGACATGTCTACCTCTGGGGCCTAATGATCCATGGCACCGAGATGGTAAAGACGTTAAGAACAGTTTTCCATTACTACACATGACGTGTGTCTAAATTGAAACATGAACATAATAAAAAAAATCAAAATAATCATTCTGTATAAATTTCATAACATTTGGTTGAATTCAGCAACGGCCGTTAAAGTGCCACCCCAAAATTAAAACTTGTGTTTTTTTTTGTGGTAAAACATCGTGGTTAAGTTTCATAACATTGGATTGAGACAAGCTAAAGTTAGAGAACGGAAACCAACTTCGGGACGTACGTACAGACGGACATATAGACCGTGACATACAGACGGACAAGGGTAAACTTAATGTCCCCTCCGCTACGAATAAAAAGACTGTATTTTTATGAATACATATACTCGTACAAAATACACTTTGACCGTACTTTGACCTTTAATTGTTTTTTGTTTTTTTTTCACATTGTGACTTGGATGGAGAGTTCAACTTGTCTCACTGGCACTCATACCACATCTTCTTATTTCTACTTATATAAATATTGTATATAACTATACACAAATACCATGAATACAGAAACGACGCATCTTTGCTAACAGCGTAATTATTTGTGTAACAGTTTATATGAAAATCAAAGTACGTAAATAAATCATTAAATCGCATCTGTTTCAATCGTTTTGATCGAACAATTTCTTGATTTATACATTCGTTGTTTTTTGTGAAGTATTGAAATCAGTCTTGGATTGTAATTTATGTTAGTAATAAGGAAGAAATTAGAGCAATTATAATGCTTTCAAGTCTATAAATTTAGGTATTTAATGAACCTTTCAATATTAATGCGATATTTTTTATACATTTACAGGTATTATCAAAATAGATTATCTGAATAATTACCTGAAATGTATATATTTAAAACTTCTATGTAATATAAACTGTCTCGTCTGTATGCGTACTGTTGTAAATGTATCATTCGACTCGAGCATATATTTTTTTCAACTTTTTTCATAAGCATAATTCATATTTCAGTGATATGCATGGTATATATTTCATTTACTGAGAAGTTCAACATATTTCATTGTCATGGTATAAATTGTTTTACATAGTGCGTGTGTTTTGATTTTTTTTTTACATTCAATTTAGTTTGCTATTTTGTATCTCAGTATATTACTGAGGAAGCTCGCAAATATACCGTTGATTTTGTGTTTCAACGTTTAGGGTATACGTCAATGAGACAGCGACAAATAATGGTAAAATTATACTATGAACTTCAAATTTTATGACCACCTGATCGGTCTATAAGCAAAATATAACCTCCAAAGTTTCTTTCAAATATTAATATACTTTAGTTATAAATAAATAGTATATGTCAAAATTGATGTTTTAAACGGACCATTTCATTTGTATTTTTAATTATTGATGTTTTAATGGAAAAATATATGATTTATTGATACTGCAAAATAAGGGGAAGTAATCCATTCTTAACAAATATAATAAATGAAGATTTGTAGTTTTTTCCATGGACATTCTTTCTTTCAGTGAAAAAAAACGTATCAGCAATAAGAATAATAAAATGTCATCTCATCTAATAAGAAACATCTGAAGATATTTATAATGCATTGATATGGATTAATTCTGCACTTTAAAATGTGGTTAACAATCTAACACTGTTCTCCTAACACGTTATCGGTTAATTGTGTGCATTTAGGGCCTTATCAGGGGGGGGGGGGGGGGGGTCGGTCAAAATGCAGGGGGTCAAGTTTTTTTTATGTATGTGGAAAAGGGATGTTCAACTATTTTGTAAATTCAAAGTGGGGGATCAATGTGTTCTGTAAATGAAAATGAGTAGTAGTTTAACTTGATACTTCAAGAGACAAAATGTCAACAAGAACATTACAACAGTCACATGGACATATATTTTGTTATAATCAGCTTAAAAGTTTGAAAGAAATTAAGTATAAATCAAAATGATCATACTGTGTGTTGGGCCTGGAAAAGGGGGGGGGGGCTACTAACGTTGAACGTATTGTTTGCCTTTGAAATTATGTTAATGTTTTTTCGTTGCTTTACTGGAAGGTTTTCATAGCACATGTAAATATTGCATATTTCTTGCCATTTTAAAACATAAAACACCTACATTTAAAACAGTGTCCCATGCATGTAGCAATGATGTCCTGGGCAGCTTTTATAGTCTTTAATGGTGTATTTCTTGTTGAAAAACATTGATAAGCAAAATTGTAATCTTCTAACCGAGTCCCTTTGGTTGTTTTATGATCTTACTGTTTTTGGAAGTCTCTTTTTAAAACATTTTCAAAGCGGTTTGTAATGAGACTTACAGGGCGCCGAATGGGACTCTTGTGGTTTTGTACAAAATTCAATTCTGAGTCATAAAAAAATCATTTTTGTCTTACAAAACTATATGATACAGACTTGTTTTATGAGAACTTCAATTTTGTGATGACAAAATTCATTTTTGTAGACAAAATTCATTTTTGTCATGACAAAAGTCAATTTTGTCAAAAAGTCAATTTTGTCAAAAAGGTATGCAAATATAAACTTATTTGCATACAAAATTGACTTTTGTTACCTGATATGGAAATAAAAACACAAAAGTCAATTGTGTAAGACATGATTCAATTTTGTGAGACAAAATTGACTTTTTTGAGACAAAATTCAATTTTGTCAATTTTGTCTCACAAAAGTAAATTTAGTGACGACAAAATTCAATTTGGTGAAGACAAAATTGACTTTTCATTTTGTCTCACAAAAGTCAATTTTGTGACGACAAAATTCAATTTGGTGAAGACAAAATTGACTTTTCATTTTGTCTCACAAAAGTCAATTTTGTGACGACAAAATTGACTTTTGTGAGACAAAATTCACCTTGGAGAGACAAAATTGACTTTGGTGAGACAAAATTGACTTTTCATTTTGTCTCACAAAAGTCAGTTTTGTGACGACAAAATTCAATTTGGTGAAGACAAAATTGACTTTTCATTAATTTTTGTCTCACAAAAGTCAATTTTGTGACAGCAAAATTGACTTTTGTGAGACAAAATTGACCTTGGTGAGACAAAATTGACTTTGGTGAGACAAAAGTCATTTTGTCTCACAAAAGTCAATTTTGTCTTTTGTCTCACAAAAGTCGATTTTGTATGCAAATTAGTTCACAGAATTCAAACTAAACTAATTTGCATACAAAATTGACTTTTGTCGCCCAATTTTCAATTTAGGTAACAAAAGTAAAGCCCGTGTTACAAAAATGAATTTTGTCATGACAAAAGTAACTTTTGTCCACTGAAAAATAATTTTGTATGACAAAATTTTAAATTTGTAGCATGCTACAAATTTTGTTAAACTTAACTCATTTTTGTTGAACAAAACTCACTTTTGTTCGTACAAACTTGAATTTCGAGTACAAAACCACAAGAATCCCATACGGCGCCCCGTAATACTCGTGCGTTTTGTGATTGGCATAAATGTATGATATTTCTCAAGACAAACACCGTAAGGCCGCATGCATGGTGATATTTTATAACTTTTTTGTTTTGTTTTATTGCAATTTTTTTTTAATCTGACATAAACATACAAACATATCTATACAGGCTAGAGGTATAGCTAGGGGTGAGATCTAAAAAAAAAAAAAAAAAAAAACATGTTTAACCCCGCCGCATTTTTGCGCCTGTCCCAAGTCAGGAGCCTCTGGCTTTTGGAAGCCTTGTATGATTTTAATTTTAGTTTCTTGTGGATAATTCGGAGTTTAGTATGACGTCCATTATCACTGAACTCCGTGGTAACATATTTGTTTATGGGTCAGATGTAGGACACCTCCGGTTGCGGGAGTTTCTCGCTGCATTGAAGATCCATTGGAGGCCTTCGACTGTATTCTTCTCTATGGTCGGGTTTTTGTCTCTTTGACATAAACCCCATTTCTATTCTCAATTTTATAGTGTATAATTGAATTTGTAAATCCCTATTCATTATGAAAATAAAGAAAATATTGCTCCATTACTATAGAACTATATATTTATATATTTTTAATCTAATCTCCGCTGAGGAGGTGGTATTACAAAATGATGTTTTACTCGATGTATTTCTAGAATTGTACAAGTCACTAATGAATTTTACAATAATTCTAATTATAGCATTCTCACCAAACGTATATACATTGCTTCATTAATATTTAAAAAAGAGTGAACTGTTAGAAAATAATATTCTTTAATTGTATAGATTCGATGTCGTTTCTTTTATCACACATCTCTTTATTGATTCAAATGTATCCTAAGGCTTTATATATTAAGATTTACTATATCAAACATCTTCTAACTGTATGAAAATGATAATTGTTGTTGAAATAAATACCTCAAGAAGTCAATATTTACTATAATGTTTGATGTATTTATTATTCTTTAAAGTTTTTATTGATGACATAAAAATAAAGTGTTTGCTTTAAATTAATATTTACATTTTTGTGGTTTGTTAAATTCATAGTTTACGAGATCTATATTTGATTTTTAATTTTCCCCAACCAGGAAAGTAGCTGACACAAATTTTGAACTCTGTCGATCTGCGCAGATTAATATTTATTTTCTTTCAGACCCCAAAACCTTTAAGACAATGTGTTTTACTTTAATAAAAGAAGACACACTTTTGAACAGTGGTACCGGTATACTACTGTTGACTTTATTTAGGCTTGGAACTCATCTCAAACTTTCAGTCTTCACATGTACCTGCTTTTTAGCGTGGGACTAAGGATTTGTTGAGTGAGACACTTTACAAATCCTTGGTGGGACCAATACTCTAAAGGAAATAGTATTGTCATGTTGGCATATAATTTTGTTTAAACAACACTTTACCTTGGAATGGCCACTTCCGGTACAAATGGGCGATCTTGATTAAGCATTGTTAGAATAAGATGTCTTAAGTAAATATAAGGCTTTAGAGCTGACAGATATTTTAATCTACAAAATGATTATGAAACTATGTTACACAAATGATTTAAACATCGGTATGTATGTCTTGCTCCACACCTTTTGTTGGTCCAAGTGTTATATTATTATCTCTGTTCGTAAAATACATATAATTATTCTTTTCCGTACAGAATTATCCGTTGCACATAAAGCATGTTCATTTAAATCTCGCCAAATCTATATAATTATGATTGCAGTTGATAAGGATTTGAAGTTATTAGACAATGATTTATGTACATTCAAATTATTCTCTGAGACACTAATTGGGGGAAAATCAAGGAAACTGAATAACACGATACAGAGGTTTTTGATATAGTTTCATGATAAATCGTCTTTTGATTTCCGTTCGTTTAATAAATCTTTAGATTGCATGTAAGTTAAGATTTGTAACAGACTGGAATTAATAGTTACTGGAGGTAATTATAGTGTAAAATAATCCCCGGAGATTATATATGGAATCTCCCTGCTGAAGATCATCAAAACTAATTAAATTAAATCGCCATCGGGGTTACAAAGTATAATATATTTGTTTGTGTTTATATAAGGACTAGCTGACAATTTTTTTCATATTCTTAGTGCATATAGTTTTTATACATGTACATGTACAAGTGTCGTTTTTCTTTATACAAACTTAACTTTTGAAAACACAGCTACACATTATCATACTTTAGGAATCATTGTGGGAGAATTTGAATACAAAATGGCATCATTCTTATTCAGTTACGTATATACTGTCCAGGGTATCTTAATATTATAAATCGCATCTGATGTATTGTTGTCACAGTGTGGATAGTTGCCACCTTGGCAACCATTTCACATCTCCTTATTTATACTTTTTAAAATCAAACTTTCAAATGTAAGACAAAACAAAGAAGACATGTACCATGTGATCATTCAAAAATAGTTAGTCACAGAAAGGTCAATACGACCAAAAGAATGCCTGCCAGAAAAGATACATCACTTATAAAACTAAAGGTTGAGCAACAGAAACCTTTCATGAAAGTCTGGATGTTTCCATTTCCATAAGTGGTACCCGTCGTGTTGGTTGGTGCAAGTAAACAAGCTGTTATAAGTCGAAACCATGATTATTATACAAACGCTGCTAAAGTAACAGCAGTAAGTTGACTTGATAGATACATTTTTGTACACGAAATGATCGATTTTTACCCCATGTAATTGGTAATCTATTCATTATTTTGTTCATGGATTTTGCTGTGGTAGGATCTAATACCAACAAAACAGAAAAGCATCACACAAGGTCAATATTTAATTTGAAGGCAAATTTTTGACTTGATATATGACTTTTCCAAGAGTTAACCGTACACACTACAGGGATAATAGTTTTCAAAGAATGAAGGAAAGAATAATTGGTCTATATTAGCTGAACTATTTTAGGCGCCATTTACATATTCCATCTTAGTTATATCTAGAAATCTAAATTATGTAATGAAGAATAAAAATAGCAATCGATTGAGACACATATATTAAAAAAAAAGTAATTCTACAATGAAATGAAGCATACCTCTTACTTTCACGTTGTTCTTTTTCGTGTTACTTACTTATTTTATAATGGAAAAGCCTGACTGATGTTAGATCGTTTGATAAATTGTATAATAATCAGTACTTTCCATATGTAGGAACCTTGTACGATAGCCTACCAAGAACTGATCCCATGGGATTATGTATTAACGATTCTTGCATCTATGTACGGAAGTCAGCCTTATTGTTTCTGACTTAAAAAGGTTAAATCTTTAAAATATCAACTTATTAATCTATTGGGTCTTTTTTGTAAGCTGACATTTATCAATTAACAATTAAATAAGTCTACAAGATAAAGGGTCTACAGGGGGAAAGAACGCTTGCACTGTAAAAAAACCGATACGTAATCAACAAACGAAATGATAAACAGCGCTTGCAAACGCGGGTTTACAACGGATACTATGAACAGATGTTAGATGTGGATTTCAAGATTATGAAGCTAAGTCACAAGGGAGGCTTATAGCAAAAACTAAAGAAGCCATAGTTTAGGGAGAGGTCGAAGGGGTTCTGATCCAGAAATTTCGGGCTTGAAAACATGAAATCACGAGGTCCCGAATTTAAAAAAAAAATTTAAATCCCGACATCCCGAATGTCTAAAAAAGAAATCCCGGATCCCGAAAGGTCCGATCCCGAAATCTCGACGTCCCGAAAAAGGCCCCCCCTTCCCATCCCAAACCTAGTTGTAACAGAAAAGCAGGTGCTACATCACCATCTGATTGACCATACCCATCTACAAACCAACTTCTCCCGTTAGAGTTATATTTTGAACCAAATGTATTCTCCTCCAGGCCTAGGCGTACTTACAATCAGTCATCATTGCGACACGGATTTACAATCTAAGACTGTCCACAGCCATCGGTTAACTCTGGCTTGACTGTTCGTATTCTATATTTGGAATGTTTTGCATCAAATTTAAGCATTTTCGTCACTTGTTATCAGGTGTCAAATAATTATAATATAATGATCTTTGGAAAAGGAGAATTGTAGAGATACTTTCTCATTGACGCTTATATTCTACTTTGCAACTCCATCTTGAAAATTTGTTGATCTTTGGCCGACTTTCAACTTTACTAGACTTGCTACAATTCCCTTTCTTGTATTTCTTTCTTACCAATTTTTATGTTTACTGATAACTAGCAGTATATTGACTATACTGATTTCCCTTGGAGAAAGCCTGCCTCCTGCAGATGTCAGTATAATGGTAATCTCCAAGTTATAGCAGCAAAATTGAAAAAAATAAATAAGAAAGGGACATGTAGCAAGTCTACAACTTGACGTAAATAAAAGACATATAATCTTCACGATTAATTGACAAAAGGTGAACTTTTATGTAATTCACCCACCCAGTCTTAACCTATGACAGGTGTATTTTTACACTTTTCACAATTTCATTCAGAACTTGAAACAACTTGGCCAACTTAAATAAACGCTCCACCCTTTTTACTCGTAAAATGTTAATTAAGTAAAACTGCCACTTGTACGTCTCTTTCTTAACCCAGTTGTTTAATTTAACAGGTAGTCATATTTGGTTAACATCTCCTAAACAAACACACATATCCTCCCGTCTTTAACCCGTGGGTTTGATTTGAAACCTTGGTCAACATCAATGTAATCCTAAACCAAAGAAATGGAATAATTATTATGTTATAAACATCTACACTTTTAAGTTGATCCTTATCCGGACGTGGAGGACTGGTTTGAGCAGGGTACAATGTTAATTGATACGAGTCCAACCTCTCCATTCTATCTTGTTAAACAAATGTGCAATATTAAAGTTTTTAAGTTAATATTTTAAAGTGCATACATGTTTTTTATGTGTCGTAAAGGTGAAGGAGACATAAATGTCTTATAGTTAGTGAAGCGCTAGAGTTCACATTATGTATAAAAACCTAATTCCGCAGGTGGACTTTTTTTTGACAAGCAACTTTTGTTTTTAACAATTTAAAAGATAAATAAAGTGGAAGATTTGCATGTTTTTGGAAAACAAAGAAAGACGAAAGAGAATGCGTGAAATAGAAAAGCCCATATTCCTATTTCTTTCTCTTTTTATTTACTATTTATCACATTCAAAATATAGTAAAAGTCTTCCGATTCGGTTATTAGCTGTTGGGTGATTTTGACCGGTGGGGAATCCGTCACTGAAATTAAATCCTATCGCGCTAATGGAGAAAAATATTATATGTGTAGTTAAAAAAATAAAAGTACTATTATTACAAAACATGCTAATCGAAATAAGATTTAAGCATGTTAAGTATGACTGAATCTCAGCTTGAGTAGCGTGCATATAAATACACTGTAAAGATTAGCCATACCATCTCAACTAACTTGTCGCTAGTTCTTCTTAACAGTGGGAAAATACATAGTAATTATGTAAAGAAAGTTTGAGAAAGTACATAAATAGGGTTCTCATAAGTGAAACAAATCCAACAGCTACTATAATGAAATGTACAAAATTATGGTTACATCATTGGTTTGACATAAAGAGATTATTATGATGCAATCGTATTACAAAATTATTTGTAATATTTATATGTTTTTCTTGACATTATACATATATGTACAAGTACACTTATATATTTAGCCTTTCCATTTACTAGTAATCATTGATTTCCAGAATCCTGTTTTGCTGTTTTATACCCTCTTCGTTTATGTAAGCGCATGTAACTTCTATAAAAATCGAAGATATGCCCCTCCTTAATTCCCAAATACTATCATGACTGTAAGGTTTCAAAACTAATTAATATACTGCAAAGACTTCCGTCGAAATAAGAGATAACCAACATGTTGATGCTGTCGTTATTTCCCCTTAATTTCCAGGATCATAATATCATAACAGATATAAAAGCAATGCAATATTTAAAATGTAATTTATTTGAATTGCATCTATATTTTTTTTATTAAGTTGTACACATTAAGTTATATAAATTAAGTGGACATTTTAATTTAACCTATTGTTTTGTCGGACGGTCTTTAATTTAGTTACATGTCTTATATATTCAGGAAAACAAAACGAAAGTACAATCATGTCATTATTGTTGTGTGATGGTTATTTAAGGCTAGATCAAACTTTTTTTCATCCTTTTATTTCTAGCTGAGCATTCTATTTCCTATGATCGCCCTCAATTCTGTTCTGCTACAAAGTATTAAACATCGTCTCAATTAAATAGACGACTTTCCTTGTTATGTAAATTGATCCCAGTTTGTTTTTAATTTTGTCCCAGATTACCATATAAACAGAATTGTTATGTGAAATAGAGATTAAGTGGATGCATGGATGTATAGCGAAAAATCTCATGGAATATTTTGAAATGATTATTTATAAATCTGTCGTAGTTTTATCCTTTTTGGACTCGTGATTATGTTTGCCGTCAGTGATTAACATTTTTCATCTTCAAACTTGTTCGGCACCCGTCTAACATTAATTTTAAGAGGACCCAATACAGAATTACAGTAGCAATTTTTTGAATATCACAACAATGTGTAATAAACTTGATTCCTGTCGAGTAAATCTACTGTTTTATTTTTTGTAAACAACAATGGTTTCTGAAGTTAAGAGCAATATACAGTACAACGGGATACAGATACAATAAAACCCTAATGTACCTCAAATTTAAAATGAATAATAAGTTTAACGGTGTTGTTTATTAAATTTTGAATAAAGGGGGTGAATTTTATTGCATTTCGTCCATGATAACAGTAAACTTTAAGTGTGCTTTAATCCTGCCTTTATGATGGTTACTTTTAAGTTATGTTGGTTTCATTTAATAATTTTGTAACATTAAATATTCGCGCATTGTAAAATCGTTGTATGTCAATACCCTTGTGTCTTGTCAACCATTTAAATTGCTACACAACTCTTTACTTAATGTTTATACTCATGTTTTTATCTAAATTAGAATATTATTCATTACTAAAAGATGCACGAAAAGGTCAAGCGGAACTATTATATATTGAATAATTGTTGGGATGAATAAATAAATGTTGCAAATAAAAATAAAACTCTACAAATAAACGTCCACAAAGTAAACATGTACAAGGTATCATGTCAGTTCACTGTAAAATTATATCAATAATGCTCCAGCAAACTTTACTCTCGTCAATCACGACATTTTAAGCATTTCTCTTTAATTAATATTTACACGCTATCATAAACCTTTTTTCCTTGTAATATGCATAAATCTCGGGGTATTACAAATCACGCGTTAACGATCGAATCAATGTGTTTTCAAAAGGATAAACATACATTTTTGCAATAATTCTCAATCATGCGTATATTACATTATTTTTTTTCTACATTCAACTGTATTTAAAATGACTTTTATGAGGAGTATAAGGTAAAGCAATAAATAAAATATTTCCTTTAAAAAAAACCAATATGACTATTGACTATTATTGACTTCCCCACTATTTACAATTTTGTAAACAACATCCCTTTTCAATCACACAATATCTTTCTTCAGTTTTCTATTGTGCTATATTTGCTAATCAAGGCAAACTGGGGCGATTCCCATGATTTCATCAACAAATCTGACAAAATACACAAATACGACTATAAATTTGTCCAATTTATGCCCTCCGAGGTCATGCAGTGTATTATCTAACACGCACTTATGTACAATAATAATCATTTATTACGAGTTATCTCCCCTTTTAGTTCAAATGGCATAATGATTCAAGTTAAAAAAATAGCATTATACATGATATACCCCTCTTAAATAGAATGTGAAGATTTGACTTACCGAAGGCAATAAGAGTGTCCCTACACTTTCTATCAATCCCACAAGTCCAAGTTTCTTCTCATCTTCTCCGTCAAGTTCATCTGAGGATGCCTGAGAGCACAGGGATAGTCCGCTCTCCTTCCTATTTTTATTTGATGGAGAATTATCCCTTCCAGATAATGTCCCATTAGTTTGAGGTATTTTATCCTTCGTTCTATTGTGTTTGCTACAGTCTTCCGTACCATTACATCCTTTTGAACACGGTGATTGTTTTTTGATCGTATCAATTTCTTTTTTCACCGCAGTTTGAAATGGACAACTCATTTTGATTAGGATTCAACTATTTTTGCTGATCAAAACAATCAATAGCGATCATTTTCGTCCATCAATGATTTCTTGAGATCACAGATAATGTAAATCCGTAATGGTATTTAATGCAGAAATACACCTTCTTGCCTTCAATACACAATGATAATTATAGGTATCTCCTGTGTTTAAACTCTATAAACAATTATCAACTGGTATGGCCAAATGGATTATAAATACCAAGACACGTGTTTCTTCAATATATAAACAAATCACAGGAGCTTTACATCTCTCATTCAGATAATCAGTATTAATATTACTGTCCATCAAAACACTTTTTTTCTCAAATTAGATCGTAATTTTACATTCATAATATCCAAACTTTTTTCTTTACTACTACTTCTAAACGCATTAAATTTTATGGCAAATTTAACATAGAATCGTGGTTTAATATATATTCTCCCGAATTAATGTTTAAAATTCGCCAATATAGCGGTAACTTTTAAATTGTTTATCTGTCATGTAGGTATTTTAGTGGATTTACGTCCGAAGACTTTCTCGGATCATAAATACCACAAACTATAGAATTAAATAGTGTGTAACAATAAATTCCTTACGTTTTGTTGATAGTAATTGCTGTTAACGGACATTGATCGTTGATTTTGATAAACGAGAGTTTACAGCAGCAAACGTAATCTCACCGATGCTAAACAACAAAAGACCATGCAGGTGTCAGCGAACTGAATGCATTTATTGGGTCTTTAGGTCGGATTATGTCTGTATTGTAAATGATTTAGAATTGATTTGAGTTGTAAATCTGAAGTATTTACATGTTATACAGCCCACTATGTCATATAGAACGAACTTTAAAACAAGGTTGTGTCCTTGTTTACAACTGACACAAGTCAACAAATCAGAGATTGTCTTTCCGTTTCGTTTTACGTTTACAAAGACCCAGATGAATATTCACTCTGTGACATTTACTATCTTTAGCATTTATCGATCCCACTTGTGAAATATTTCAGATTATATGTGACTGTTGTTTACAAGATATGCAAAAAATAATCTGATGGCCGAACAAATGTCAGGTAGTTAGAGAGTACTTTTTTTATTATCTGAACATGCTGAAGTAATAAAAAAAGAATTAGAAGATTTAGTATGTTTATCAAAGAGAAAACTCTCCACCAGAGACCTTATAACGGAGTGTTGTCTTTTTTTTTTAGTTCTAAGTCAATAGATTTATATATTTTTATTATCATAACAAAGTTTATTTGTGTAATATATGCAAAAGTGCTGCAAACGATGAAAACTGTATAAACCCATATACCAGGTAGGCATTATCTTATTGTATTATCCCAATACCTAAAGGCAAGATTCAATCGCAATCCCTTCAGGCTTTTAAAAAGGAAACAGTAGCAAAAGGACAATAATAAATCATTGGTTAAATAAAAAAGGAACAACATAAACTTGTGACACCAGGGTGAACCTTAAGTGACCAATAACAACATAAACTTGTGACACCAGGGGCGAACTTAAGTGACCAATAACAACATAAATTTGTGACACCAGGGGGTGAACTTAAGTGACCAATAACAACATAAACTTGTGACAACAGGGGGTGAACTTAAGTGACCAATAACAACATAAACTTGTGACACCAGGGGGTGAACTTAAGTGACCAATAACAGGCAGCTGATTAATATTTCAAGCGGATCCAATTTCAGCTTTAACATTTTATGCGGCGTAAATTTAAACAATAACATTTAATGCACAGCCAATTAAACCCTAACATTTTATGCGCATCTAATTCAAACTATAATTTTTCTCATGCGCACCTAATTAAAACTATAAAATATTACGCGCAGCTATTAAATTTAACCTTTAACATTTTTTTGATCAGCACATTTAATGCACATCTAGTTATAACTATTAGGCTCCATTACAGTTGAAGCTAGCGCAGCTTATTTAAACTTTTACACTTTCAATTGGCACTGAAATAGGAATCACACACTATGAATTACTAGCGCTACTATTCTTACTGTAGCCATCATTTAGCTGCTGGTGGCAAGGTAAACGTATCACAGATTCACTGTGATCATGGATGTAACACTTCTGTCTTTGATAAATCCCAGATTTAATGGCATCGACAACTGTGTATGATCGGAAGTCTTAAGTTTCGTTTTTTTAAACATTTGAATGAAATCAGATAAGTAACATTCTCCGGGTTGATTCAGAGTGTAAACAGATATATCTTCTGATTATATCAGATAAAAAGATATGGACTATATCTACATGTGATGATACGTTATATAACATAAAACACATTATACCTTACCTCAAAGGTTGCTTAAATTGACCCCATCTGAAAAATGAAAAAAACTTTAAAATATACACAAAAAGTTAAAAGAAAATAAGAGAAAACCAGTAACAGATCATGTTGACCGACAAAGCAGTCACTGGAATTTGTAAAAGAGGGACGAAAGATTCCAGAGGGTCAGTCAAAATCATAAATCGAAAATAAACTGACAATGTCATGGCTATTAAGAAAGACTGAAAGCCATGAACATCCGAAAGATAAAGAAACCAACTGAATCGTGAACACATAGGCACCAGTTGATTATCCTCCATGACAAAAAAAAACCTCAATGAACATCAAAAGCATACAAAGAACCCTACTAAATATCATGAAGGACACAAAACTCAATGAAAATCGAAAACTCACAAAAGCACCTAGTGAGTACTTAATATCACGACGGACAAAAAACACTCATAGAACACGACAAATACACAAAGATACCTTTTAAATATCCTTAGGTACACAAACACGCACTGAACATCAGTTAGGACAAATACTCTTAATGATCACTAAACATATTTCAGAACCATTTTCTTCGGTCTTTTGTTATGATTCTGTACAAATAATCTGAACCGTCTTCTACAAAGGTTGCAATAAACCCTTTAGTCTCTATTCGTTACTTCGAACTTTTGCGCTAAATTATTTCACGTGTTTCATTTTACGAGAGGACAAGGAACACTGCACAGATTACCTTAGCTGTATTTGGCAAAACTTTTAGGAATTTTGGTCCTCATTGCTCTTCAACTTCGTACTTTATTTGGCCTTTTAAACTTTTTTGGAATCGAGCGTCAATGGTGAGTCTTTTGTAGACGAAACGCGCGTCTGGCGTATAGTCCTTGTATCTATGATGAGTTTATTTGAAATAGTAAAAACAAGGACGTATATTAGATAGTTATACGTTCTTGGTAAAAATCACTATGAATTAGATATTAAAGTTCCTTTTGCTGAAGTTTGTTTAAGTTGAAATATACTTATGTTTAACAATTAATGCTAAGATCAGCGTTATTGTTACGTCTAATGAATGAATGTGTTATCAATTCTTTTGGGATATAAAAGTCTACATTATTGTAATGCTGATTGAGTTATATTATTTACATGTTTTACGTTTTAACTCACGGTTTAATGTGATTTTGGTTTTTTTGTATTTGCATATCTTATTTACACAAAACTAAAAGAAATTCTTCGAACGTTCTAGATTCAATGGTATCATTTTTAGCTCACCTGGCACGAAGGGCCACGTGAGCTTTTCCCATCACTTTGCGTCCGGCGTCCGTCGTCGTTAACTTTTACAAAAAAATCTTCTCCTCTGAAACTACTGGGCCAAATTAAACTAAACTTGGCCACAATCATCATTGGGGTATCTAGTTTAAAAAATGTGTCCGGTGACCCGGCCAACCAACCAAGATGGCCGCCATGGCTAAAAATAGAAATGCAGTTTTGGGCTTATAACTCAAAAACCAAAGCATTTAGAGCAAATCTGACATTGGGGTAAAATTGTTCATCAGGTCAAGATCTATCTGCCCGGAAATTTTCAGATGAATCGGACAACCCGTTGTTGGGTTGCTACCCCTGAATTGGTAATTTTTAAGGAAATTTTGCTGTTTTTGTTTATTATCTTGAACATTATTATAGATAGAGATGAACTGTAAACAGCAATAATGTTCAGTAAAGTAAGATTTACAAATAAGTCAACATGACCAAAATGGTCAATTGACCCCCTAAGGAGTTATTGTCCTTTATAGTCAATTTTTAACAATTTTCGTAAAATTTGTAAATTTTTACTAACATTTTCCACTGAAACTACTGGGCCAAGTTCATTATAGATAAAGATAATTGTAAGCAGCAAGAATGTTTAGTAAAGTAAGATGTACAAACACATCACCATCACAAAAACACAATTTTGTTATGAATCCATCTGCTTCCTTTGTTTAATATTCACATAGACCAAGGTGAGCGACACAGGCTCTTTAGAGCCTCTAGTTTTTTATACCGATGATTGATTATCCTTTCTCCGTTTCAATGGCGACAGAACTGAAAGTAAAGTTATTTGAAATAAATCTTTATACTGGCAAAAAAAGACGAGATGAAATACGTACAACAGGGGAATTTTAAACGCAAAAATGTAGCATACCTTAAGTTAACACTAACTTTTGAAATAAAAACATGAGTTCTCCGCTGTTCATGTAAAGCTGAAGATTTAGATAATCTGAAAACATGCATATCTATATTGGTCAACTTCTGGTAAAAGTAAGTTTGAAATTATGCATGAGTAACATCAAATCAACATAGGTTACTAGGGTTACTAGTGTCTCTGTGAGCTGCTAAACCAAGGGCACAGATTAAATATGTCTTCCATTAGAGATTAGTTAAACAGACATTTTGACTCACTTGATTAAAAGACCGTTGGACAAAATTGATGGTGATATTTTCCTCTGACGAGTTATTGCACTCTTGTGATTGATAATCTAATCTAAGTTTCAAATGGTAAAGCGAAATTTGAATCAATAACTAATCATAAACATAATTCATAAAGTTTCTTTAATCAAAATAAAAATTATCTGAATAATTTTTTATAAAATATAACAAACAATTCGTCAAGTTGGTTTCTCTAGAAATTAAATTATATAAGTAATCGACTATAAAGAACAAACCGGCAATTACCAAACATTGAAATGCCTGAAGACGTAGGAATAAAAACATAAAATTAATTAACACAATACAGAGGAAGTAAGCACCAGCACAAGTGTAAATTAAAATGCGTCATAAATTATGGTAAGGATCTATATAATGAATGAACATTGAATTTGGTTGTACTATATAGCAGCAAATCCCTAGTAGATTGAATTTGGTTGTACTGTATAGCAACAAATCCATGATAGTACATTGCATTTAGTTGTACTGTATAGCAGCAAATATATAGTACATTTCATTTGGTTGTTCTGTATAGCAGCAAATCCATGATAGTACATTGCATTTGGTTGTAAATATAGCAGCAAATCCATAGTACATTGCATTTGGTTGTAAATATAGCAGCAAATCCATAGTACATTGTATTTTGTTGTACTGTATAGCAGCAAATCCATAGTACATTGCATTTGGTTGTACTGTATAGCAGCAAATCCAGATTACCACTATATCAATAGGTTTCTATTTTGTAAAGAGAAAGTCATAAAGGCCCGTTGATTCATTTTTCTGTTTGTATCAAAAAAATTCTATACACCTACAGGAACATGACACCAGCACACTCGCGTTTCTGTAGCACCTTATTATCAGCGCGTTAATTCCTTTGAGCTGCGATTATGCGAATGGTTATGCAAATAATATCATATATATTGAGCTACATTTTAATATCTGACTCTTATTTTCCATATACAATTTAAAATTTCTTATTTCTTCGTCCTTTACAATAGTTACTATTAATCAACATATATTGTGTCATGAAATCTAAAATCCGCAAATATAAGTAAACAAAAAGAGGATCCATTTTATACAGTTTGTACTTGAAATCTGTTTTTTCTTAATTCTCATGCGTATGAATTTTTCTTTAAATTATTATGAAACACCACAATAGCAATCATAGTTTTCCCGTTTAAATGTCATATGAAGTCGTAGAAATACCGGTATATTATCAACATGACGGGTGCCACATATGGAGAAGGTTTTGCGTACCCACGTGAGCACTTGAGAGCATACCAGCTTTGGTGGGGTTCGTGCTGCTCGGGTTTTATTTCACAAACTGTGTTTTGAATTCTTTTGTTTGTCTTTTTGGTATTTTCCGTTTTTGTCATTGCATTGTGAGTTTAAAATGTCCCTTTGGTACCTTTCGTCTGTCTTTTACTTTGGTCCGGCATACTTAACTAACTACTTGTCAACATTATAAATTACCCATATAGGTATATTATATGCGTATTGATTGTCCTTTTACTTTCAACAAATTCAAATATTGTTCTGGCACATTCACTTCCACCAGGTTCAAGCTAATATAAAAAAAAGAAGATGTGGTATGATTGCCAATGAGACAACTGTCCATAAGAGACCAAAATGACACAGACATTAACAACTATAGGTCACCGTACGGCCTTCAACAATGAGCAAAGCCTATACCACATAGTCAGCTATAAAAGGCCCCGATAAGACAATGTAAAACAATTCAAACGAGAAAACTAACGGCCTTATTTATATAAAAAAAATGAAAGAAAAACAAATATGTTACACATAAACAAACGACAACCACTGAATTACATGCTCCTGACTTGGGACAGACACATACATAAATAATGTGGCGGGGTTAAACATGTTAGCGGGATCCCAACCTTCCCCTAACCTGGGACAGTGGTATAACAGTACAACATAAGAACGAACTATAAAAATCAGTTGAAAAAGGCTTAACTCATCAGATGGACAAAAATACAAGTGGACGTGGCCGGGTACTTTTACATCCCGACACAAAAAGACACAATGAACAGATCTGAGAGTACTAGCAGTTATCTGACAGCTAGTTCAAAGCCACTAACAACTAATAAAAAAATCATGTATCTAAGACTAAACTATCAATCCGTACAATTCCAACATCCAATGGATTTAGTGTAAAGACGTCATAAACAGCCAGAGAAAAACATGACCTTGTGCATACCAAGTTACAGGTAAACCTGCTTCAAACAAAATCATTAACCCAATGTGTATATTAGAATATGATAACAATAAAAAAAACATTTCATATTCATATCGCAATTTCAATAGTAACACAATATAAAAGTGATTAAAAAGTTAATTAAAACAACGTATAATGTTATGGGCATATGGCATGCGAACGGGTTAACTAAATGTATATCATTTGTTCATGGCGAGATTGTATCATTGTTTACTCAACCAACATCATTTATAGAATTGTTTCACTTTTTTCAACCCAGCAAAACAAATACAGTTAGATTGACACCTTTTTTTCAGTAGCTATCAAATTATTAAGAATTGATATCTAAAAATACTATAAAATCAAATTATATTAAGGAAAATGTTGTTTTACTACCATTTGATTTTTTTAATTAAAACAAATCGTTAACACGAACTGGAATTCATATATGACCTATTCGAAATCTGAAAGTGAAATATATTTATACAAAAGGTGTTATATCTAGTATTTTCCCAGGATATTTTCTATTTATCTAAATTTTCCACCTGACGTACTAAGGACTATTAATGTATAACAAACCAGCTTATAGATGTTATTTATTTCCAATTTCTGATGTCTTTTTATGTCTTCATTTATTTGTTGAAGCACAATCATAGAACGCAATCATTTTTGCCATTATAATAAGTGATAGTTATGAAGCTATGGACGCTACGTGGGTATGGAATGAAGTCACGAAGTGATATGTCTGTTGCTATGGACGCCATGTGGGTATGAAATGGAGTCACGAAGTGATATGTCTGTTGCTATGGACGTCATGTGGGTATGAAATGGAGTCACGAAGTGATATGTCTGTTGCTATGGACCCCATATGGGTATGGAATGGAGTAACGAGGGGATATTTCTGTTGCTATGGGCGCCACGTTTGTATGGGTTGGAGTTACGATCATTTCATTTCCATGATTTTTTTCTTGAAAAAGCCTTTTTGCTTTTATGTGTGTACTTATATATTTTGCGCATTTCCAAACACGTAACTAAACTATAAGCACACCAATAAAGCACGGAATTGCTGTTTTTATCGATTTGGGCAAAGTTTGACTATTTATGAAAACCGAAGACAAAGAAGATTATCGTAAATAAACAAACGAAAGAGAAATTTGACTTGATATCAACTAAAAGCACTATATATATGACGAAAGGGGATGAAATGGGTTGCTGTCTCTTGACACATTCTCCGTTTCCATTGTCTATTCAATAACACAAGGAACGTGTGAATCTGGCATGAATATGATTAGAACCCATACATGCTTTATTACAGTATTGTTGTCTTCTTTGTATCCATCTAATATTTGTTCTTTTTTTCGATTAGCATGCTAATGGAGTCTCTAGAAAGCTCGACACTTGACATTGTTTCCTAAAATATCTTTTGGGAAAAATATTACGCATACCTAAGCATTGGTGGTATGATCTTGACATTTTGGAAATTTTACTCATAAAAGTTTGAATATTTGAATTTAATTTGTTTACCAGACAAAAACGACTTAGCTAACTTGTTATAAGGACTTAGTTAAATTGTTATAACGACTTAGCTAAATTGTTGTAACGACTTAGCATATTTATCTTATTATAACAACTTAGCTAACTTGTTTTAACAACTTAGCTAACTCGTTATAACGACTTAGCCAACTCGTTTATACAACTTAGCTAACATGTTATAACGACTAAGCTAATCTAACTCGTTATAACAACTAGCTTACTCGTTATAACGACTTAGCCAACTCGTTTATACAACTTAGCTAAGTCGTTATAACAAGTTAGCTAAGACGCTCAAACAAGTTAGCTAAGTTGTTTAAACGAGTAAGGTAACTAATTTGTTTAAACGAGTAAGGTAACTAATTTGTTTAAACGAGATAGCTAAGTTGTTTAAACGAGAAGGTGAAGTTGTTTAAACGAGTAAGCTAAGTGGTTATAACGAGTCAGCTTAGTTGTTATAACGAGTTAGATTTGCTAAGTCGTTATAACAAGTTAGCTAAGTTGTTTAAACAAGTTAGCTAAGTCGTTTTAACGAGTTAGCTAAGTCGTTTTAACGAGTTAGCTAAGTTGTTTAAACGAGTTAGCTAAGTTGTTTAAACAAGTAAGCTAAGTCGTTTTAACGAGTTAGCTAAATTGTTTAAACGACTTAGCTAACTTGTTTTAACAACTTAGCTAACTCGTTATAACGACTTAGCCAACTCGTTTATACAACTTAGCTAACATGTTATAACGACTAAGCTAATCTAACTCGTTATAACAACTAGCTTACTCGTTATAACGACTTAGCCAACTCGTTTATACAACTTAGCTAAGTCGTTATAACAAGTTAGCTAAGACGCTTAAACAAGTTAGCTAAGTTGTTTAAACGAGTAAGGTAGCTAATTTGTTTAAACGAGATAGCTAAGTTGTTTAAACGAGAAGGTGAAGTTGTTTAAACGAGTAAGCTAAGTGGTTATAACGAGTCAGCTTAGTTGTTATAACGAGTTAGATTTGCTAAGTCGTTATAACAAGTTAGCTAAGTTGTTTAAACAAGTTAGCTAAGTCGTTTTAACGAGTTAGCTAAGTCGTTTTAACGAGTTAGCTAAGTTGTTTAAACGAGTTAGCTAAGTTGTTTAAACAAGTAAGCTAAGTCGTTTTAACGAGTTAGCTAAATTGTTTAAACGAGTTAGCCTAGTTGTTTAAACAAGTAAGCTAAGTCGTTAAACAAGTTAGTTAAGTTGTTATAACAAGATAAATATGCTAAGTCGTTATAACAACTTAGCTAAGTCGTTTAACGACTTAAAAATAAAACTCCAACCTGACACTAATCGGCTTCCGTAGAAATGCATATCTTGAAAAGTACAAATAACATTTTAGAAAATGTTAACATAAAAATAATAAGTAAACAGATTGACACACTTTACTCTTTCATTGAAATACTTCTGTTCAAACAAGAACATGTCATTAATTTATAAATCCAAACTTTACCAAAAAAACGTATTGAAATTGTTACAGAACAAATTTAATGAATATTCGCGTTTAAAGTTCGACAAGCTGAACACGATTTTAATATTTTTAAAATGTCGTTTATATTCATAATATTTCTTACCGGGTTACACGTCTATACAGAGTAGGTGTAATTCGTTTGTAATATGGTTTCATATGTAACGTTCACGAGTCTAGGTTTGAACGAAACAAAACATTTGGCTTTATTCACAAATACTTATTTTCAAAATAAAATTTGATTAAAATATTTATAGGCAAGTTTTACGACAGATATTTTAATAAATTTTGCAATTGCTTGTAATCTAAAGTTAATTTGACTTCACGAGGGACGATAGCTTTCTGGTCAACATTTGAAGACTTACATGTGTGAATTCATAGCTATGCATGTCTTTTAAATTCCCGAAATACCTCTCTTCTTAATTATCTTTTGCATTTACCCCACATAATTGTAACCCCAATCGGGATAACGCCCTCAATGGTGTATCTAATACGAATGTGTTGGAATTTTCTTCAGAAATAACCAAGTACCTTCAAGTTAATGCAAGCCACTAGATCTTGCTTTTCAAAATGTATTTCTTACTAAAATGCCATGTGTTGAGTTGAAAAGTTAACTTGACCATTGTTGTTGTCTATCATGAGGACATTAAATGATACAACTTGACCATTACTGTGATGTGTCATAATATTACGGAATCCAGTAAGAAAATCATTGGCCGTTGAAGGAAATAACATCAAGCAATCTAATTATAAGATACTTACATGAGCGACACGACGGATGCCACAAGTGGAGTAGGATCTGTTTACCCTTCTGGAGCAGCTGATGCACCCCTGTTTAAGGTAGGGTTCGTGTTGCCCAGTCTTAAGTTTTCGGTGTTTTGTTTTGTATTATTGTTGTCTATTCGCCGTTTTCTGTTTTTTCCCATGGTATTGTCAGTTTGTTTGAATATCGTTTTGGTATTTTACAGGATCAAGCTTATTTTATTTTTATTTATATGTATATACTAGTATAAACCTCGAACAAAATCTGCTAGGATAGGCACTGTGATGCAATATTTGTCATGCAAATGAACGTATGCAATGGTAGAAACACCCATCAGAATATATTACCGCAACATATTGTAGTGGAATCAGTGAATGTCATTTCTGTGCAAAAAGTGTTGTTTTTCATAAATAAATAGATAATTACATTACTCATGGGTTTTATTGAAGTTGTGTTGATCAAGTTGATGTATATTTAAGCGTTCAATGTTGCAGGATCTTTAGATAACTCTGTCTTTTAAGACTGTCTGTTGGATATTGTTATTATTAAAATTCTTCTAAATATAAAGTCCCTCCGGTACTATTTTAGTCTGTATGCAAATAAATCAGTCGTAGGTTTTATTGAAACATTTAAATTGCTGTTTGTATTCATGATTTTCGTATATAAGTTTACAAGTCTACAATGAAGAGATTTATAACTTCTTTTAAGGCTTTCTATCTCTTAGCGTCATCATATAGCAAAAGATTAAAATCTGTAGAAGATTCAATTAAATTTTCCAATCACTCGCCCACCAAGAAATCTGAATTTAGTAATAAAATTGATTCGAATTCTTCATTCAATTAACTTTCGGAAGGGTTAAAAATTGTAAGTCTAGTAAAAGTATTTTAATTGGAGAGTAATTTCTTATCTTTAAGATAATATTCAGGTTTATTATTACACGCATCTGATATTCTTAAATATCTCACTGGCTCTGTAAAACATCATATGGACATATCATTCTTGAGCTTTTATTCCGTTCTATTTATAAATGTGAAAACGACCACCAAGGAGCAAGAAAAGAACATTACTCTCAATATTTAACTGTATAATTAGTTTCATTCATATATTTAGGGTCAATAAATATTTATATTATACACAATATAGTTCATTAAATTGTTATATGATTAGCTCTCCGAGGCAGTTTTATGTAAACTTTAACATTATGAAAAGATTTTTAGATTAGTGTAGGTCGTATTATCATACATAAAGTACTTGTGTTTATACAACAATATAAAGACTTGAGATGATAAAGCCTATATTTAACTTTATATGTTGAGTACTTAAAGCATAATTTCAGTTAAGTCACGTAATAAAATAATTTGAGATACAACATTAATTAAAACCGAATTCTAAATTTATGACTAGCGACAAAAAGGAAAAATGACTTATGATCTTTTATATGTCTTTCTAATTGATCTATGTTGATTGGTTGCATTAATAGCACCAACAACAGAAAGACAACTTTGCAGAACAACTCAAAAACTTGTTTGCTTTATTATATTGGATACATACAAAGTGAGTGTGAAATTTATCGTTAACAAACGTTTTAAGCAGTGGGAACCCACCCGAACCAACTGAGAAATGTGGTTCTTAAATTTTTCTCGTTATAAAGATTAGATCCCTTTGAATATCTGTCTAGGTTTTATTTTCCGAAATGTCTTTTTGCGAGATGATTAGAAATGAAAGATAACAAAAGTGTTAAAATGTGCAAAAATATTCCAGTGCTTGTTTATATACTTATACTTCGTAAATGAATATGCCTAAAGACAAGCCTCGACTCTTTACTTTCTTAGAATGGATAAAATTGAGAAAGGGGGAATGTGTCTGATATACATGTAGGCAGGCAAACGTAAAGGACAGATAAATGTCAATATTTTGTTTAAGAAATCAATACCAAAAGATTGGGCAGCAATTTTAAAATCGAAAAATTCTGTAAAAAGCATTGTTAATATAAAAAGAAACCAATTTATATTGGAAGGTTTACCTATAAAATTAGAATCACTACCAAATAAACTTTTATATAAGTCTCTGATAAATTAAAAATTTGAACCAGCTTTTGGACAAAAAAAATGGCTGCGTATATTTAATATAGATGATGTGTTATATCAAAACATTTTAGATAATTTTTTATTCAGATATCTTAAAGAAAATATTAAACTTAAAACTTTAGATGGAAATTGCTACAACATATTCTACCTACAAAGAAATTTTTATGCAGGTGGAAAATTGTAAACAATAGTTCTTGTAATTTTTGTACACATGAAGAGGATTATGATCACTTCTTTATACTGTGTCCGTATTTAATTTTTTTTTAAATAAAATAGATGAAGTTTTAAAGAACAGTAAAATAACTTTTAAGATAAAACTAAGACACTTGGTATTTGGATATAAAACTTCTGACGAAGTATATTTTGACTAACTATTTTTTTCAACGATTTTTTTAGAAACTATTAGAAAATATATGAATAGTCATACTAGGTGATATTATTTAATATATATTTGATGTACAAATGTAATATGTATTTTACAACTAATCACTACCCTGGGTGATTAGTAGATTGTAACAGGGAACATCAGGAGGAGCTTGGACTCTTGAAGGATATTGTAACAAGCCAATATTTGAAATAAATATTTAATTATGTTGTTAAAAAAACAAACAAACAAAAAACTATTATATTAAACATTTCACCCCAGGAATACACAAATGATAACGCTCTAGATGGTCCATGTACAAAACAAGTATGTAACACACATAGAAAACAGTATATACATGCTTCGAATAAATTTTTCTGAAGAGTCCTTGCAGATCGGACAAATTGGCAGATCCATTCGATTTAGCTTATATTTAATCCTTAAGATTTGTAAAATAAAGGAAAAATGGAAACGTGTTTTTTTATTAACCTTTTCTCTCTCTATCACAACATAAGAACTGCATTGTGTAGCTATATTTCTATCTGAGGCCAGTACTCAAATATAACAAAGGGGAAAGTTTATCTCATTGACTATTTCTGATCGTTATTTGATATTGGTTATATGTAATATGGAGGCATATTTACTGGCTAGTTCTAAAATATAACAAAGGGGAAAGTTTATCTCATTGAATATTTCTGATCGTTATTTGATATTGGTTATATGTAATATGGAGGCATATTTACTGGCTAGTTCTAAAATATAACAAAGGGGAAAGTTTATCTCATTGAATATTTCTGATCGTTATTTGATATTGGTTATATATAATATGGAGGCATATTTACTGGCTAGTTCTAAAATATAACAAAGGGGAAAGTTTATCTCATTGAATATTTCTGATCGTTATTTGATATTGGTTATATGTAATATGGAGGCATATTTACTGGCTAGTTCTAAAATATAACAAAGGGGAAAGTTTATCTCATTGAATATTTCTGATCGTTATTTGATATTGGTTATATGTAATATGGAGGCATATTTACTGGCTAGTTCTAAAATATAACAAAGGGGAAAGTTTATCTCATTGAATATTTCTGATCGTTATTTGATATTGGTTATATGTAATATGGAGGCATATTTACTGGCTAGTTCTAAAATATAACAAAGGGGAAAGTTTATCTCATTGAATATTTCTGATCGTTATTTGATATTGGTTATATATAATATGGAGGCATATTTACTGGCTATAGTTCTAAAATATAACAAAGGGGAAAGTTTATCTCACTAAATATTTCTGATCATTATTTGAAATAAGTTATTTATACCCTTTCCTCATATCTAATATGAAGGCATATTTCAAATAAGTTATTTATATCCTTTCCTCATATCTAATATGAAGGCATATTTACTGTTAAGTGATAACTTGAACTGGTCAGAGTTCAATAGAAGTTGATAAACAGATCGTTGTTAAATAAGTTATTAAATTGAGAGTTGTGTACATGTATATTATAAGTACCGTAGAATAGATACTTATGTAGAAATACCGAAGTCATTGTTTGTTTTCTTATCTTTGTGAAATTTGATAAGTTTAAATTCGTCCTTGTATACGTACTTTAAAAGTACGACAAAATTCCCCTGTTTACATTCATTCACTTAAACAAGAGTGTCTGGATGGGGTGTCATTTGTTCCTTATTCCTACTTTTTAGACCAATTTTCTCCATAGTTCTTTATCTATTTTGTCCAATATTCTCAATTCTTTATATTTTGCACTCATTTATTCTCTATTCTACGCAAGCGTATAAGGCACATGGTAAAACTGAAATAGTCATTCATTTTGTTTTCAAAGTTGAAATATTGACATTTCAAATATGAACTCAAATGTTTATTTTTCAAATCTCGAACTTTTAACTTGAAATTCTGACTTTCTAAAATCTTGAAATTTCGTCTTTAGAAAGGTCAAAATTCGATTTTAACTAACAATTTCTACATTATTTAAAAAATGCACCATAAGAGCACATTAAGAAAAGTCAGTCGAAACTTTACAACAAAACAGTGCTTTGCATAAACAAAATAAATTTAAAAAAAAAGAGGCAGAATGTATCAAAGGGAGAATGAATAATTTCAATTATAAAAAAATCCAAAAGTACCATAGCAAAACAAAAAAAAAAAACACCCACAGAAACAACGGTCGACAGAACGCTACATAGAAAAACATAAACTAAGCAACACGAAATCATAAGAACGCTACATAGAAAAACATTTTACTATATAAGCAATACGAAATAATAAAAAAAACGCTCAATTGCTCCGGGAAGTTCAGAAGATCCTACCCCACGTGTGACACGCGTCGTGTTGCTCATGGTAAGTTTAAATTTGATGTCAAATTTGATTCGATATGTCACAATGTTAAGTGAAAAGAACTGGAAAAAAGGAATGCATCCGTTGTCACCTATAACACAGATATTAAATATTGGTTACCTAATGTCTGAATGGCGTTCTTTGGGAATGCATTCAACTTTACCATAAGGAACAATTGGTTAGACAGCTTCTTAGTTAATAGCAATCCTCGTTAAGACAATCATAGAAGGAAACTCTGAAATGTCTCGACTGGGAGGTATAATTATACTATATATTCAGTTGATGCATGCAAGCTGCTACATAAAAATGGAGACTTTACAATAGGAGAGCAAAAACAATTATCAAAATTTAGCTTTAAACCGACACTCTTTGTTAAAAGTTGTCTCATTGGCAATCATATTACATCTCAAATATCATTTATATTAATATAATTTATCTGTAACATCCTTTGTTTTAAGTTCGATGGGATAGATGCGTTCAACACAGTTACCAAACTTCAACACGTATTTATGTAAATGACTTTATCCTTATAGCTGTCCTTTGCAGGCTATTTTGTGGAAATTATTCTTATTCATTTATTTGCCAAAAAGAGGCGGCAGTTGGCTAGAGGACATGGACATGATGAACTTGACGAGTAAAAACAACGAGTTCACTTGGTGTACAGTGATTTTGTTTGAATAACCCAGGTACACTGTTATAAACAGGAATCATTAAAATCTTCAGTTTTAACATAAAATTATATATTCCTCATATGTGTATAAAACAAATTATTAACATATATGTGTTAAAGATATAAAATGATTTAGGCAAATAAACCATAGTACTAAAGCAATTTGATAAACAGGTCCCATGAACACTTTATATAAATATAGGCACTGGATATAATATACTCGTTACGTGCAACATGGTCATACAAAAGTACTGACAATGCAGGATTTGTTTGATATCGGAAGGAATGGTATAACCCCATATATCAGTTGTTGCAAGGTTTCTTTCATTAACTACAGAGAGCATACCAGACACTTCCCTTACATTAGACTTTGAATTCAACCACCCAATTCCGAACGACTTTAGTTACGTATTTACACAACCAGTTAGTAAAACAGATGCTTCTCATCAACGATGGCTTTACGACTGTCGGCCAAAAAGTTCGGATGAACATATTATATTATACACTGGTCAATACCCCATTATCATTATGATTTGAAGTCCAACTGAAAGCACTGTATTTCCTTATTTTCATTCTAACCGTTAATAAATTCATATGATATGCGTCCACCCAACCCCAGCATGAAATTTACATCATCAATTTCACAAGATGAACCCTATAAAATCTAATTGGCAGTTGTAAAATTTGAAAATGAGTTGATTTCGAGAATAAAATGTGAAGTGTCAAAAAGTATATATGTCAATCCTGTCTTTCATCGTATGGATATAAAAACCATCAACACCTGCCTTTAAGTATTGCCTTATTATGTCAAGATATGTTGACAATTTACTGAAAAGCATGACCATGTAATACATAATGCTAATTAAATAAGTAAAACTTTAATGTTAGACAAGACAATAAATTGTCACACTGATGACCTTTCTTGAATAGACTGGTGTCCTAAAAGCATTATTACAGCTTGGGAAAGAATTTTATGGCGTCAAACTTCCGAAACATAACAAATAAAGTGCTACTGCTTCCGATATATTTCACCAGAGAGACACTTATTAATTTATCACATATGTGGTAACATGTTTTAAAACCAAGGATATGAAAATCAAACTGTCTTAATGGGGGAAAATTCCAACTCGCGTTAATATTCTCTGTAGGATTTTCTGATTTTTTTTTTATCTACAGAATGAAGTACGCGTAAATTGAGAAAAAAAATATTCAGAATATCTTTAATTATGTTGACCAGTTCATCCTCAACAATAAATTGATTTATATCTTGCGAAGATAAAAAAGATAATAAAATTGAGCCCTACTTTCTTAATGTTTTCAATGGATATATGCATGCCTTTTTGTCCACGTGATTTTAACGACAAAATTGTCTTGAACTACATTTGGATGTTCACGGCTTCAATGCAGCAGCTGTTTGATTTTTGGAAGTATTCACTCTATCCATTCATCGACCATTTCATGACTGAGATGTCAACACGTAATTGAATATTTTCTGTTTAATTTTTGACACCCCAGTCCAAAAATAATTTCAATTATAATTGGTTTGAAACAAGACTGAGAATTAAACCCTTATTTTTATTGTTTTAAAGTTGTAGAAATGCCACTCTGTAGTTTGTTTTAAAGTTGTAGAAATGCCACTCTGTAGTTTGTTTTAAAGTTGTAGAAATGCCACTCTGTAGTTTGTTTTAAAGTTGTAGAAATGCCACTCTGTAGTTTGTTTATTATTTTAAAGTTGTAGAAATGCCACTCTGTAGTTTGTTTTAAAGTTGTAGAAATGCCACTCTGTAGTTTGTTTTAAAGTTGTAGAAATGCCACTCTGTAGTTTGTTTTAAAGTTGTAGAAATGCCGCTCTGTAGTTTGTTTTAAAGTTGTAGAAATGCCACTCTGTAGTTTGTTCATTGTTTTAAAGTTGTAGAAGAGCCACTCTGTAGTTTGTTTTAAAGTTGTAGAAATGCCACTCTGTAGTTTTTTTATTGTTTTAAAGTTGTAAAAATGCCACTGTGTAGTTTGTTTATTGTTTTAAAGTTGTAGAAATGCCACTCTGTAGTTTGTTTTAAAGTTGTAGAAATGCCATTGAAAGTCTTGTATGAGTTTAGTTCATTAATATGTTTTGAAATTGAGTATGACGTCCATTCTCACTGAATTTTGGCTAAGGAACCAGCTCAAACCCGACTCCCTGTACGGGATTTTCTTGCTGTGTAAAAGACTCATTGGTGGCCTTCGTCTGGTTTCTGCTCTTAGTAGGGTTGGTGTCGGTCACAAATCCCATTACCAATCTCAAGGTTGGTATCTACTGACTAATATTAATGTCTTCCATTGAAATTAAGTATAACGATTAGTGGTCATTTTCAATGATTTCTCCTCAACATGAATGTTTCTCAAATATTGTCTTCAGGTTCACGAGCAGAAATGTCACAAGTAGTATTTAAAACTCTCAGAAAATACAAAAAAGAGCCTATAGCTGTGTAAGAAAAGTTAAGATTATGATTCAATTATAGTGTTGCGTTAAGATAAAATTTGATTTGCGCCCTAAATCCTAAATTTGTTAATTATTAACATGCATACAACAACCAAAGAGAGACAACTAGAAGATATCTGCGTAAAACTATTGTTCAACTATCTTTTCAGTGTCGTCGACATCCAGGCGATTGTAACGTTCTTTTAGCAAGGCCAAGACTGGTATACATGATACTATACCACCCAGCATGCACCAGGAGGCCCAGTTTGTACCTGGAATAATATAACACCTATTCTTCTTTAAAATAAATCCTCGGATATTAACACTTTTTACATTTATTTAATTTGATTATTATGTTGACATATAATAATATCCTGTTCATCAGGCCTACGACGTTGTCGCCATGAACGATCATTTGGTTTCTTTTACAACAAAGTATATTTGTAAATCTTTTGTTTCAATGGCTTACAATACTTTAAGTCAATTAATAAATAATATTGTCATGTTTCTGGATTTCAATAGATAAGCTGCACGTAACAATATGACAATTTCTTTTTGGGAAGTGAGCGATTTCTATAGATGACTTATTTTTTTAATAAATAATTTATAGAATCATAATGATTTTCAGAATGGAATTAACGTTTGTTTTTAATTTTTTATTTACTTCATTTCATTTCATCTTGTCTGGTTCTCATCTTTATTATTAATGATGTCCCTAGTTATGACATTATTTTCAATGTTGTGCACAACGACGATAATTATATAATAAATAAAAAAAAACATAGCAATTCTTATTATAAATATTTAAACTCATCATAGATACTGGCCCAAAACTTCTGTATGCCAGACCCGTATTTTGTCTACAGAAATTTTGCTCATTGAAGCTCTAATCAAATCGAAGTTAAAAGGCATAATTAAATACGAGGTTGAGGTGCATGTGGACCTAAAATTTCGAAGGTCGATTTGAGTAAATATTAAAAGTGTGTGTGTGATAATATTTAATGCATGTGTACATATATTACCTATATTTGGTATCATTTGTATGACAAGGAATATAAGTCCACCAATATTACTGCTAAGTGTCAACACAAGATTAGTGGTGCCCTCGGGAACTGGATAAGCTGCTTCACACGCCATTTCAAAGAATAGTGGCATTGTTGACGTCAGGAACATTGTCCCCATTATAATTGATGTGTATAACATAACTATGAAAAACAATGATATCCGTATTCAACTTAATTCTTTTTTTTTACAAGTAAATTTTCAAAAGATTAATAGCAAAAAATTAAGGACAAGCAATTTTTGAATTATAAGATAATGCAACCGTAACATTTGGTGGATTGTTTTGATGTTGATTATGTTTGGTCATGGAAGACATGTAAAATTAACTATATAACTATTCAATAAAAGTGATTGTGAACAATGAGGGATTAAGATATCATATAATTTCTAAGTGAGAACAAACTGTTCGTAGTTGGTTCAACTGCAATTATGGTCAAAGGAATATATATTACTTAAACACTGTTTTAGGATCATGCAACATATACAATTTAAGTAGTTTTTTACAAGATCTCACACACATACACAACACAACGTATGAATAGATATCATATATAGAATGTTGTGTTCAATGCACTATTATGTTTGTTTTATCTGATAAAGTATTGATATAGTTTGAACATTTTATTACCGACCAAGCCAGCCGTTTTGATAACAATGATTTCATCTTTAATCAAAAATAAATTATATTATAAGATATTAATTTTATGACCAATGTAATCTTACCAAGAGAAACATTTACAATTAAAATATAAGATGAATATTAAGTCATAAGTTTACTAAGCATAGTAGTCACTGCGGTTTTTTTTCTGACCACGGGGTCAAAATACATTACATTCCGACAATGAACATTGCCTGAAAGATATGACTGACCTAGGTTAGATATTGATCTTAGCCTTTTAGTTGCAAATGATGTTACCTCAATGGATATCAGAGCCTGTTCGACTCAAATCTCAATTGACTACCTTTGTTCACTGGTCCTGCACCAAGTCAGAATGTGGCAGTTGTTATAAACTAGTTCGTTTACATATATGTTGTTTTTGTTCCATTTTAGTGTCCCTCTTGTTCCTTTGTTTTCGCCTTATAGTTGATGTTGTTCCCTCGGTTTTGACTTGTAAACCGAGTTTGTTTTATCTCCATTAATTCATGACTTTTAAACAGCGGTATACTACTGTTGCCTTTATTTAGAAAATAGAGTAACTTAAGGTAGAATTATAATGTTTGGGCACTCTGGCTTCCTCCACCGCCACGACATAGCCACAAGTACTGACAGGTGCATTTGAATCCAAAAGTTAATCAATAAACCAGTAAATCCAAGCCGCGTGTTGGTGGTATTTCAAAGGTAGTGCACAAAAAATCTAGTTACAACTTCAATTAGTCGAAAGGTCTCATTTTCTAGTTAAAATACAACCAAATCAATAATCATACTTGCATTGATTCAGGTAGCTTTTATAATTGTACATCTTTAACTCGTTACACAGATGTTAGACAATATGAGAAGATAGATTGATTACGATCGTACTGAACCTAATATATAAGTTACCTCACTTTTAATAAACAATGATAATCAATCGGCGAGCTGTTGCAGCCAATGAGACGTGATTCTGGTCAAATCTCGCATGGAACATCTCGAATCTGAAAGCAATACCGTAAATACCTTAATTTATACATAACGGAGACTTACTTGTAGAACTCTGAATAACACCTTCAACGAGAAATATAAACCATACAAAACATCCGGAAGCACATATGTACAGGAATAACAAAAATAATCTCATATGCCGTGCAAATACATCTGAAAATCTGAAACAGATTTTAAAACTTTATTGAAAACATGTTATAAATAAAAAATCTTAAAAGGGAAAGTAACGTGCTTGAAATTTTAATGCTTTTGACCACTGAAATCGTTGAAATTTTTATTATTGACACTATAATCCATGAGACCATGATTATAGATTCGTTGAAATTTGACATTGAACTAGTGTTCAGTTATACCAAGTGTTACTAGCTCAGTACTTTGTTTTACGTCTTTGTATCATTTGAAATTGTGTCATATACCGATATAATGAGTCAAACCTGTCAAACTTATTTTAATAATGTGCTCGTACGTTTTGTTGTTACACCACTGCCCCAGATAAGGAAGGGATTGAACCCTTACAAACCCCACCGCATTCTATAAGTGCTTTTCCTTATCGAAGAAACTATATAATACAATGTCATATTTGTTTTTTCAAAGTATAGATTGTCAGTTTTTCTTTTGAATTACTTCACATGTTGTCATACCTTATGATGGCATTATACCGCTTACTTTACACCATTTTGTTTTGCTCATGATTGAAGGTCGTACAATGCCCTATTATAACCAGTGTTCATATCTTCCCACTGTAGTCTATAGGTAGTATTCGCTTGGCAATCATACTCTATCTCTTTTCATGTATGACATTCCATTTACTTTACGAATTCGCTGAAAAGCTTCGTTGGTCTGGCCATTATTTTGTTTTCTACGTTTATATCATATTGGCAAACATTTAACAATGTGATAGACGAAAGTTACTAAACTTGCACATTCATATTCAAATTCTATAATATTTCTACAGAGTGAATAAACACTTACTTGGCGAAAACAAGGGATGCAAAACATCCTGCAATCAATGAGTAAAAGCCAAGCCACCCGGCTTCATTCTACAAAAGGTAGGGGCTTTTTAGCTTAGAACTTGCAAACAAATCTTTTTAAGAAAGAATCTTCTCTTTACATTACATATACAAGGCAATTGGTTGAACTAAAAAAGTGTTTATCAACCATATTACTACTAATAACTGCCTTCTATATTATTGATATATTAGTGCATGTGTTGAATATTCACTTAATCATGTTTCTTTGTATAGTTCATAGTTCATATAGTTCTTAGCGTTTTGAACATTTTGTACATTCAATATTAAAGTGTGAGCGTTCATGATGTAATCCAATTTTTTTAAAAGTGTTTCGGTAGGACAAAGTAAACAAAGGGATATATTTATCATTAGGTCCCAGACCACAATTATTTCGTAGTGCATTTCTTTTAGACAATAAATGAAAATTTTTAAAAAATCACACATGCGCTTGCTCAATAAAATTTTTAAAGTGAGTTGTACTACTTTTTAAACAATTTATGACAAAATTATAGAAAATTTCATCAGCTCTAACGCAAAATATGGACAGTTTTATGTTTAGGGGGTCTTGGAATCTTTTGACAGCTTGCTGCATTTTAACCTTTTGCAGATGGACCAAATCACTACTTTACTTTAAAATTCTGAACCCAATTTATTTTACAGTGTAATTTCACCCCTTACTTGCAATTAGAGGCATAAAACATGAAGAAATAAATTTGGAAGGTGTATAAGAAAAATTGGCAAGTAACACACTGTCCACACAAGGACTATTTTCGTTGGACAACGAAAATCAAGGGTCGACACTTGTGGTCTCGGACCATTATAGTAAATAACTACCTGGGAAATATTATGAGGCTTCAAATTAACATCTAAAACTCCTTGCCAGCTACTGAATACACCTTGTGAAACACCAAACGTCAGGCAGATCAACCAAAACTTTACATTTCTACAGTATAAACATTGATCACTTATAAGAGCTATCGACCTTAAAAGATGATTTTTATTAATTGTTTTTGTAAACATTAAATGGTTAGTAGATTTTTGTTTGTATTTAGTTTTCAGATAACAGGATTTTTAATCCAAGATCAATATCTGCATTTGCCACACGTTAAATAACTGTTTACTCGAATTTAAAAAAACAAATGGCATATAGAAAGAAAGCTAAAAAGAGTATCTTCTTTTCGAGTATATACAACGTACATTCCCATTTCTTTTAGTGCCCTTCATATACTGTATTTTTCTATACTTTTGGATTTTTTACTTAATAAGTTTTGAGGTCATCTCTTATTTTTGAGTTGTGTGTGGAACACAATAAAAACAAATGTGCTGCTAATAATATGTTTCAACTAAGCGATATTTTTGTTGACAAACCTTATCAGATCTTTTATACCAGAACGAAAATCTAACCGTGCCACTGAAGCCGATACAGTCGGTGGGAGGTCCGGTTTCTTTGGGTAGTATACTAGCATAAGTAAAAATGCAATCACTATAAAGCACAAATCTGTAAAAAAAACACCAATCAATTTAAAGAAGACCTTGAATCACTAAACAACAAAAGATTATCAGTAGACAATTAAATGATCATTTGAAAAGTTGATATATTAGTCGCATACAGTAATTATAAATTAGTATATTTCATTACAATCAAAATTGAAGACGGAGGGACAGCTCAAATTATGGTATTTCTTCAATCATTCTAAAATAAGATACATGTACATAGAAGTTGACATTATCAAATGAAAGAAATTGTAATCAACATAAGATTGCTAGAAATTTCTGATTATCATGCTTTTCTACCGAGTTGTTTATTCTTGATGAATGCAAACAAAACGTTGTTAAATTAAAGGAAAAGAAACATCGAAAATACATTATAACTCCAGTCTAAGATATATTGTTATAGCGTAGAAAGTTGATAAACCAAGGTTATGTCAAAGAACGTCTCGTCCTTTTTCTCAAGAAGTTGATCGGACGATACCAATACCTTGTTGATAAATATTCCGCTTCAACTTCAAAAATCATACATGATGGTCTTTGAGTATAGATTTTATGTACTGATACTGATGGTATTATCTTCATAACGTGTTCCAGTGCTCTTTTATTTGTCTTTGTAAATGATATTCATCTAATGGTTAGTCCATGTTTGGTTATAACCTTTCACGTGACTCGGTACTCATGTGTTCCGCCAATGTGTTGTTGTAGTAATTTTGTGTATTCCCGTCTTTCATGTTTGCCGATGTGCAATGTCAATATACCATTTTGTTTTTTCTAAGTTGACATATAGTCGTTGTTTTATAGTGGTTCAGATTATAAAACAATGCTGACTGATGTACCCCTATTTTCGACTTTTTTACCTCTTCTGTCTGTTTTGTTCATATATTGTTGTCAAAAGAATGGACTTCTGGCTATACGGTATGGGACTATATAACATGTATAATTTTGTATTTCATGCGATTTCCTGGGTTTTTGTTTGTTTGTTTCTTTTTTCTTCCATAATCGACCAGCTAGATTTGAACTTATGTCACCTTCATCTAGACCTTAAGTATTTTAGACAATAAATAATGTTAAAATTTTTTCCTATATCCATTTGTTTTCAAAAATATTTAGGCATCATTCTTACCGTAGAGCATGTATCTGCTGATGTCGTGGCGTTCAGATATCATTCTTGTTTCTATAAAACCATAACATATAAAATAAAAACATAGTGAACAGAATAAACACAGATTTCATTTGTAATACATCATTATTCCTTCAATTTCTTTATATAGTTCTAATTTGACTAAATAAAGGCAACAGTAGTATACCGCTGTTCAAAACTCATAAATCCATGGACAAAAAACAAAATCGGGATAACAAACCAAAACCGAGGGAAACGCATTAAATATAAGAGGAGAACAACGACATAACACTAAAATGTAACACATATAGACAAAATCCCACGAGAATAACAATTATAACATATATATATAACATCAAAACCAAATACATGAATTTGGGATAGACAAGTACCGTGACACGTCTTATCGCAATGTGAATTTACACTCAAAAATAAGAGAAAACAAACGACACAACGTTATAATGTAACACACACAGAAACGAACTATAATATAACAATGACCATATTCCTGACTTGGTACAGGGCATTTTTAAAGGAAAAAATGGTGGGTTGAACCTGGTTTTGTGGCATGCCAAACCTCGCACTTTTATGGCCATGTGAAATATAACATCAAAATGACAACACAGGACTACAATATAAATAAATTGGAGAACACAATTGACAAAGAATCACACGAAAAAACAGCCAACAAAAGGCAACAAGTTCAAAATTTTTAATACGCCAGAAGTGTATTTTGTCCACACAAGACCTATGTGTGACGCACAGATACAAAAGTTTGAAAGCCGAAACGAGTACAAAGTTGAACAGCATCGAGGACCAAAAGATCAAAAAGGTTGTGCCAAAAACGGCAAGGGTTTTCTGTTAAGTTACCAGAAAATCCCTATAATTTAGAGTAATTTATACTTTTGCAAACAGCAAATTTAATAAAATGAATATTCAAAAGATGTACATGATAAAGCTGAAGTATTAACTAACTACAGGAAACAACTGAAATACATTTACATAACCAGACATTTGAAACACAAAAGTAGACACATCCGAATACGTTTAAACCTCTACGCCAAGTGACGTCCTATTTGAAACTGAAAAATGACGAAAAAATGACGTCATTTGAATTAGTAAAACAGACCATCAAAAAATGAAAAATGACGTCACATAAGAATGAATAAGATAGAATTAGGATTAATTTAAGATTATATATTTGAACTAAATACTGATATTGCATTTAATAACAAACCACATTTTAATTCTTATTAATATAAAACTGAGGTAGCAATTAACTATATTATAAAACTATGTCAGGTTTGTTATGAATCTAACTTCAAACGTTAAATATCGTACTGATTACTTTGAACGAAATCAAATCTGATAAATGAAGGGGGTGATTAATTTTCTTTACTAAGAAGTAATACAGTTTTATCATTACTAGTGTTGTATGAATATGGTATGAATCAGTACAAGATTATGAGGATGTTTTACAGGATGTTTTTATTCAAACGTATCTTTCGTCTCGGTTCTCTTATGTAAAAAGCAAATTACAACAGTACATCACACGTTTGGTTGCAAGGCAGATGTATTAATCCACGATACAATGATACACTACAAGTACATGCAGACAGTAGATTATTAGATATATTTGTATGTATGTTGGAATTGTTTTAATTGCAGCTCTCTGTATCTGTTGTACTGCTGTTTCCCTCGGATTTGGTTTGTGACTCGGATTTGTTTTCACTTAATCGTTTTATAAAAGGGTTAAACTACAATTGCCTTTTATTTATTGTCGATAGCTATGTATGTGATGCTGAATCAAGGTAAACAAATTCTCATGAACACGCACAATAAAATAGCGACAACCTCAGATGTCATCCGGAGTCATTCGCACATCAAAGCATTAGACAAAACATTAAAATATCTTTTGAACAAACAATAGCATACTGTGGAAACAATTAGGTTTTTGATATCATATATAAAAATAATGTATGTATAACAACTTACGATTCGTGCAGTTATTTGTGATAC
Source organism: Mytilus edulis (assembly GCF_963676685.1). Classification (NCBI taxonomy): domain Eukaryota; kingdom Metazoa; phylum Mollusca; class Bivalvia; order Mytilida; family Mytilidae; genus Mytilus; species Mytilus edulis. Next base: position 10,053,330 of record NC_092351.1, on the reverse strand, counting down.
TCCCATAAAAATTACTATAAAAATAATTAAAAAGATTGTTTCATCTTTGAAAAAATACAAGTCTAAAATAAAATATACACAATAGATCACAAAGCGTGATAAACAATAAAAAGGAAACAAAGAATAAAAACAACAGAAAATGCAATGAACAGCACGAACCTCCATTGAAAGAATTCGGTAGTGAGTGCATGTGATATGTGCAACGAAATTTTGTACAGATACAATGTAAAAGAGTACTTTTTCAATGGCAAAGGCATAGTTCAAATACAAAACAAATAGAATCAAAAACATAATTGTGTTCTCTTTACACATTGTGACTTAAATGGAGAGTTGTCTCATTGGCACTCAAACCACATATTCTTATTTCTGCATAATATGTATGCGTTCACAATCAGTTAAAAAAATACCTAAAGGGATTATTATCATATTACAATGGAACGATCCTCATATCTTTTTCGCGATATTCAGATGCATAGTATCGTATACATTTGTTATTTACTGCTGCTCAATCGTCTCTGGTTAATTTTATAGATTCTTTCTGTAAAGTCTGACTTATTTTAAATGATAAGATAAGCACAGGATGAGTTAAAAAAAAAAGATCACTGAGTTGGACAGCTTATACACAAATAAGGTTTGCATATGATTGCGGATACACATTGGAGTCCGAATTGCGTTGATGAAACTTATTATTCAACCTTAAAATATACCAAAAAGACACCTACATGAACAACATGACAAGCATGGCCTTGTTGTTTTTCTTAAATTCATAAACATAAATGTGCTTAGATAGTCTACCTACATCCGTACGTAATTCCAATAGATTGTATTCTTCTTCATCAATGGCATTAAACTGGACAGATTTTATTTTACCAATACATATATTTCGCGATATTTAAATGAATCTTCAGAGATGCTAGAAATCAACGTAATAAAAAAACAAAAACTTTGGAGAAACGTTGGAGAGTTGATATAACGGCAAGATTCAAAATCCCAAATTCCATTGAGGGACATGCATCCTTAATTGGGATAAGATGTTATTCGTTTTTTTCTCAACAAATATAAAATAATAAATATTCATATTAACCATAGTACCTATCTACTGTGTTGATAATAATATCCTTTTGATTCAACAGTCTGCCCTCAAGGTTTCTGATTTAGTTGTAGTAATAACATTAAATGTTCAATTAATTTAACTTCACCAGATGCGCATTTCAACAATAGTGTATACTGTTGATACGCATGGCCAAATTAATTCACATAATAACATTGAAAAGCTTATGTAACCGCTCGGAAATGACTGAGTTCAAGAAGACAGTTAAAATTTAGAAAAATACTACAAAAAAGAGAAAAGCACGCACCTGCTTATATTACCTGTTGTATCATTGACATGACAGGAACCTCTAAACGGCACTAAATGTGGTCCTACAATAGTTTTAACAAAAGTTTATTCGTGATTTATTACGATATGTGCATGCGTGCATTATTTAAATATAAGCATAACTTTTTCCGGAAATACAAATTTAAACACAATACGGCTATGCAGCAAAAGCTTTTCATAATCATAATTTTTTTTTCTCTGTGCATGCTAATAGATTTTGCTTTGAGAGAGCTATTGACAATGATTTCAGGACAACAACCCTATTTTCCTATCCATGGAGGTGAAATGTTTATCGTATTTCAACCAAAAACAATATCCAGAGCTTCAACTACTAGGGAGGTGAAATAAATGAGATGATTACACATCAACGTTTAACAATAATCTGTGTGCAATTAGATACTAGTAACTGTACATACCCAATGTAAATGTTAGAGCGGACCCTACACTGTTTAAAACTGTATTCAGTGCAGTTGCAGTCGTTCTTTCATTAGCCGGAAACCATAAGGCTGACAGTACAGGTGGAGCACCAAAGGCTATTGGTCCAGCTAAACCATTCAGTAACTGCCCAATGTTACTTGTCCTAAAAAAAAAGTACTATTATTTCACATAAAATAAATAGTACACGGCTGTAATTAGTGAAGGGATAACTTGTTTCCTTCTCATAACATTGTAAAAGTAGATTTTTAAATAAATGTTTCAAATTGCATTAAAGGTAAACTTTCATGAAAGCTAGCTGTGCATTGCAACAATTTCAGTTGTCATTTCAATTGAGGTCTTAGACTTGTTTGCTTCAGTTTTAGACGTTAGGGGAAGTGTGTATAGCCTTTAAATTGGTTTAACTACACCACACGTTTTGCCGGTACCAAGCCACGCTATGTGATGGACTATGTGTTCGTGTTTGTTCGTCTGTGTTTGTAAGAATCTTTTGTTTTTGTCGGAGTTGTCAGGTGTTGATGGATGATGTTGTACCTACCCTTCCGGAGAACCTGAGGTCATCCCCAGTTGTGGTGGGGTTCCTGTTGCTTAGTCTTTATTTTTCTATGTTGTGTGTTCCGTACTATTGTTTTTAATTATTTGTCTTTTTTGTTTTTGTAGCCATGGCGTTGTCAGAGATTATTTTCGATTTTTGAGTTTGGATGTACCTTTTGAAAATTAGTATGGATATCCTAAATAAATATTTATAACTACCACGTGACGTATGCTGGATCAGTTGTAATACATCTCGCAAGTGCCCCCATGAGAGTAAGAAATGTAGCTGTTAATGATGCAACTCGAATACCTGAAATGTCACATATAGTACCGTTTACAGACTTTGTCTTGTGCTGTGCTGAGACCGAATATAGGGTATCCTCGGTCGTTGTATATGTTCTCATTTTTTTTATTTATGAAATCTTCTTACTATAATAGGTTTTAGAATTACTTTTCTTGTTTGGCCTATATTTTTATTTTCATGTATATTTTACAGCGAGAATTTCTGACACAAAAAAAGTCTAGGTAAGATACTTTGTTCGTTATGATTTGCACTTTTTTGATATTTTTCTACATGTATGTCTTTCAATCCAACACTACATCGTTATCGACACAAAAATGTCATTCAAACCGCCCGATCAGCATGAAAATGCTACAAATTTATAAAACAGAAAGCAAATAAAATGAGTTAACTATTGAAAGTGAAAATCATCGTCACAGTCAGTAGGTAGTCTTGGGTAATTAAACCATGACAGTATAACAGATATTGTACATTTATACATTTGTGTACAATGATGTATAACAGATATTGTACATTTATACATTTGTGTACAATGATGTATAACAGATATTGTACATTTATACATTTGTGTACAATGATGTATACCAGATATTGTACATTTATACATTTGTGTACAATGATGTCTAACAGATATTGTACATTTATACATTTGTGTACAATGATGTCTAACAGATATTGTACAGTTATACATTTGTGTACAATGATGTATAACAGATATTGTACAGTTATACATTTGTGTACAATGATGTATAACAGATATTGTACATTTATACATTTGTGTACAATGATGTATAACAGATATTGTACATTTATACATTTGTGTACAATGATGTATAACAGTATTTATAAAAATTAAGTTTTTGTTTACCTTTCGTTTCTATCAGCCAGGCGAATGGAAAGGTTGTTATTAAATACGCTATTGGTCCCCATGCCGTAAGCAACGCTATATCTGAATCACTCCAACCAAATGCGTCCTCTGTTGTGGCTGATATGGGACCATAAATACTCCATGATCCGCCCTGCGACATGGCAAATAGACAGAATATCACCATAACATACCAACGACGCGTATAAACCTTGGTTTTCGGCACCGACTCGTCTGTATTAATGATAACATTTTGACTACATGTTGTATGAATAACTGAATTCGTTTCGGTGTTTATAGCATCTGTTTTATCACTGCTATATTCACATAGAAGCGGCTGCTTCTCACTTTCCATGATTATTTCAACGGTTTTATAAGTCATGCAATATTTGCCTTAGCAGGCAATTTTGATCGTTCTGTATTCCTGTTATACAAAAACTTCATGATGACTGGATTGTGCATTGCATTAATTCCGAATACGTATTGTCAGACAGACAGATTTAAACTATTGACAACTTCACTATCATTACTTAAAAAAGGTGAAAAAATGGTTCATGAAAAGATAACACGTATATCATGTATTACACATGTTACATGACATATCTCAATTTATTTGATTATCGTTGATAACACAATTTGTGATATTCAAGATTGGCCATCAGTGAAGTATATCGGTAACGTGCGAATTTGAAGACGATCTCATATCTTATATTGTATTACAATTGCACTTATTTCCATTGCTAGAACTTCGTTAGCAGGGATTGTTTTTTTTTTGTGGTTTTCGTTTTGTACCCATGGCGTTGTCTGTTTATTTTCGATTTTTGAGTTTGAATGTACCTATGATATTCTTTGCCTCTAGATCTTTTATAACATGTTTTGTGTAAAATATCATCATTATCATTACAGAAAAATAGTTTGCATATCCTAAAAAAATATATTAGCAAATTTTCTTTGTTTTTGACCCTTCTGTCTTCATCCTAAAATCATCTGAATAAATTCGGTTATCCTTTTTGGTCTTACTTTTTGTCCATAGACCTTTATATTTTAGTACTTTGGATTTTCAAATAGTTTGGCCTCGAGCATCACTGAAGAGACATTGATTGTTGAAATGCGTAGCTGGTGCAGAAATATTGGTACCTTATATGTTATTACTACCGATGAAAATACGGATTTTATGTTACATGTATTAAAATATGCTATTAAAAAAAAATTGGAATTAAGGAAAATATCTCCCTCTGCAGATTCCTTGCGAGGCTTTGACTATCCTTTTTGGTTTTTTGTGTTTGTTCAAATCTCTTCATGTTTTAATAAGCTTGGATTTTTAAATAGTTTGGCTTTAGAGACATTGATTGTCGAAATGCGTAGCTGGTGCAGAAATATTGGTACCATTTGTGTTATTACTACTCCTGTGTGGTACCTCTGCTAGTGGACTGATAGTACCCAAAGGTATCACCAGCCAAGTAGCCAGTACTTTGGTACTAATGAAAATACGGATTTAATTTGGTTAAAATTTGCTTTTTTCAAATAGTGTGGCCTCGAGCATCACTGAAGAAACATTTATTATCGAAATACGCATCTAGTGCAAAAAATTGGAACCGTTTATGTTATTCTATAGTTTGATTTGTTGTCGACTGAATCCTTTAAATACCTCTCTTATTCTGAGTCTCATCGTACGAACATTTCTCTGACCCGAATTCTTCTAGTGAAAAAATATGAGAAATTCTACCCTTGCTCTTGATTTCTTCGCTTAAACACTCTCGATTAAATGTATTGATCAGCATAAATTAATAAGTTATGATGAGTGAATGGATTTCATAAATTTAATATTAATTTTGTTAAAATGGGACCTAAAATATTAAATCAAGTTTGTTGATAATTTTTTTATCAACACTTTTCATGAAGAACTCTGTTATGTTATGTGTATAAAGAGATCTAATTTATATGATAATAATTCGAAAACAGAAGCCAATTTGGATGCACTCACAGAAACGTATAGTATCTTATAATGTATTTAAGGATATAATGTCATCTTAAACGCGCAAAATATTTTTGTCTCCAAATTCAGAACCAAACATCACATGCTTATTATAACTAAACAAAAACAAACTTGCAAAGAATAATTGTTTGACTACAATTTATTATAATAAATATAAATATAACGTTATGGTATTTGGTAAGCAATATACCCGTAGATATAATAATGAGACAATGAAATAAATTTTATATGTCGCTCTGTCAACTGTCTATTGTAATTTCGTCGACTTCTAAGCGATTGTAACGCTCTTTTAGAAAAGCTAATACTGGTATACATGATACTATACAGCCCATCATACACCACGTGGCCCATTTTGTACCTAAAAATATATCAAAAATATAAGGCTATACCAAATATTGCAAGACTATCATCAAGGAGAGAGGTTTGGCAGAGTATTAACAATAAATAAATGTAACAAAAAGATTAACAAAATTACCGTCATCCAATGTAAATTCCAAAAAAGGAAGTCCATACATCCACAAAGAAATCGAACGTTTGACTACATCAACCAACAAAAGGCATTAACTTTATATTCAGGGGTAAAAACTATTAATCAGAATTGTTTGCTACTGTTTGATCAAAATAATTTTTTTTTCAAAGTTGGGATTTGATTTTGTTTTCATTAAAAAAAAAGACAATAACCATCTTAAATTAATGTCGTTCCTTAGTGTAAGAAGTAAATATTTTTTTTCATGACAATGAAGCTCATTGCAGTAAAAAAAACACTTATACAAGAACTCGTGTGAAATCTCACAAAGGTTTCGACATTTTGCATGTAACTGAAGCTTGATAAATATGTTGGTATACAAATAAGGTATAACAATTATGATTTGTTAGATATAGACAATCTAATATCCGGAAAACAGAAATACATATGTATAAAATACAAATAATACCGCATAACTTGAACATTCATAAATTTCACATGCAATTATTTCCCTAAGAAACCTTGACTACGAATTTTTTAAGTTGGTTTGATATAAATTCCCAAACAATTTTGAAAAATATTTCATCGATCTCTAGAGCAAACGTACTAACCAATATTTGGTATCATTTGTATGGCTAGGAATATAACACCACCAACATTGCAACCGAATGTCATCACCAAGTTAGTGGTGCCCTCCGGAACCGGATATGCTGCTTCACATGCCATCTCAAAGAACAGTGGCAAGGTTGACGTCAGGAACATTGTTCCCATTATTATGGATGCATATAACATAACTATGGAAAAAATGGTTATCAAAAAATAAAAACGTGAAGCTTCGGTGTTGCTGTTGTTACATTGTGTTCCTCTTATGTGCTTCTCTCAGTTTTAGTTTATTTCTCGATTTATGATTTTTTAACAGCGGTGTACTACTGTTGCCTTTTTTAATTCATGCATTATGGCATCATCATTCTTAAAGTTGTTCAGCAAGATATTTGTGTACGGCAATGTTAAACTCAAATGTGAATGACATTATTAATAAATTAATAAATGTTAGTCTTACAGTTTAAAAAAAAGTGTCCGGAATTTACTTGCATGTCTGTATATGGACTGTATCTTGTCATGTTTGAAAGCACTAGCGCGATAAATAGTTAATCATAATGTATTTGTAACTTACTTATTTTAGAAGGACTTGCGTTTTAAGTCTTCAATGCTCTACAACTTTGATGTTTAAAAAAGCATTCTTAACGGTTTATATTATAGCGTCACCGATGAGTCTATAAAGATGAAACGCGAATCTGTCGTACAAAATTTAATATCAGAACCTATGATGAGTTTATTTATTAATAATTCATTAATCAATGATACAAACTTACATGTAGAACTGTGAATAACACCTTCAACGAGGAATATAAACCATACAAAACACCCGGATGAACATATGTACAAAAATAACAACAGTAATCTCATGTGTCGAGTAAATATATCAGAAAATCTGAAAATAAAAACACCAAAGAAAAAGTTGTAGCACAAAAGCAATATATAATGTCTTACGTTCGTTTACTGCTTTGCAGTCTATATTTAAGAATTGAATGCTTCTTTTTGTAAAATCATCACCGGGGTGTTAAAGCGTTGACCGAAGTACATTTTGCATGAAGCGGAAGCGCTTCATTCTAAAAATGTGCGAACGGTCAACGCTTTAACACCCCGATGAAATTACTAAAAGAAGCATCCAATACTTATAATAACATTTTTTTGCTATAATCATTAAAAATATTTTTTTTCATTCTCTTTTTCTTTATATAACCTATGCGCTTTTTTGTGATAGCATGTGTCAGCAAGAATGTTAACCTTTATTCGGATATGAAGGTGGATTTTAGTATGACGCACAATCGTTGTTATCCAATCAAAATAACGGATTCTTCTGAAACACACATGTAATGTAATTATATCAAATACAATTGTTATTCCGTACGACGTAATTAGTGGAGGAGGGGCACTTTTCACAAAAAAAAAATCTTAAGACACAAATTGATAGATTGTTTGTTGGTTGCTTAAAGTCTGGTGGCAAATATTGCATTCAAATTCAGGACGATTGACCATTATTGATCATAAGTTATACTGAAATTTTATAACTTAAAAGATTTGTTTTTTGTTGATTCTTTTTGTAAAAGTAACGTCAGAATCACCGGAGTTCAACCGCGGCACGTTTCTGATTGGGTTTCGTCAACCCTTACTGTGTATAGCCATGATGGGTTTTTTTTCGACTGATCGGTTTTAGCGGCCTCTTAGGTATACCCACCTCTTATTACAAAAAAAATACAATGACGTGTATGTTTTTTGTAGAATATAATTTTACTTACTTAGCAAAAACAAGTGATGCAAGACATCCTGCGATTAAGGAATAAAATCCAAGCCACCCGGCTTCATTCTACAAAACAAACTGCTAATTAGTGTTATATTCTAATATACAAACTAGATTTTTTAATTAGTCTTTATAACAAAATTGGAAAAGTGTTATCATTGACAAAAGTATTTGCTAATTTCATATTTATGCAATTAGTAAGCAAAAAATAAGGTAAAATTCCTAAAATACTCAAGTCCGAGGACAGTTAAAAAAAAGAAGGTCCGTAATAAAATAAAAAGAAGCTCAAACACATCTAACGAATGGACAACAACTGTCATATATTCCTAACTTGACACAGTCATTTTTTTATTTACCAAATGGTGTATCAAACCTGCTTATACAATCCTTGAAAAAAAAATGAAAATGCGGTGATTGCTTGTAAAATTAATAATATTATTACTGCGTTACTTCAACAAAAAGGAAAAAAATACAACTTGAAAACGATGAAATTCAAGCGAGTTTACTCTTTTATTATAACATAAGGTTGACAATGTGTTAAATTCAGGATGACAGTTGTATCAAATTTTAAATTGTCAGGTTTTTTTTTCAAATGTGTCTTCGTTGAATTCAGCAAAAATAAAATGTTGTACCAGTCTTAAATGGATATTGGATTGGGGTTACTCTTATACTTAAGGCAATACGATACAGTTTTGATCCTGTATTTACAGTACGATGAAAATTTCCATATGGGCTAGTTTTTGCCTGATCAAATCAAATATGTAATAAAAAATATACCTTCATGTGTTACTTTTTGAGTTAAATGAGATCGAAATTTTGTATATTTCCTCAAAATTTTGATTTGTGGCCGTATTTTCCCTTTCGAAAGAAAGCCATAACTTTTTTGTTTTAAAAGATAAACACAAACTGTTTTTTGTTAGATAATTTGTAGTTTTTGTATTTTATAGGTATCCTAAAAAAATATGCATTTTTTATTCAGAAATAACTCATATTTATCAAATGGTCATGAATTAAGAAAAAATCGTATTTTTTTTGCTATATATTTATCAAAATTAAAAAAAATCCTCTATTTACATTTTTATCAAATTTGGTCTACATAATCTCCCTGCAAAAAGAAACAAAATGTCGTTTTAAAAAATAGGGGTCCATGCACTCGTTTTCAAATTATATCAGTTTGAATGATAAAAAATAGTCGAAAAATGCATCTTTTCCCGATATGTAATAGTTTGACGTCGCGAAAATAACATTTTACGTTAGCAACGTCATTACCTCCCCTGTAACTGTATCGTATGCCCTTAATTTTCGAATTTTTCTAGTCTGTGTGATTTAAGAAATAATTCATGGAAGCCATAGATTTGTTGGAAATTTACACATGGCCTGGGCCGTGATATTCGAATTTTATCCTGAGCGTTAGCGAGGGATAAAATTAACGAATATCACGGCCCAGGACATGTGTAAATTTACAACAAATCTCTGGCTTCCATGAATTATTTCGATTCTAATAGGACAAATAAGTTCATTCAAATACTGAAGCGAGAGTGGGTATGCCGTGTGTGAAGCTGTTCTTTTTTACTCCTTGTTAGATAAAGCTCAAATATTCTCATAAATATTTAGCTTGCATTGATTATTTCGTTAATAACCGCTGGAAAAAATATGTTAATTCTCAAACCCAATATTTCCGATTTTTAATTTACATATTTTCTCGTAAGCTACCGTCAAATCCAAAATTGACGTTTCGTAACAAAGGAGCTGCCATGTTGACTCGCTGAAATCAAATGCAATAGAATGGAAAACAAAAAAAAACCTACCTCAGAATTCCATTTTAATACAATATTATACGAACTTCGATGGTTACAAAAAAGAGTATATTTTTGTGACATTGACTAAATATTGTTTTTATACTGCAACTTAAATTAGTATTTCAATAGCTTTTAAAATGGTAACATAAATATCAAGCTTATTTTCATCCCTTAATGAACCCCTGATTGTAGAGAAAGTGTTCCATGATGAAATTGACATTGCACAATATAGCTGTGTTACTATATTTAGGAAATAAACAAAACTAGTTGCATCTTTTTATTATGCATCCGAATAAGAATAAACGAGTTCTTTTGTCTTTTGTCTTTTGTTTTATTACAATTTCTAATACAATAAAATTGGCAAAGCGTTTGCAAAGTAGGTTCAAATACATGTGGATTTACGTGGGAGGTATATTGTAACATCCATTATTATGTATATCTCTGAGTCTGCGCTGAGTATAGATATATCGAGAATTTTCACACAGTGTTGTTTACAAAGCGAAAGAAGCACGTCATATTAGAATTAAGAAATAATTCATGGAAGCCATAGATTTGTTGGAAATTTACACATGGCCTGGGCCGTGATATTCGAATTTTATCCTGAGCGTTAGCGAGGGATAAAATTAACGAATATCACGGCCCAGGACATGTGTAAATTTACAACAAATCTCTGGCTTCCATGAATTATTTCGATTCTAATAGGACAAATAAGTTCATTCAAATACTGAAGCGAGAGTGGGTATGCCGTGTGTGAAGCTGTTCTTTTTTACTCCTTGTTAGATAAAGCTCAAATATTCTCATAAATATTTAGCTTGCATTGATTATTTCGTTAATAACCGCTGGAAAAAATATGTTAATTCTCAAACCCAATATTTCCGATTTTTAATTTACATATTTTCTCGTAAGCTACCGTCAAATCCAAAATTGACGTTTCGTAACAAAGGAGCTGCCATGTTGACTCGCTGAAATCAAATGCAATAGAATGGAAAACAAAAAAAAACCTACCTCAGAATTCCATTTTAATACAATATTATACGAACTTCGATGGTTACAAAAAAGAGTATATTTTTGTGACATTGACTAAATATTGTTTTTATACTGCAACTTAAATTAGTATTTCAATAGCTTTTAAAATGGTAACATAAATATCAAGCTTATTTTCATCCCTTAATGAACCCCTGATTGTAGAGAAAGTGTTCCATGATGAAATTGACATTGCACAATATAGCTGTGTTACTATATTTAGGAAATAAACAAAACTAGTTGCATCTTTTTATTATGCATCCGAATAAGAATAAACGAGTTCTTTTGTCTTTTGTCTTTTGTTTTATTACAATTTCTAATACAATAAAATTGGCAAAGCGTTTGCAAAGTAGGTTCAAATACATGTGGATTTACGTGGGAGGTATATTGTAACATCCATTATTATGTATATCTCTGAGTCTGCGCTGAGTATAGATATATCGAGAATTTTCACACAGTGTTGTTTACAAAGCGAAAGAAGCACGTCATATTAGAATCATCGATAAAAACGCCGAACTCCAAGGAAAATTCAAAACGGAAATTTCTTTATCAAATGGCAAAATCAAAATCTCAAACACATGTCAGACAGATAGAAAACGACAGTCATATTCCTGACTTTAAACAACTGTAATCTCTTTTTAATGCTACAATGTAATGATATATTTTGTAGATACCTCTGATATTTTGTGTGGCTTTAAAATGACATCTAACACTCCTTGCCAACAACCAAAAACACCTTGAGAAACTCCAAACGTCACAAAAATCAACCAGAATTTCACATTTCTGGAAAATAATGGTTTTTTTTTCTTCATAAATACATATAAAACTGAATATAATTAGAAACAACACATTGTATTCTGTTTGATTCATACCATAACCCTATCTGAGCTTCAAGCCTCATACAGACATATGAAGGTGCTTTCATTGGACTGGTATTGACAAAGCTACAAAGTAAACGCAACTCGTTAAAGATTGATTCTGTAAAATTGTTTATACATTATCGGTTCCTCTGATTCCGGTTATTTTCATTTCCATAATCTGAATATAAAATTTGTATTCTACTGCCAAAAGTTAACGATTTTTTTAATATTTATGCAAATATTTTTGATATCAATTTTCTGTTATTTCTATCACATTATACTATGAGTCTCCCTTTTTTTATCTGAACTGGTTCATAAAAGAACAAGAAAAGTAAGTAACTACACTCGATTATAACGAAATAATATATATAAAAAAAGCAAAACTTGGATCTCATGTTTGGTCGATTAATTCGTGTTTATCAAATGTCAAGTAGTGAATATTTCTTGCATTTTTATGACGATCAGATATCTATTTTTTAGAATGGAAGAACAAAGTAATCATGTTTAAAGAAATGACGTGACTATGAAATTGATTCTAGCGTTCACATATATTAAGTTGGCAAACTACTTTTGCAAGAAACTTTAACTAAACTAGTAAGCACGAAACATGATTTTAAATTACTCTACATCCGGTACGATAGGGCAAGGGTTTTCTAAACCAAATGGAAAACTTATTAATAAGCGCATAATCCTAAACATTGGTTATGAACAAGAAATAGGAACAACTGAACATTTCTGAGAAACCTACCTTAATAGAACTTTTATACCAGCACTGAAATCTAAACGTCCGACTGACGCTGATAACGTGGGTGGTAGTTTCGGCTTTGTCGGATAATATACTAACATCAATACAAAAGCAGCACCAACAAAACACAGATCTGTAAAAAAATCAATGTAAAATAAGGCAAAACTCTGCAAAAACCTCTTAACGATTTTCATAAAATTCGTATTCAAAGTTATATTCGAATGAAATTATATGTAAAATGGAATATAATTTATTTCTTCAGTCTAACTTCATATTCATTGCTTGGTTTATAATTATGGTTTTTGTACTTACAGTAAATCATGTAACTGTGAATATCTTTACGTTCAGCTTTTATCTCTGTTTCTAAAATTATTAAGACATATGAATTGCGGAAAGTATAGACAGATTTGTGTTGTACAAAACTTCGTTTCATAAAAATGTTAACTCAAGTAGTCGCATCATGAAAATACATTTTTTAAAGTTTTAATTGTATACAAAAAAAAGTATTTTCATAAAATGAGAATCATTTTCATAACAGCGTGGAAATGACTATTTCGTGGCGCGCTCAGTTTTTCAATTGACTGTGACAGAATAGGTGAACATTCGTCTGTAACGCCCATTTATCATATCGTATGATAGACATGTAATTTGCCAAAGGTTCTAAACACCTAAATCAAATAATACAAATAACTAACAGAGGACTATACCTTTGCGTGCTGATTTAAAAGTTGAAGACTTAAATTTTCTTTTTTTTTCATGCGCCTGTATGTTCTCTACTCTTTTATTAGATTTAAATCCTCAGTCACTGTGGTAGGCCGCCGACAGACTGAGTGAGCGTAAAATAACTGTTATTGATAGCTGATGCCAAACAAGTTAAAGGTAAATTATTCAAAATTGAGGTTGTCCACGCAGTCGCTGTAATGAAAATTTTTCTATTTGTTTATTACCATTATATTTAAAATTATGATTCTTCATTTTTAGCCTGTCGTTGTTATAATAAAATATTTCACCAATAGATTTCCGATGGGAATCTAAACAAAAAGGGGGGAATATTCGGGATCCACTTCAATATTAAGCAATTCCAAGGTTACTTTACAATACAAATGTTTAAAAATGCAACGAAGTTAAACTTAAGGCACGATAAAAGATTTTCCGGAAAAAACCAACTCATTGTCAGGCAACTTCATCAACAAAACTTACGATTAGTGCAGTTGTGTATGATGCTACCAATGGAAATACTGTAAACATAATTGAAGGAATATTTTGCATTCATTTAGACTAAAAAAAAATATCAAAAGATTAATATTCTCTCATATATAATAGATACATTAGAATTGTTTTAAAATAACATCATTCTACAGCTTTTTATGCCGCGTTAAGGAACAGGGACGTCATTTAGATGTTGTTGTTTGTTGTTGCCTGTTGTAGTTTTTTTCATTCACTGTTGTAAACTTGATCAGGCCGTTTTATCTCTTTGACTAATGCAAATGTTGTATTTTACGCTATATGTTACGTGGTTTTTTTCACATTTGTGTCCTTTGATCTTCATGGCCATTAGGTTTTTTTTGGCATTTATATCCAACTCCTAGGCCTCGTGTTAAAATAAAGGATCAATTTTTTGAAATTTATTAACTTAAAATTGAAGTCTGTCAAATATTAGATCAAAAATGTTTGTTCCATATTTTGTATTTGAAATAATACTGATGATAGTGAAAAGAGAAAAACATATAAAAGAAACAAAAAAGATATAGAAACACGCACCTGCTTCTCTTTTGTACAGTCTTGTTGTCATGACAATTATCTCTTAATGGAACGAAATAAGGCCCTACAATAGATTTTAAGGTTATAATATAGATATAATTTGTACATGAACATATTTGGATAAAATTATTAAATTACATATCCATGTAGATCTTAACAATACTTTGACTGTTTACAGTATACATTTTTTCGACGTTCATTATCGTACGCCACTGTCCCAACAAACTGAGTTAAAACTCAAACCTTTCGTTATATACATATATATATATATTTCGTACACAAGTAAATAAATCTGATTTTGCGATTCAACCATCACAACGTGTACTGTTATTAATTTTTCAATGGTGCAAATATTTGAGCAGTTATTACTTTCAACACATTTGTTATTATCTGCAGGCAAATTAACTTTGCAACACAATAAATGAATAAATGAATAAATAACAAGAATGTGTCCCCAGTACACGAATGCCCCACTCACACTATCATTTTTTTTTATGTTCAGTGGACCGTGAAATCGGGGTAAAAACTCTAATTTGGCATTAACATTAGAAAGATCATAGCATAGGTAACATGTGTACTAAGTTTGACGTCGATTGGACATCAACTTCATCAAAAACTATCTTGACCAAAAACTTTAACCTGAAGCGGGACAGACGGACGGACAGACGGACGGACGAACAAACGAACGAACGAACGGACGGACGAACGAACGAACGAACGAACGAACGAACGAACGAACGAACGAACGAACGAACGAACGAACGAACGAACGAACGAACGAACGAACGAACGAACGAACGAACGAACGAACGAACGAACGAACGGACGAACGGACGGACGAACGACCGGACGCACAGACCAGAAAACTTAATGCCCCTCTACTATCGTAGGTGGGGCATAAAAATATAAATTCACATACCCAGTATGAATGCTAGACCAGGTCCTAAACTACTTAATACAGAATTCAGTGCTGTGGCAGTAGTTCTTTCGTTAGCAGGAAACCATAAGGCTGACAGAACAGGTGGAGCACCAAAAGCTATTGGTCCACCTAAACCATTTAGAAACTGCCCAATATTGCTTGTCCTGCAAAATAATATAACAGTTTAAGCTCAGCATTAATTTGAATCACTTGAAATTGATTTACGTTATAAGCATAATAATAATAATAATAATACTTTATTCCAAAAGCAAGTACAGCTTATAGGATATACATTCAATTTTGTTAAATTATTAAAACATGCACCATATTAAATAAACAGACATGTAATAATAAAATGTTAACTACATTGAAATACATTAAATCATAATAATGATACTACACTCGTATGGATAAAAGGACACGTATAAGGTCAGTAACCTAATTATCAAAATAATAAAACAAAACGTCGAACTATCAAACGTAGATAGGAAAATGTCTGTATTGAACATGTGAAATTCTATATCATTACGTTCAGCTTTTATGGAATATGTATATTCTATGATTAATCGAGTATTGCTTGTTTGCTTGACGTCTTGTAGCAAAGATTTTGTTCATATTCAGGAGAGTACATTTTATGCATCTGCTAAGTAAACTATCTTAACTGATGATACAAGTACATATTAGGTAGACTTTGCTTTTTGCCGCATGTCCATAGGTGATAAAACTTCTTTGTTGTACAATATAACAAACTCATGGAGATATCATAGTACCATACCATTTCTTTTTTATCATGTGACTTATAACTTCCGTTCATTTGAAGATATCAAAATATGTATTCATCATTTTTATGAGTTTAAAAAAAAAAGTGGTAAATAGTATATCGGTTTCCCGGCAACAGTTACAAACAAAACAAATGTATAAGTATCTTATCCAGCAGACACCCCCATCATTTTTTCATACAAATCGATTTCGAATTTTAGAGAAATTACTATTGAAACATTCAACTCACCTCTAAAGCAAACCTATTATATCTTATAAAGTACTTTTATAATAAACAGTTATTTATAATTACCATGTGACATAAGACGGATCGGTTGTGAGACATCGTACAACAGCACCTAGAAGTACCAGGAATGTAGCTAGCAAAGATGCAACTCGGATACCTGAAAAGTAGTCAAATATTATAAAGTCATCTCTGTATGTTAAATGTTTTAGATTCCCGTGTTGTTTCTGAAATGCTTCACAACTAAGGTATAAGAACTTTTAAGTTGAAAAATAAAAATTACTAATAATAGTAAAAACTAAACATCTGTTATTCCTATCATAACCTGAGAATGCCCAAATAACATAGGACATAAATAATATTTTACAATTGTATAAAGTTATACAGTAAAGCAAATACAGATTTACCTTTCTTTTCTATCAGCCAAATAAATGGGAGGGTTGATAGAATCGATGAAATAGGTCCCCATGCCGCAAGCAAAGCTATATCTGAGTCTTTCCAACCGAATGCGTCCTCTGTTGTAGCTGAAATTGGTCCATAAATGTTCCATGATCCACCTTGAGACATAGCGCACAGAGAGAATACTACAAGAACGTACCAACGTCGTTTGTAAACTTGGGTTCTCGGTAGCGCCTCGTCTGTGTTTATTACAACATTTTGATAGCATTTGTCGTCTATAACTGCAACTGTTTCTGTGTAAATAGCACCAGTATTATCATTATCACATAGAAGCGGCTTACTTTCATGTTCCATGGTGTCTTACACTAATTTTGTCATACCATCATATGATCCTGACGAATAAACTTATTGATGTTGTATGTAATGTTCTCCATTTATAGGACATTTGTGTATTATATCGATTCGAACATATTTATACACAAATGTAAAGAGTTTAGATGCATAAATGTATATACAAATGTAAATGTTTTACTGCATAAAGACGATAAAGTTAGCATTTCCATATTACACCTGCAGTATGTGTGTAAATGTGTACATGTTTAAAAAACATATATGTAACTATATGAATATATGAGACATGGTTCAAATCCGAGGTTTAAATTCATTTAACTTAAAATATAAACTTTATTTGTCATCGATGTGAAAGTAAACATTAGCTTTGTTTTGTCGCTAATTTTAAATATACATGTATATGACAATTTAACATTCTTTTGAAGTCTACACGTTTGTTGACCTGGTAAATATTAAATGTGTCTTTAGGCATCTTTATTTTTCCCGTCATGTGTTCTTATTTTCTTTTTAATTTCGTTCCCTATATTAAAAATAGCATAGATTGTCTTACAATATAAAAAGTTAACAACAGAAAAAAGTTAAGGTTTAATAGTAATGGAAAAGCTAGAGTAAGAAAAAAAGCGTTAACACAATTTGGTATCTATAATGATCATGATGAAAATAAGATGTGATATGATTGCCAAATTAAGAGAACTGTGTGACAAAATTACACAGAAATTAACAACTATGGGTCACCGTACGGCGTGTAACAATGAGTTAGACCCATACTGCATGTGCATAGTCCATTGTGATTGTCTCATTGGCATTCATACCACATTTTCATATATCTATTTTTTCTGTATTTTTTTCTAGACTTAAGTTAGCACATATACCAGAAGGTAGTGTGTATACACATAAGTGTGTTTCTTTTAATAAGTTAAGCATAACATGATTGAATGATTCACATCATAGATTCTGTTTACAAACAATACACATCACACAGATATTTAAGAGATCCCTATCTGTTACAGGCGCTTAAACAGTATATAACTCTATACATCGTCCAGAGTCGTTAACAAAAGGGAACATGCTAATTTAAAATTTTATTGTACCGTAACATTCAGTATACATTTCTAACTAGAAGCGGAATAAACCACATTTATTGTGATTGGTTGATTCTGAATAGCTTAATATCCAGTGGCAAATATTTCTTGAATGTCCAGGACCGTAATAAATTACCGACAAAAGCAATAGGCAGGTCCTGTAATACGGACAGCAATTTTGCCTTGCAACATGCCGTCTAGGGACTGTGCAATATTTATCTGAGGGTGGGGCCGGTGTACAGCAAATATTAAAAAAAAAAAAAAAAATGTATGCCCCGCCAATATTTATTATAAAAAAAGTTCTTGCCCCGCTTCAATTAATGAAAAAAAAAGTCCTTGCCCCGCTGGAAAAAAAATGAAACACATATATGGAAACATGATATTTTTTAACTAAAATGCACAACATTCAATAATACATGTATATCAGAGTTGATATTTCAACTCAAATCCATTTAATTCAATATTATAAAGATTTTATTTTTGAAGGAAGTCAACTTAGGAGCGCTGTGATTGAATGTAAGGGTACAATATATTTTTTTGTATTTATCTATGAATAATTGCAGTGTGTATATTTACAAAATAAATTTGATAACCTATTGAAATATTTTCTAGATAATTATTTGAAAAGACTTCCAAAATTTCATAAATTTGGTGTAAAATGATAGTGGGCATCAGACTTCAGTTATTTTATACTATTTTGAAGCTTTTTATAAGTACATTTGATTTTTATCACAAAGAATAAAAATTATTCACTGAGAACAATACTGTGTTGAGAAAAGTGCTGATTCATCATAATAAGTCAAATTGATGGGTACTGATATAAAACTTTATTCTGGGAGTTCAATATTAACTATATTGTATAAAATGCACCAAACTATAGTTCTTTTGTATTTCTTTTCACCTTTCGCAATAAATAGTTCAATTGGAAACACCAGAATTCAAGACGCGACAAATGTTTTTAACTGAGATATTTGCCTTCTTTGCTGTGTAATTCCCTAAGGTATCACTTGGGTATTTCTCTAGCTATTAAAATTGGAAAATTTCTGGTTAAGTTTGTACTGTTTATGGAGTAAGGCAATATTTAATCATACTAGAAGCATTTTCAGCGTTAAAATTGTCCATCTAAGAAAAAAAGAGGCCCACTTGAGGCCAAATTTAGATAGAATTTATATTCTCCTGTGTAAAGAATTTGTTCACATTCTTGGCAATTCATGCAGAAAATATTTCAATAGTGCTTGATTTTGTAGTTTATATCTTTAATTATATCAGGCATACATAATTTTTCATTTTCTACTGTTTGCAAGGACTTTTGTTGGAAATTAATATTCCCAAGGGACATAATTCAGCTTTTTCATAGATTAAGTTGTAATTCTTTTAATGTTTAAGAATTTAATTTTGTCATGTTAAAGATTTATTTAAAATACAATTGAAGTTGTTTTATGTTTAAGCATGTATTACCATATGTTATGTCATATGTTTAATTTTCAAAACATTGTTTATAGTTTTCCAGAATTTTGATCAGAATTTCATTTTTTTTTTATAAATGATTATTAAAAGCATAAACACACAAAAATATATTGAAGCACTGTATTAGGTTATTTTGTTTTAGATTCAATTGTTCTTTTTCTATCAAGTTACTTTTTTCCACAGAAATCACAAATAGTTTTAATCTGTTATACTCTGATTTAATTTTTTTATGCACACACGAAGGGTTTTTAAAAAAGTGTGCGCCCCGCCAAAGGTTTGTTACAAAAAACTTTGCGCCCCGCTCATTAATTGCATGAAAAAAGTATGTGCCCCGTCCATGTTTGCACCGGTCCCACCCTCAGATAAATATTGCACAGTCCCCTATGGGCCCTTCAAAATGTTATTGCAAGCTTCTTAACGTGCAAAGGCGAGACAGCAATCTCTCTACACGAAACATCAGACACATCAGGAAGCATAGAGCGCAACCGTCGACAACCTAAATATTCAAGTTAAACATGTAAAATGTCATTACAAACATTACTGCCAAAGATCTTTTTTGTCAACATATGCGCTCTATGTTTCCTGTTCAAATATTCAATGGAAATTGACACATTTTCATTGTTTATTCGTGGAAAATCAAAATGGGTACCATTTGTGACGTCATGAATCAAACGCAGGAACATTAATTTGCAACACAAAAAGCCGGTTGGAAGAAGACATAAGATGCCACATTTCTTTTCCGCAGTCACCCATGAGGTTATTTGATGATAAAAGAATAAACAAGTTATTCAAAAAACTTCATTATATTTTATATAATAATGAAATCATGTTTTTTTTTATTTCTATGTTAGTTGATATCTGACAGTTTGTTTTGTGCATGTAGTTTTATGTTCCCCAAGAAGTTCAATGCCTTTCCGAAATCTTGTAAGGGTCTGGTTTGGGGTCTTTCATTTCAATGTTCTATTTGAGGCATAATCTCTCTATTCTTGGTATTTTTCGTCCTTTCTTCTCTATTCCTTATATTTCATTACCTCAATATAATCTATTTTTTATGTTGGCATATTTGTCTCCATTATTTTCATTTTTTATTGTGTGTAGATTTGTCCCTTTATTCTATATTCAGTAAACCCTTTCAAGACCCTCTTTTATCTTATCGGTATTTCGGTCAATAAGTTACAGGTATGACACAAAAAGTTCAGAACAGTCTTTTCCTATTATTGCTGCTTGTCAACTTCGTGTTTTGCGAAAATAGCTCTGATGGAATTTGGACAAAGGAACAACTTCATTATCTAGAGAATCTCAAAAGAGAAATAGGTAAGTTTGCTAACTATATCCCGTGAAATACCTCATTTCCTCATTGACACATTAATCCGAATCCAAACTGACGAGCCTCCATTACTCCACAATGCCGCTGCGTATTAGAGAATCAGGAATTACAAATTATAAAGTCGACCCGGTTTCCATCACTCAAGATGATCAAGCTACCATGTTATAGATCACTTGAACAATTTAAGAAAGTCGACAAACCACTTTCACAGTAGGAATGGAAACATTAACGAATGATTTTCAAGTTTTTTACTTTGTTGATCATTACCAGGGTAAAAATACTTTGATTTCGATATAAGTGTATACTCCTAAATAGATTAATTTTAAGAACTTTGTGTATGTTAAGTAAACGTACAAGAAAAAACATTATTTTCTTATTGTTACATTTAAAATTTACCCAAAATACTACATACTGTGCATCTTTTGTAGAATATCTTAAAAAGACATGTAAACAGCCACAAATTTTATCTGATGGTAAGTTAAACTTTTATCCTTGGTTATAGACATTGGTTATGTAAGCCAAATTGTTCAAATAACAAGAAACATAAGTCAGCATAATAGACAACGATTTATACAAGATAAAACAAAGAAATTCAAAGTATAAACCTTAACGGCAGTATTACTTTACAGTTAACATATGCAAGTTATATTGCCTCCCCAACATGCAGAATATTCAGTTAAATGTCTTACGGATTGATAGTAAAATCTAGCTATGGAAACCTGATTTTCGTGTATGAAAAAAATCCGAAGTGTCAGCTGTGGTTGCAGTAAACATTGTTGTTACTTATAAATTGAACTGAAAATATGGTAAATTTATCAATAGCTGTTCAACAGCATCATAATTTGACAGAGTTTCAATTACAAAGTAAATCATGCAGCACACAATGACCATCGATAACGCTTCGTATACTTCTAGATACCTATAGCTAGGTATACATATTCATAGCTTAAGATGAAATTGTTTTAATTAATAGGAAACCCGTGTTCGTTTTAAAAAATAGATATTTTACTAAATATAGACGTATCTGATATGAAATATCACAAGGAAACGTTTAAACATATGCAGGGCACAGCTCCAATGTGTATGCAAACATTAGTTGGAAAACATTGGGAAATGTAGATGCTTGTGGCGCGAAGTGTGTAACCTCTGGCAAACGTGTTGATGAAATCAACATGTGCTTGTGCCTCTTTTTAAACTGTTCAAATTAAATACTGCGGTAATATTGTGTAGACTTAACTGCAAACGCGGTGATCAAATCGAACAACAATGCTGCTATGAAATATCTCGAATTATTCTTACCGAAGAGGGGTGGAATTTATTATTCCTATACGATAATCAACAACTTTCCTTTGATCAGATTGAACAACTATGAATAATGGAGATTAAACGTCATTAACTTCACCTTTCCGTATCATGAGGTTGTCTTAAAGCTTCTATCAGTCCTGTTGGAACAATATGCAAACAGTGTTCAAACTGAGAAGTAATTGTGTTATTTAGGATGCAGTATTTAATTACAAAACAAAATATCATATCACAGTTGATAGAATTTTAAACGTAATATCATATTTAATTTGACAGGTCGGAAAAGCGATGAAATACCACTGCCGATAGATGTTCCGTCCATAAATGAAATACAGCCTATAGCGTTCTATGCTCAGCTCTCACAGACATTGACTATCGGAGACCTACAGACAGTTGAGTACGATGTTGTAAGGGTAAACGTTGGTAACGGCTATGACAAAAGACATGGCCATTTCACAGCTCCTGTCACAGGACTGTTCTATTTCTCGTTTACAGTCATGTCGTTTCCTGATAAAAGCGTTCACATGGAAATTGTAAAAAATGGAGTGGTCTTCGGAAATTGCTTTGCTGACGGTCATGGGTATGAAAGTGGGACGTCAACAGTGATCACCCAATTAGACCAGGGAGATATGGTTTGGGTACGACACGTCAAAGCAGAAAGCCCACAACCTTTGCATCCTCTGTACAACGCATTTACTGGTTTTCTTATTGCCAGGACATAATAAAATTTATTAAATCAATTTGAAGGAAATCAAAGATATTTAATTTAAATTTCTTCCGATTTAATTTCGAAAAAATAGAGCATATATCTTTGATATGTGAAAAATTGGGACGATTTCTAAAGTGAAATGAAATAAATTGTACACAATAAATGCAATAAAGAAAGTCGTCTTACAATGATAAAGATACAGACCAGTCACTGGTGAATAATTCATACAGGATAGTAAATTACATTTACAAATTGGATAAAAAAAATAGAGATAAGATACCAAAGGGACATTCAAACTCATAAATCGTGAATAAACTTACAATTCCACGGAAAAAAGAAACGGATTAAAAGACAAACAATTGTTTTAGAAACACAACATAAAAATCTATAGACTGAGCAACACAAACATGAGTCAATTCTCTATTTTTTATTTTACCAGTTATTTATCAATGAGTTCAATCCATAGCACTTTCAAGACTGATACTCAATGCTTCTTTGATAAGAAGAGCACCAATGGATAGGATAAAAGATAATTGGTTCTAGTCAGTTCTGGAGTCAAAAAACCTTGTACGAGTATCGAAAAGATTTATTTTTTTTATTTTAACCTTACTAGTTAGATATAAAAATAAGACTAAGTGTGTCATAAAACAGAGTGTTTTATCACAAAGGCCGAAAAAGTTATCAAAAGAATATAATGCAACCTTATCATTTATTGTACAGAATGTAATTCTTAATAAAACAATCAATATATAATATTACAAACCATTTAAAAATCGTAATAAAAATAAACAGCATTAAATTGAAATAAAATCACAACTTTAAAAGTTGAGACAAATTAATCAAATAAATAATTATCCTAATCCACTTTAATCTCAGTTTCATCGATCTCAAGTCTATTATAACGTTCCTTAAGGAACGCAAGCACTGGTATACAAGATGCAATAGCTCCTATCAGGCACCAGTTTTCCCATGCTGAACCTAGTGTTGAAAACAAAAATCATTGTAAATTTAATAATCATATTGGCATTACACAAATACGTAAATCGATTTAAAAGAACTAAATATGATGTAAGCCATTGCATGTGACGAAATTAACCAGGATTATTGTAAGTCTGATCTGAGACATTGGTTCTTTAACAATACATAATCATCAATATGAATGATTAACACACTGCTTTCAGTTATTCATATTAAATCTACTGGGTTTCCTCATGCTTTCACAATTTAATCTTCGTTAGCATTGAAATTCAATGAGTCATAATTTTCCTTGAGCAATATGTAAATGTCTTACCAATATTGGGAACCATCAGTACTATAAGGAACACTAGACCACCAATGTTATTTAGTAATGTTAACACTAAGTTAGTGACTCCTTCTGCGACAGGGTAACTTGCTTCACAAGCCATCTCAAAGTATAATGGAGAGGTGGAACCAATCATCATACAGAATATTATAATGGAGGCATAAAGTTGAACTGAAAATGAAAATAATTAAAAATAGATTTTGTAAACTTTTTTTAACGTTTCACTGACATCATGTTTTCATGACGTAGATATTACAAAAGGTTTTGGTGACTGTGGAATCCGAAATTGACAAGAGAAACTCCCAACATGTCATATTGTTACAATATTATTTTGTGTGTTTCATCATCACGTCACAAGTGTCAATTATGCTTTTTTTCATTTAAACGCCACTGTTAAGGCTTAAGCAGACGAAACGCGTGTCTGTTGTACATATTTATAATCTTGGTATCTTTGGTGAGTTTTAAAAAGAGTTTATAAGCATAGTTAACGTATCTTTAGTGACGTGTGTGAATGATTATATATAATAGTTTGAATAAAATTAATGTGTATGCTGAATGA
Source organism: Mytilus edulis (assembly GCF_963676685.1). Classification (NCBI taxonomy): domain Eukaryota; kingdom Metazoa; phylum Mollusca; class Bivalvia; order Mytilida; family Mytilidae; genus Mytilus; species Mytilus edulis. The sequence continues at coordinate 10,028,384 of NC_092351.1, read as the reverse complement.
ATATTAATCAGCCAAATAGCCAGCAACAAAAACAGATATAACAAGCAACATTCTGTAAAACAAAATTATAATCATTTCAGTGACTTTATAAAATCTCTAATCAGTTCAGTGATTATACATAACCCCTAAATTTGCAAGATGTCACAAAATCCCTAATTTTACAAATTCACTTCAACCTATTTACCATATGTTCAGCTATATAACACCCTTAATCAATGGTGACTCTACATTAGGTATTGCATAAGAATTCCGGATGAATACAACCAGAACAGTTTTGTATTAATAACATATTTTCACTTAAGTTATCTTTTGCCATTGCTAAAACATTGATTTCATCGCAGACATATGAGTAAGTATGTTAAAGGCCTTCATACTATTTCTTACTGAATCAAACAGTTTGTATTTATGGTTTATTTTAATATTCATTGACATTCAATATTTTTTGAACTTATTACTTATCATACTTGTTACGGTTATATGGTAAGCTATTTAACACAATTCTTACGTTTTTCTTTTCTTATAGTATATAGACGAAGATATTTTATTTCCAATTATGGGCCCAAAAGTGCATTAACATTACAACCTCAATAATCCTAATACAATACAAACAATGAGATAAAAGAAGATTAATGAGTACTATATCTTAAAAGTTCTTACAAAATATGAAGATACAGAATCTATAATATGTTTTTAAACACTTATACATCATAGTATATTTAATAGTCCTGATACCTGTAAGTAAAAATACCAAACAAAAAACTCTCTCGACAACAGCCATCATTTAAAGATATTGTGAACTAAAAACGTATAATTTTTAGTTTTCCTATTTTAATAAACGTTTCGTATTTCATGAAATGAACGCATCACAGATACCAGGATTGACATTTTAGTTTTAAGGACTGCCGTGCGTTTTGTCTGCAAAAGACTCATCAGTGACGCTCGAATAAAAAACACGAAAAGCCGAATAAAGTACGAAGTTGAAAGCATAAAAAGATACTTACTTTGAGAATTAGGAATAGTTCCCTGTATAAGGAATGTAAACCATACTAAAGACCCGGCAGCACCAACATAGAGAAACAGTAAAAACAATCTCATGTGTTTTGAAAATACATCAGCAAATCTGTTCAAAGATGAAACAAAAATATCAAAAAGAGACAGACGTTCTGTTACTAGACAAATTTTTGGAAGCCAATCACTCCTTATTTATTTTTAATCATATGGGTTTCGAGTTAGCATAATTATACTAATAAAAGAATGCATTTGTAAGAGACTAGTTACTGTGAACTCATTCTGTACTAAAATTTACATCCCACATTTTCCGAGTGAATAGATCAACACGTTTTCTGAATAATATTATGTAAACTAGTAGTCGTGAGTAACAGTATGAATCTTTTGGCAGAGTGAGCACTCGAATAAATGACTTCTTATATTATTATAAACCTCTCAATACAGTATGCAGAGTAGCTGATATTTTCGAAGAATTTCATACAAACGGAAGCGATTGAACAATTATATGTTTTTATTATTTTACAATTATCTATTTATGACTAAAGAATCTGTCTTTACACCTACCTTGCGATAGCTAACGTAACAATGCATCCTGCTAATAAAGAATAAAATCCTAACCAACCAGCTTGTTCCTGCAACAAAATGACGTTTGAGTTCACGTTCCAGTGAATAAAGAGCAACAAATTGCAATGGATAAATGATAACAAAATTAGTTTTTTTAGTCTCACCCGTGCCTTATTCCACCAACTATTACACGATGATTTATCTAAATATTGAGTTAATGCCACGTACATTTAAAATTACTTTTATTTGTATGCATTTTGTATGCATTTGTAGTTGATTACATATTGCTCGTTTCAATTTATTTTTACTGTTTTTACTATTTCATTTGATCATACATACTACTATTGATGTTATGATTTCTAATGTGTAAATCAAAAACTATTGAGTAATATTTGAACATCAATATTGATAATTTAATTAATTCAATGAGTCTGAGAACAACTTACCTCTGATATATTATGAGGTTTGAGGATTACATCTAGAACACTTTGCCAACAGCCATAGACACCTAATGATACTCCGTACGTCAGTCCTATCAACCAAAACTTGCCATTTCTACACAAAATAATTAGGTTTGTACATTATTGCCTGTTTAATGTGACAATCAAAAAACAAAGATATTTATTTACAAAGTTGCTGAAAAAAAATCCGAATCGTTTTGAATGAATTAAAAGGTCTGCATTTTTTTGGATGTAAATTTTATATAGAAATTCCATGAAGTCTTTGAGAAATATGAACCATTTCTATAAGTGTGCTGACCATAAATTAATTCCGATGCTTTTTCAATCTTACCTGAATAATTGTTTAACCCCACTTTTAAAGTCTACTCTTTCTGCTGAAGCTGATATAGAGGGCGGAAGTTTTGGTTTGTTGGGAAAGTATACCAACACTAGCAGAAAGACTAATACTGCTAAACCACATTCTGTGAACAAAATATATTATATAGATTACAGCCAGCAGAGTGTACCGTTAGTAACATCTCAAATATCCATATAGAAGATACAAATTTAGGTAAACCAAATAGTGACAGAATCGCATGAACTCAAAAAGTAGCGATGCTGCGTGCGTGGCAAGCGTCTCCTGCTTTGAATGCATCTCGATAATACTATCGAACTATTTAAGGAATGACTATAATATTTTGTCTGTCTATGAAGAAATGACATCAAAAACGTGGTGCACACTGAAACTAGAGGCTCTCAAGAGCCTGTGTCGCTCACCTGTTAATGTGTTTACAGATGTTGGCCATCTTCGTTGGTAGGCGGGGTCATTAGACACATTTTTTAAAAGATACCCTAGTATTATGATTGTGGCCAAGTTTGGTTAAATTTGGCCAAGTAGTTTTAGAAATGATTTTTATACAAGTTACAAAAATGACGAAAAGTTGTTCAATATTGACTATGAAGGGCAATAACTCCTTAAGGGGTCCTCTAACAATTTTGATCATGCTGACTTATTTGTAGATCTTACTTTGCTGAACATTATTGCTGTTTACAGTTTATCTCTATCTATAATAGTATTCAAGATAATAACCAAAAACTGCAAAATTTCCTTAAAAATCACCAATTTTAGGGCAGCAACCCGACAACAGGTTGTCTGATTCAATTGAAAATTTGTGAAGGGATATATCTTATTCTGATGGACATTAAAATCTTGAAAGATTTGCCCTAAATGTCTTAGTTTCAAAGATATAAAGCAAAAACTGCATTTTACCACTATGTTCTAATTTTAGCCATGTCGGCCATTTTGTTTGGTAGGCTGGGTCATCGGAAACATTTTATAAACTGTAAACCACAATGATAATTGTGGCCAAGTTTGGTTAAATTTGGCAAAGTAGTTTCAGAGAAGAAGATTTTTTAGAAAAGTAACAAAAAATGACGAAAAGTTGTTAAAAATTTACTATAAAGGGCAATAACTCCTTAAGGGGTCGACTGACCATTTTGGTCATGTTGACTTATTTTTATTTGTAGGTCTTACTTTGCTGAACATTATTGCTGTTTACAGTTTATCTCTATCTATAATAGTATTCAAGATAATAACCAAAAACTGCAAAATTTCCTTAAAATAACCATTTCACAGGCAGCAACCCAACAACAGGTTGTCTGATTCGTCTGAAAATTTCAGGGCAGATAGATCTTGACCTGATCAACAATTTTACCCCTGTCAGATTTGCTTTAAATGCTTTGGTTTTTGAGTTATAAGCCAAAAACTGCATTTTACCCCTATGTTCTATTTTTAGCCATGGCGGCCATCTTGATAGGTTTGACGGGTCACGCCACACATTTTTTAAACTAGATACCCCAAGGATGATTGTGGCCAAGTTTGGTAGAATTTGGTCAAGTAGTTTCAGAGGAGAAGATTTTTGTAAAAGTTTACGGACGACGGACGACGGACGCAGGACGACGGACGACGGACGACGGACGCTAAGTGATGAGAAAAGCTCACTTAACCTTTCAGCTCAGGTGAGCTAAAAAGCTATTCTTTGAATCTTATGTTATTATAACATGTGTCACTGATGTCGATCGTCGACGGGTAAAACACAAGAGAATTTCAAAGAAAAAAAAATCAATAAATCAATAAATCGCACTTCTCTGAGCCATTTCACTGGAATACAGATAAAACAAAAGATAACTTCCTAACTTATTATGTTATACCGCATCTTACTTATTCAGTGGCTTCAATCATAATCATCTCGAGTTCCAAAGACAAACAGAAATAAGAAACTACAAACACTTTGGCCGCTATGTATCCTATTCAAATGACAAACTGTATTACTTTACAAGATATATTATTTTTATTATATAAAAAGATACGTATTTTCTTAACATGTTTCTGTCTTAAGATAATTATGTGTCAATACTTACCCCAATACATAAGTTTCATAATTTCAGCTCTCTCTTTATGAATTCTTTCTTCTATATTAATAAATTAATTCAAACTGAACATAAATACAGCAAAATATCAAAATCATGGCAAGGAATGACGTTAAGAGCAAATATGTCAGACGGACGTTTTAAACAAATAACGAGTATATATGTGCAAAACAAAATAACCGCGTTTAAATGTAACTAGAGGCTCTAAAGAGCCTGTGTCGCTCACCTTGGTCTATGTGAATATTAAACAATGGACACAGATGGATTCATGACAAAATTGTGTTTTGGTGATGGTGATGTGTTTGTAGATCTTACTTTGCTAAACATTCTTGCTGCTTACAATTATCTCTATCTATAACAGTACTTTCTGTGGAAAATGTTATTGAAAATCTTCAAATGTTAAGAAAATTGTTAAAAATTGACTATGAAGGGCAATAACTCCTTAGGGGGTCAATTGACTATTTTGGTCATACTGACTTATTTTTATATCTTACTTTGCTGTACATTATTGCTGTTTACAGTTTATCTCTATCTATAATAATATTCAAGATAATAACAAAAAAACAGCAAAATTTCCTCAAAATTACCAATTCAGGGGCAGCAACCCAACAACCGATTATCCGATTCATCTGAAAATTCCAGGGCAGATAGATCGTCAACAATTTTACTTCCTGACAGATTTGCTCTTAATGATTTGGTTTTTGAGTTTTTTGACCTGCTAAAGTTCACTTACGAATGCAATAAACAGTCCATAAAATTTCTAGACCTAGAAATCTTCAAGAGCGAACGCTTCAAAAATACTGGTGTTTTAGACCTGAAATGTTTTACAAAGAAAACTGAAAAATTCCAATATCTTCATAAAAACTCAAACCATCCCATCTCAAACTTTAAATCTTTTATTAAAGGCGAAGGCATTCGCATACTTAGAAACACCAACAATGAAAGTGAATTTCAAACCAGAAAAAATCTCTTTATTGAAAAACTGTTAATAAGAGGATATAAACGGAAATTGGTAGAACAAATTCTATCAAAAATCAAATTCCAAGACAGGCAAATTAAATTAAAGAAAAAGAACAAAGTTGAAAATAATTACAATGTATCATTCATTACAAATTATCATCCTCAAGCAGAAAAACTTCAAAAAGTATTCAGGAAATACTGGCATCTTATTAAAACGGATTCTACAATAGGTGCTAAATTCCATAAAAACCTATCAATAGGTTTCAAAAGAAACAGAAACATTGGTGAATTAGTTAAACGAACTATAAAATAATTTATCTAAACCTCACAGTTCCTACTAAACATTTAACTGTGCGGAACTAATTAATGACCATCATGTAAACAACACATGTAAAATGATATTCTTCTGAGGACAAATTCGTACTCTGAAACGCTTAATTAATTAATTCAACATTGGTTGAAAAAGTTAAGAAAAACAAAAAACAAATCAAAAAGTGGAATTATTAAAAACACAATTCAGAAACGGTTTAAAATATTTAGAATTAAAAAAAAAAAAAATTAAAGTAAAATAGTAATAAAAAAGAAATAAATAAAAAATAAAAAATAAACAAATCAAAACAAATCAAAACAAAAACAATAGGGGTGGTCTCTGATGAAGGTTTCCCTGGAATAAAAACATTTCCGAAATAACCCGAAACATTGCGTACATAGCACAGTATCAATGTAAGGCCAGAGATATGATTCGCACCTAAATGGGTGGATATTGGATCAATTTCTATGAAATTTGGTTATGTTGACTTATTTGTAGATCTTACTTTGCTGAACATTATTGCTGTTTTCAGTTTATCTCTATCTATAATAATATTCAAGATAATAACCAAAAACAGCAAAATTTCCTTAAAATTACCATTTCAGGGGCAGCAACCCAACAACGGAATGTCCGATTCATCTGAAAATTGCAGGGCAGATAGATCTTGACCTGATGAACAATTTTACCCGTCAGATTTGCTCCTAAATGCTTTGGTTTTTGAGTTATAAGCCAAACACTGCATTTTACCCCTATGTTCTATTTTTAGCCATGGCGGCCATCTTGGTTGGTTGGGCGGCGCACCGGACACATTTTTTTAACTAGATACCCCAATGATGATTATGGCCAAGTTTGGTTAAATTTGGCCATGTAGTTTCAGAGGAGAAGATTTTTCTAAAAGATTACTAAGATTTTTGAAAAATGGTTAAAAATTGACTATGAAGGGCAATAACTCCTTAGGGGGTCAATTGACTATTTTGGTCATACTGACTTATTTTTATATCTTACTTTGCTGTACATTATTGCTGTTTACAGTTTATCTCTATCTATAATAATATTCAAGATAATAACAAAAAAACAGCAAAATTTCCTCAAAATTACCAATTCAGGGGCAGCAACCCAACAACCGATTATCCGATTTATCTGAAAATTCCAGGGCAGATAGATCGTCAACAATTTTACTTCCTGACAAATTTGCTCTTAATGATTTGGTTTTTGAGTTATAAGCCAAAAACTGCATTTTACCCCCATGTTCTATTTTTAGCCATGGCAGCCATCGTGGTTGGTTGGCCGAGTTACCGGACACATTTTTTCAACTATATAACCCAATGATGATTATGGCTAAGTTTGGTTAAATTTGCCCCAGTAGTTTCAGAGGAGAAGATTTTTCTAAAAGATTACTAAGATTTACGAAAAATGGTTAAAAATTGACTATAAAGGGCAATAACTCCTAAAGTGGTCAACTGACCATTTTGGTTATGTTGACTTATTTGTAGATCTTACTTTGCTGAACATTATTGCTGTTTTCAGTTTATCTCTATCTATAATAATATTCAAGATAATAACCAAAAACAGCAAAATTTCCTTAAAATTACCATTTCAGGGGCAGCAACCCAACAACGGAATGTCCGATTCATCTGAAAATTGCAGGGCAGATAGATCTTGACCTGATGAACAATTTTACCCGTCAGATTTGCTCCTAAATGCTTTGGTTTTTGAGTTATAAGCCAAACACTGCATTTTACCCCTATGTTCTATTTTTAGCCAAGGCGGCCATCTTGGTTGGTTGGGCGGCGCACCGGACACATTTTTTTAACTAGATACCCCAATGATGATTATGGCCAAGTTTGGTTAAATTTGGCCATGTAGTTTCAGAGGAGAAGATTTTTCTAAAAGATTACTAAGATTTTTGAAAAATGGTTAAAAATTGACTATGAAGGGCAATAACTCCTTAGGGGGTCAATTGACTATTTTGGTCATACTGACTTATTTTTATATCTTACTTTGCTGTACATTATTGCTGTTTACAGTTTATCTCTATCTATAATAATATTCAAGATAATAACAAACTAGAGGGTCCAAGGACCCTGTGTCGCTCACCTGATATTTTTATTTACAATTGTTGCATGATAAATGCAACTGGTGTACTGTCGTTTAGTTTCAGAGATATAATACTAAAAAGTGCATTTGAAACCTATGTTTTATTTCAGCCATGTGGGCAGGCAGGGTCATCATACACAGTGGTCCCTGGATATCCTAGTGGTGATTTAAACCAAGTTTGTTTAAATTCGACAGTTGTTTCAGGGGAGAATTTTTGTAAAATTTATCTAACAAGAAATGCAAAGTAATGAGAAAGTTGTGAAGTAGTTTTGTTGTTGCGTAACACCCCCCCCCCCCCCCACACACTTTGCCACCAGTGCAAGGGTTGTATAGCCAGCTGAGGTCGTGAAAAACTCTCTTTCTTTTGTTGTTGCAGATAGATCTTGACCTGATAAACAATTTTACCACATGTCAGATTTGCTCTAAATGCTTTGGTTTTTGAGTGATAAGCCAAAAACTGCATTTTACCCCTATCTTCTATTTTTAGCCATGGCGGGCATCTTGGTTGGTTGGCTGGATCTCCGGACACAATTTTTAAACTAGATACCCCAATGATGATTGTGGCCAAGTTTGGTTTAATTTAATCCAGTAGTTTTAGAGGAGAAGATTTTTGTAAAAGATAACTAAGATTTACGAAAAATGGTTAAAAATTGACTTTAAAGGGCAATAACTCCTAAAGGGGTCAACAGACCATTTTGGTCATGTGACTTATTTGTAGATCTTACTTAGCTGAACATTTTTGCTGTTTACAGTTTATCTCTATCTATAATAATATTCAAGATAATAACCAAAAACAGCAAAATTTCCTTAAAATTACCAATTCAGGGGCAGCAACCTATCAAAGAGTTGTCCCATTCATCTCAAAATTTCAGGGCAGATAGATCTTGACCTGATAAACAATTTTACTACAGTCAGATTTGCTCTAAATGCTTCGGTTTTTGAGTGATAAGCCAAAAACTGCATTTTACCCCTATGTTCTATTTTTAGCCATGGCGGCCATCTTGGTTGGTTGGCCGGATCACCGGACACAATTTTTAAACTAGATACCCGAATGATGATTGTGGCCAAGTTTGGTTTAATTTGGTCCAGTAGTTTCAGAGGAGAAGATTTTTGTAAAAGATAATTAAGATTTACGAAAAATGGTTAAAAATTGACTATAAAGGGCAATAACTTCTAAAGGGGTCAACAGACCATTTTGGTCATGTTGACTTATTTGTAGATCTTACTTTGCTGAACATTTTTGCTGTTTACAGTTTATCTCTATCTATAATAATATTCAAGATAATAACCAAAAACATCAAAATTTTCTCAAAATTACCAATTCAGGGGCAGCAACCCAACAACGGGTTGTCCGATTCATCTGACAATTTCAGGGCAGATAGATCTTGACCTGATAAACAATTTTACCCCATGTCAGATTTGCTCTAAATGCTTTGGTTTTTGAGTTATAAGCCAAAAACTGCATTTTAACCCTATGTTCTATTTTTAGCCATGGCGGCCATCTTGGTTGGTTGGGCAGGTCACCGGACACAATTTTTAAACTAGATACCCTAATAATGATTTTGGCCATGTTTGGTTAAATTTGGCCCAGCAGTTTCAGAGGAGAAGATTTTTGTAAAAGTTAACGACGACGGACGCAGGACGACGACGGACGCAGGACGACGACGGACGACGACGGACGACGACGGACGCCGGACGCCAAGTGATAAGAAAAGCTCACTTCGCCCTTCGGGCCAGGTGAGCTAAAAAACAGCAAAATTTCCTCAAAATTACCAATTCAGGGGCAGCAACCCAACAACCGATTATCCGATTCATCTGAAAATTCCAGGGCAGATAGATCGTCAACAATTTTACTTCCTGACAGATTTGCTCTTAATGATTTGGTTTTTGAGTTATAAGCCAAAAACTGCATTTTACCCCCATGTTCTATTTTTAGCCATGGCAGCCATCGTGGTTGGTTGGCCGAGTTATCGGACACATTTTTTCAACTATATAACCCAATGATGATTATGGCTAAGTTTGGTTAAATTTGCCCCAGTAGTTTCAGAGGAGAAGATTTTTCTAAAAGATTACTAAGATTTACGAAAAATGGTTAAAAATTTACTATAAAGGGCAATAACTCCTAAAGTGGTCAACTGACCATTTTGGTTATGTTGACTTATTTGTAGATCTTACTTTGCTGAACATTATTGCTGTTTTCAGTTTATCTCTATCTATAATAATATTCAAGATAATAACCAAAAACAGCAAAATTTCCTTAAAATTACCATTTCAGGGGCAGCAACCCAACAACGGAATGTCCGATTCATCTGAAAATTGCAGGGCAGATAGATCTTGACCTGATGAACAATTTTACCCGTCAGATTTGCTCCTAAATGCTTTGGTTTTTGAGTTATAAGCCAAACACTGCATTTTACCCCTATGTTCTATTTTTAGCCATGGCGGCCATCTTGGTTGGTTGGGCGGCGCACCGGACACATTTTTTTAACTAGATACCCCAATGATGATTATGGCCAAGTTTGGTTAAATTTGGCCATGTAGTTTCAGAGGAGAAGATTTTTCTAAAAGATTACTAAGATTTTTGAAAAATGGTTAAAAATTGACTATAAAGGGCAATAACTCCTAAAGTGGTCAACTGACCATTTTGGCCATGCTGACTTATTTGTAGATCTTACTTTGATGAACATTATTGCTGTTTACAGTTTATCTCTATCTATAATAATATTCAAGATAATAACCAAAAAATGCAAAATTTCCTTAAAATTACCATTTCAGGGGCAGCAACCCAACAACGGAATGTCCGATTCATCTGAAAATTTCAGGGCAGATAGATCTTGACCTGATGAACAATTTTACCCTGTCAGATTTGCTCCTCAATGCTTTGGTTTTTGAGTAATAAGCCAAAAACTGCATTTTAACCCTATGTTCTATTTTTAGCCATGGCGGCCATCTTGGTTGGTTGGGCGGCGCACCGGACACATTTTTTAAACTAGATACCCCAATGATGATTATGGCCAAGTTTGGTTAAATTTGGCCCAGTAGTTTCAGAGGAGAAGATTTTTGTAAAAGTTAACGCAGGACGACGACGGACGACGCCGGACGCCGGACGCCAAGTGATGAGAAAAGCTCACTTGGCCTTTTGGCCAGGTGAGCTAAAAATAAATACACCAGGTATTGACTTCAGAATATTTACTATATTTCATGTATCACATATAAATTGATATAAAATGTTTCGTACCAACTAGAAAATAAATCTCTTGGCTGGACAGTAATAGTCTTTGGCATATTATAGAAACAAATTTGAGACAGTATGCCCGTACAAAACATGTCACTTCACTAAAAGAAGCTAGACACGCATTATACACATTTAGGAAATGTAAATGATATTATTTTTCAAATTTTGTTTTTCGAATTTAATTAATGTTCCCCAATTGTGTTACCTGCATGATACCCTATGTTCAATGCCATACCTACCATTGATCTGACTAATGTTGTACCATATACTTTGGTTATCAGTAGTACTATAATGGAAGACAAGATTGTAGCTATTAACGAATACAGATATAAGTGTATTGGGATACAACAATGTGCCGAAGAAACTTTACTGAAATGTAAAACTATAAGGCTAGTTGTGAGCCTACGCTCTGACTACAGAACATCAAGCCAGAGAAATGTATGTACAATGTATATGTTTTCAAGTTTTAACAAAGTAAAAATATATAAAATAAAAGGAAGTGAAAAATCAACTAACCAATAAGAATATTCACAACCAACAAAGACTATATTCCATTCATTTTGCATTCATATAAGAACACGACTATCAAAGACAGGTGCGAGTCGAAAATGTTTTACATGTAATAATCATTAGTGATGCTGAATTTGGACTATCCCTTTAGACAAAAATGTCCAATGTAAATCCCCTACATTTAATCAAAGAGCTGATAGCTCTGAAGTGGAAGAAGGTGAATAAAAGGTAACTTGAATTACCATAAAAGCAGCCCCACTTACCCAGGCTGCTTTGTTCCATTATCGTTAAAATGTATTTTTTTTCTTCAAACAAGAAAAGGTCATAAGTACATGGATTTCCCATCCGTACAATCATTTTCTATGTTCAGTTGACTATGAAAATTAGGTAAAATCTTTAATTTGGCAGTAATTAAGAAGATCATATCAAGAGGAACACATGTGTACTAAGTTTCAAGTTGATTGGATTTCAACTTCATCAAAAACTACCTCGACCATAAACTTTATAACCAGAAGAAGGACGGACGGACAGACTAGAAAACATATTGCCCATAAATGGAGCATAAAAATAGTAAGACTTGTTACATACCTGCCAACTTTTGAAAGTTCCCATATGGGTTTTTACTGCACAACAATTTTAAAGGTTACAATTTTTAGCGACGTATTTTGCAAGATCTGGATTGTCTAGAAAAAGTGTCATATTTGTATGATGAACTTACATGCCTTTTCCTTAAGTCTGTTTGCATGATTCTAGTTATATATTAAATCGGTAGAAAAAATATACATGAAGCTAGCAGACCAGGGTTTATTTTCCAGATTAAGAATATTAGATGCTTGTTGAAATTTCCAATTTTGAATTATGCACAAAGATGGACCTTTAACAGGTTGGGAACAACACTCCAAATGAGGGTAACCTAACTGGAAGATCATCACAACCCACAATAAAATGCTGAAAATAGGCTTTAAAGTATTAAAATGCATTGCAAAAAACAAATATTTCATTAAATAAATTTAAGTAGAATATTCCTATGATATTCCTTTTCATATTGGATACAAATTTTATTGAGTCTACTGCAGACACTTTGTAGTCAAAGTGTTTCAACTGAGGTACTACACAGGCGTCAAAAGGCGTCATTATGGAGTAAAGGGGGGTGGCGTCAAAAAGCGTCATTATGGAGGAAAGGGTTAAGTACTGAATGGTCAAAACATCATGTTTTTTTATCGACATAAATTTTGTCATAAATGTAACCAAATGATGTAGAAATTGTGTTTTTTCTTCAAATTTCCATCAAATTGTAATGTTTATAGTTCCATTATTGCCTCTCTATTTGAATAAAATAAAATAATAAGAAGAATCTGTTTCTTGTTTTGTTTTTGACAAATGATTGTTCACTGCTAGCAAATGAATCATTATATTTATATATCTTATCTGTATATATTTTTGTTCATGTCTTCATCTCCTTATCATTTGTAAATGTATAGACAAATAAGAAAGAAATAAGCTCCACATGTATATTTGCAACATCGTAAATTAATTAAAAAAAAACATTCTGTTGTAAACAAAATTATGATATAAACTTCAATTTAATCCTTGAAAAGAGGTCTAGATTGCTAAAATAATTTATAAATTTTAATTTTTTTATTTGTCCAAAATCATTTAAATTCATTTAATCAACATCCTTTTATGATTATTTGATTAAAATATTAATCATTTATAGTCTTTTTAAAATTTACATTTTTAAAAGCAAAATAACTGAAAACAGGATAAAACAAAGGGAAGTAACAAAAAAGTATTTCAATATTCCCAATACACATCGTTTTGATAACACAACGGCAGTTAGCCGAAGGTAAACATCGTTGATTACCAGTATGTTTGACACCCAAGCTGTCAAGTGAAGCCATATAATTATACATCTTCTTTGATGTTCAGGTAAAATTTAACACAGGTGTCAATTACACCCGTACAGTAGTAAGAAATGATCAAATATGGCGTCTGAAAAATTTCATACACGGGAGTTTTTTCTCCTAAACGGGAGGTTCACATGTATGTTACGAAGGGCATCTAATTCACATGACAAAGGAAAACCATGAATAAAGACAACACTTTATATATCCTTTTTATTTATATAAAAACAAAATCTTCTTGTCTGCAGGATTGCAAATTCGTAACTTCAAGGGCGAACTTGTAAACAGGGCGAGTTGTCCCGATACCAAATTCACGCATGCGTAATACAAATATCTACAGTTAAAACATCCTGTTACAAGTAAACAAATAAAGTTCATGTGGATGAGATGAAATCTAATAATTTACATAAATAAAAGGGTCATATTTACGATAGTGATTGTTTGACAATCATAATTTACAAATTAAATGATTCAGATGCCTAATAATGTGTAAAAATCGGTGTCAAGAATCTTAAGTTGTTATGAAATTGTAATACACGAAATGAATGCGGCATACGGAGACTCAATGCCAATGGTCAGCCCCTTAAGTCTTCAGAAGACTTGACGTCTTCTTCCACTAAAAAGGTATAGTAAAACAGGTGAAATATTGTTAATGCTATAAATGGCGGTATAATTGAGGCAATGTCATTTAAGGAGTCTTCGAAATTTCTATTTAACGAATACTTGTGTGACAGTCGAGGTTTGAAGTTTTTTCTAATTCCTTCTGGCAAAAGTTGACCTATGATGAATTTGGTTATTCTGTTTAGGTCTGTTTTGTCATATAACTACTAAACTTTCAGGATATTAACGCATCACTGGCTGTGACACGCTCAAACCTAAACAAATGACAGGCTGTCATTTCTTTAGGGTTTAAGCGTTTCTGGTGAAGATCAAACCAGAAGACAGCTGAATTCGGACTTACAAAAATAATAAAGATGTATATGATTTAGCTCTGTAGACTTGTTTATTCTCTATATCAACCGATAATAAGCAAGTAACGTTTACATTTATATAACTTGATTGTGACATCACAGATAAACTCATCATAGATACCAGGATTGAAATTTAATATTTACGCCAGACGCGCGTTTAGTCTACAAAAGACTCAACAGTGACGCTCGAATCAAAATTGTTATAAGAGGCCAAATAAAGTACGAAGTTGAAGAGCATTGAGGACCAAAAATTCCTAAAAGTTTTGCCAGCTAAGGTCATCTATTCCTGAGGTAGGAAAGCCTTAGTTTTTCAAAAATTCAAAGTTTTGATATGACAGAATTTGTACTTAGTTATCAAAGGTACCAGGCTAAACATTTAATACACAAGACGCGCGTTTCGTCTATATAAGTCTCATCAGTGACACTCAGATCAAACACAATATGTGTCACATGTTGTCACATTTGCTTATCCTTCAGGGATCACATTACATCAACATTCGGTTGGGTTTTAATTGCTAAGTGTTTTGTAAAGAGTCAATTATTTTTTATTTTCGTTTTTTATGATAGTTCGTTTTCAAAAAGTTTTTTTTTTTAAATAAATAGAAAAGCTAAAATCTTTAATTTGTAATATGTCAGACTGTATATACAAAAGGAATATTATTACATTTTGGATTGTACTTAAATGTATAGCAATTAAACATGTAGTATATTAAACCTTCTTAATGGCCATCAGCACTAAACGTTTGTTATTTGTTCGTAATATAAAAGAACTTTACATTGGAAAGTATGTATATATTGCTCAAAGAATTATTAACTCTTTAATGTGTACATACCATGCTCCATAATTGTATGAATTGTATTAGTTAATATCATGCTCCAAAATTGTATTAGTCAATATCATGTTCCAAAATTGTATTAAATTTTATTGATTAATATCATGCTCAAAGATTGTGAAAGATTGAGTTAAAAGTATAAATGAATAAATAAATTGTATTATGTGATGGATACTATAATATATACTGTACTGTTAGCTATTAGATGTATTGCTTTTGGAATAAACAATATATATGTATATTAATATATACTGCTTGTATTTTAAGAATAAAATCACTTAATTTTGATGAACAATTCCAGTTTTTTTCTCTTGCAAAATATAGGTTTTTTATTCATTTTGCATCATAATGATACCTTTTCTCTTCTACAAAAATCCCTGAACATGCAAATGACAAGGTTCACGCTAATTGTGACTTTGAATTTCAACTTTGTCAGAAAGCATCAAAATGGCCGTATAAAAGTTCTTCAGATGGTTTTTTTTAAATTTCAATTTTGGTAGGAAAACTACAAATGTAATACTGAGAAATATGTAATGGATTAAACAATCAAGAGTTAAAACTACATTTTACAAATTGGAACAGCTCTAAAACAACAGAGAGGAGGCTATGCACCGAGAAACTAGAATATTTCAAGGTAATTAATTTAGACAGAAAAGGCAAACTTTAAATATGCGACTATAACTTGAGATGTCAGAGTAAATAGAAATATAGTTCATATATTTTGAATGTATTTTCTTAATTTTTACTTTGAATACATACCTGGTATTAAAGGTTGTTGTATTGCTTTTATCTGGTTTGTCAGGAACAAAATAAGGACCTGTAAGAAAGAGACTTTATAAATTTTATGGATTATACTTTTTTGTTTCTTCTCAATTTTACAAATGCAATTACATGTATAGTAACAAAAAAGAATCAGGTTTTAGAGTTGAAGAAAGAACAAGCCTTGGGTAGGACCATTCCTTTTAACGTACCTTGAGATTATGATAACATGTTTAGTTATTTGTAACACAATACATCAAGTAAAACACCTGTACACGTTTGGCACATTTTGAGAAATATGTACCCAAAGGAAAAGATAAAGGACATTAGAAAAGAATGTGTATCCAACAAATATGCAGGCACATAACGTTAGATAGGGAATAGCAAATGTACATAGAAATATCAAATAAGGTACATTAGAAACAGCCAAATTTCTACATGTGATTAACATTGGAGGTGTACTATTCAGTACTTGTTACAGGCAAAGATGTATTTTATTTTTTTTTCAATCAGGTTTTATTGTGCGTCAAAGTTCTAAATTGACTTTGAAATTTTGTTAGCCATAACATCCCTTATCGGACGGGATTGTTTTTTACAAATCCAACTGAGCCTAAAAGAAGCGTTTATAAATAGTGTCGTTATGGACTCCCCCTATAGAACCTTACTGTGTATTTATAAAACCAACTGAGCCTAAAGGAAGCTTCAAGAAGTGTAAGTTGTAAGTGTTCCCTCTATTGGACTATATTGATTATGTATAAAACCAAACGAGCCTAAAGGAAGCTTCAAGAAGTGTAAGTTGTAAGTGTTCCCTCTATTGGACTATATTGATTATGTATAAAACCAAACGAGCCTAAAGGAAGCTTGAAGAAGTGTAAGTTGTAAGTGTTCCCTCTATTGGACTATATTGATTATGTATAAAACCAAACGAGCCTAAAGGAAGCTTCAAGAAGTGTATGTTGTAAGTGTTCCCTCTATTGGACTATATTGATTATGTATAAAACCAAACGAGCCTAAAGGAAGCTTGAAGAAGTGTATGTTGTAAGTGTTCCCTCTATTGGACTATATTGATTATGTATAAAACCAAACGAGCCTAAAGGAAGCTTCAAGAAGTGTAAGTTGTAAGTGTTCCCTCTATTGGACTATATTGATTATGTATAAAACCAAACGAGCCTAAAGGAAGCTTCAAGAAGTGTATGTTGTAAGTGTTCCCTCTATTGGACTATATTGATTATGTATAAAACCAAACGAGCCTAAAGGAAGCTTCAAGAAGTGTATGTTGTAAGTGTTCCCTCTATTGGACTATATTGATTATGTATAAAACCAAACGAGCCTAAAGGAAGCTTGAAGAAGTGTAAGTTGTAAGTGTTCCCTCTATTGGACTATATTGATTATGTATAAAACCAAACGAGCCTAAAGGAAGCTTCAAGAAGTGTAAGTTGTAAGTGTTCCCTCTATTGGACTATATTGATTATGTATAAAACCAAACGAGCCTAAAGGAAGCTTCAAGAAGTGTAAGTTGTAAGTGTTCCCTCTATTGGACTATATTGATTATGTATAAAACCAAACGAGCCTAAAGGAAGCTTCAAGAAGTGTAAGTTGTAAGTGTTCCCTCTATTGGACTATATTGATTATGTATAAAACCAAACGAGCCTAAAGGAAGCTTGAAGAAGTGTAAGTTGTAAGTGTTCCCTCTATTGGACTATATTGATTATGTATAAAACCAAACGAGCCTAAAGGAAGCTTCAAGAAGTGTAAGTTGTAAGTGTTCCCTCTATTGGACTATATTGATTATGTATAAAACCAAACGAGCCTAAAGGAAGCTTCAAGAAGTGTATGTTGTAAGTGCTCCCTCTATTGGACTATATTGATTATGTATAAAACCAAACGAGCCTAAAGGAAGCTTCAAGAAGTGTATGTTGTAAGTGTTCCCTCTATTGGACTATATTGATTATGTATAAAACCAAACGAGCCTAAAGGAAGCTTCAAGAAGTGTAAGTTGTAAGTGTTCCCTCTATTGGACTATATTGATTATGTATAAAACCAAACGAGCCTAAAGGAAGCTTCAAGAAGTGTAAGTTGTAAGTGTTCCCTCTATTGGACTATATTGATTATGTATAAAACCAAACGAGCCTAAAGGAAGCTTCAAGAAGTGTAAGTTGTAAGTGTTCCCTCTATTGGACTATATTGATTATGTATAAAACCAAACGAGCCTAAAGGAAGCTTGAAGAAGTGTATGTTGTAAGTGTTCCCTCTATTGGACTATATTGATTATTTATAAAACCAAACGAGCCTAAAGGAAGCTTGAAGAAGTGTAAGTTGTAAGTGCTCCCTCTATTGGACTATATTGATTATGTATAAAACCAAACGAGCCTAAAGGAAGCTTGAAGAAGTGTAAGTTGTAAGTGCTCCCTCTATTGGACTATATTGATTATGTATAAAACCAAACGAGCCTAAAGGAAGCTTGAAGAAGTGTAAGTTGTAAGTGTTCCCTCTATTGGACTATATTGATTATGTATAAAACCAAACGAGCCTAAAGGAAGCTTGAAGAAGTGTAAGTTGTAAGTGTTCCCTCTATTGGACTATATTGATTATGTATAAAACCAAACGAGCCTAAAGGAAGCTTCAAGAAGTGTAAGTTGTAAGTGTTCCCTCTATTGGACTATATTGATTATGTATAAAACCAAACGAGCCTAAAGGAAGCTTCAAGAAGTGTAAGTTGTAAGTGTTCCCTCTATTGGACTATATTGATTATGTATAAAACCAAACGAGCCTAAAGGAAGCTTCAAGAAGTGTAAGTTGTAAGTGCTCCCTCTATTGGACTATATTGATTATGTATAAAACCAAACGAGCCTAAAGGAAGCTTCAAGAAGTGTAAGTTGTAAGTGTTCCCTCTATTGGACTATATTGATTATGTATAAAACCAAACGAGCCTAAAGGAAGCTTCAAGAAGTGTAAGTTGTAAGTGCTCCCTCTATTGGACTATATTGATTATGTATAAAACCAAACGAGCCTAAAGGAAGCTTCAAGAAGTGTAAGTTGTAAGTGTTCCCTCTATTGGACTATATTGATTATGTATAAAACCAAACGAGCCTAAAGGAAGCTTCAAGAAGTGTATGTTGTAAGTGTTCCCTCTATTGGACTATATTGATTATGTATAAAACCAAACGAGCCTAAAGGAAGCTTCAAGAAGTGTATGTTGTAAGTGTTCCCTCTATTGGACTATATTGATTATGTATAAAACCAAACGAGCCTAAAGGAAGCTTGAAGAAGTGTATGTTGTAAGTGTTCCCTCTATTGGACTATATTGATTATGTATAAAACCAAACGAGCCTAAAGGAAGCTTCAAGAAGTGTATGTTGTAAGTGTTCCCTCTATTGGACTATATTGATTATGTATAAAACCAAACGAGCCTAAAGGAAGCTTCAAGAAGTGTAAGTTGTAAGTGTTCCCTCTATTGGACTATATTGATTATGTATAAAACCAAACGAGCCTAAAGGAAGCTTCAAGAAGTGTAAGTTGTAAGTGTTCCCTCTATTGGACTATATTGATTATGTATAAAACCAAACGAGCCTAAAGGAAGCTTCAAGAAGTGTATGTTGTAAGTGCTCCCTCTATTGGACTATATTGATTATGTATAAAACCAAACGAGCCTAAAGGAAGCTTCAAGAAGTGTATGTTGTAAGTGCTCCCTCTATTGGACTATATTGATTATGTATAAAACCAAACGAGCCTAAAGGAAGCTTCAAGAAGTGTATGTTGTAAGTGTTCCCTCTATTGGACTATATTGATTATGTATAAAACCAAACGAGCCTAAAGGAAGCTTCAAGAAGTGTATGTTGTAAGTGTTCCCTCTATTGGACTATATTGATTATGTATAAAACCAAACGAGCCTAAAGGAAGCCTCAAGAAGTGTAAGTTGTAAGTGTTCCCTCTATTGGACTATATTGATTATGTATAAAACCAAACGAGCCTAAAGGAAGCTTCAAGAAGTGTATGTTGTAAGTGTTCCCTCTATTGGACTATATTGATTATGTATAAAACCAAACGAGCCTAAAGGAAGCTTCAAGAAGTGTAAGTTGTAAGTGTTCCCTCTATTGGACTATATTGATTATGTATAAAACCAAACGAGCCTAAAGGAAGCTTCAAGAAGTGTATGTTGTAAGTGTTCCCTCTATTGGACTATATTGATTATGTATAAAACCAAACGAGCCTAAAGGAAGCTTGAAGAAGTGTATGTTGTAAGTGTTCCCTCTATTGGACTATATTGATTATGTATAAAACCAAACGAGCCTAAAGGAAGCTTCAAGAAGTGTAAGTTGTAAGTGTTCCCTCTATTGGACTATATTGATTATGTATAAAACCAAACGAGCCTAAAGGAAGCTTCAAGAAGTGTAAGTTGTAAGTGTTCCCTCTATTGGACTATATTGATTATGTATAAAACCAAACGAGCCTAAAGGAAGCTTCAAGAAGTGTAAGTTGTAAGTGTTCCCTCTATTGGACTATATTGATTATGTATAAAACCAAACGAGCCTAAAGGAAGCTTCAAGAAGTGTATGTTGTAAGTGTTCCCTCTATTGGACTATATTGATTATGTATAAAACCAAACGAGCCTAAAGGAAGCTTCAAGAAGTGTAAGTTGTAAGTGTTCCCTCTATTGGACTATATTGATTATTTATAAAACCAAACGAGCCTAAAGGAAGCTTCAAGAAGTGTATGTTGTAAGTGTTCCCTCTATTGGACTATATTGATTATGTATAAAACCAAACGAGCCTAAAGGAAGCTTGAAGAAGTGTAAGTTGTAAGTGTTCCCTCTATTGGACTATATTGATTATGTATAAAACCAAACGAGCCTAAAGGAAGCTTCAAGAAGTGTAAGTTGTAAGTGTTCCCTCTATTGGACTATATTGATTATGTATAAAACCAAACGAGCCTAAAGGAAGCTTCAAGAAGTGTAAGTTGTAAGTGTTCCCTCTATTGGACTATATTGATTATGTATAAAACCAAACGAGCCTAAAGGAAGCTTCAAGAAGTGTAAGTTGTAAGTGTTCCCTCTATTGGACTATATTGATTATGTATAAAACCAAACGAGCCTAAAGGAAGCTTCAAGAAGTGTAAGTTGTAAGTGTTCCCTCTATTGGACTATATTGATTATGTATAAAACCAAACGAGCCTAAAGGAAGCTTCAAGAAGTGTATGTTGTAAGTGTTCCCTCTATTGGACTATATTGATTATGTATAAAACCAAACGAGCCTAAAGGAAGCTTCAAGAAGTGTATGTTGTAAGTGTTCCCTCTATTGGACTATATTGATTATGTATAAAACCAAACGAGCCTAAAGGAAGCTTCAAGAAGTGTAAGTTGTAAGTGTTCCCTCTATTGGACTATATTGATTATGTATAAAACCAAACGAGCCTAAAGGAAGCTTCAAGAAGTGTAAGTTGTAAGTGTTCCCTCTATTGGACTATATTGATTATGTATAAAACCAAACGAGCCTAAAGGAAGCTTCAAGAAGTGTAAGTTGTAAGTGTTCCCTCTATTGGACTATATTGATTATGTATAAAACCAAACGAGCCTAAAGGAAGCTTCAAGAAGTGTAAGTTGTAAGTGTTCCCTCTATTGGACTATATTGATTATGTATAAAACCAAACGAGCCTAAAGGAAGCTTCAAGAAGTGTAAGTTGTAAGTGTTCCCTCTATTGGACTATATTGATTATGTATAAAACCAAACGAGCCTAAAGGTAGCTTCAAGAAGTGTAAGTTGTAAGTGTTCCCTCTATTGGACTATATTGATTATGTATAAAACCAAACGAGCCTAAAGGAAGCTTCAAGAAGTGTAAGTTGTAAGTGTTCCCTCTATTGGACTATATTGATTATGTATAAAACCAAACGAGCCTAAAGGAAGCTTCAAGAAGTGTAAGTTGTAAGTGTTCCCTCTATTGGACTATATTGATTATGTATAAAACCAAACGAGCCTAAAGGAAGCTTGAAGAAGTGTATGTTGTAAGTGTTCCCTCTATTGGACTATATTGATTATGTATAAAACCAAACGAGCCTAAAGGAAGCTTCAAGAAGTGTAAGTTGTAAGTGTTCCCTCTATTGGACTATATTGATTATGTATAAAACCAAACGAGCCTAAAGGAAGCTTGAAGAAGTGTAAGTTGTAAGTGTTCCCTCTATTGGACTATATTGATTATGTATAAAACCAAACGAGCCTAAAGGTAGCTTGAAGAAGTGTAAGTTGTAAGTGTTCCCTCTATTGGACTATATTGATTATGTATAAAACCAAACGAGCCTAAAGGAAGCTTCAAGAAGTGTAAGTTGTAAGTGTTCCCTCTATTGGACTATATTGATTATGTATAAAACCAAACGAGCCTAAAGGAAGCTTCAAGAAGTGTAAGTTGTAAGTGTTCCCTCTATTGGACTATATTGATTATGTATAAAACCAAACGAGCCTAAAGGAAGCTTCAAGAAGTGTATGTTGTAAGTGTTCCCTCTATTGGACTATATTGATTATGTATAAAACCAAACGAGCCTAAAGGAAGCTTCAAGAAGTGTAAGTTGTAAGTGTTCCCTCTATTGGACTATATTGATTATGTATAAAACCAAACGAGCCTAAAGGAAGCTTCAAGAAGTGTAAGTTGTAAGTGTTCCCTCTATTGGACTATATTGATTATGTATAAAACCAAACGAGCCTAAAGGAAGCTTCAAGAAGTGTAAGTTGTAAGTGTTCCCTCTATTGGACTATATTGATTATGTATAAAACCAAACGAGCCTAAAGGAAGCTTCAAGAAGTGTATGTTGTAAGTGTTCCCTCTATTGGACTATATTGATTATGTATAAAACCAAACGAGCCTAAAGGAAGCTTGAAGAAGTGTAAGTTGTAAGTGTTCCCTCTATTGGACTATATTGATTATGTATAAAACCAAACGAGCCTAAAGGAAGCTTCAAGAAGTGTATGTTGTAAGTGTTCCCTCTATTGGACTATATTGATTATGTATAAAACCAAACGAGCCTAAAGGAAGCTTCAAGAAGTGTAAGTTGTAAGTGTTCCCTCTATTGGACTATATTGATTATGTATAAAACCAAACGAGCCTAAAGGAAGCTTCAAGAAGTGTAAGTTGTAAGTGTTCCCTCTATTGGACTATATTGATTATGTATAAAACCAAACGAGCCTAAAGGAAGCTTGAAGAAGTGTAAGTTGTAAGTGTTCCCTCTATTGGACTATATTGATTATGTATAAAACCAAACGAGCCTAAAGGAAGCTTCAAGAAGTGTATGTTGTAAGTGCTCCCTCTATTGGACTATATTGATTATGTATAAAACCAAACGAGCCTAAAGGAAGCTTCAAGAAGTGTATGTTGTAAGTGCTCCCTCTATTGGACTATATTGATTATGTATAAAACCAAACGAGCCTAAAGGAAGCTTCAAGAAGTGTATGTTGTAAGTGTTCCCTCTATTGGACTATATTGATTATGTATAAAACCAAACGAGCCTAAAGGAAGCTTCAAGAAGTGTAAGTTGTAAGTGTTCCCTCTATTGGACTATATTGATTATGTATAAAACCAAACGAGCCTAAAGGAAGCTTCAAGAAGTGTAAGTTGTAAGTGTTCCCTCTATTGGACTATATTGATTATGTATAAAACCAAACGAGCCTAAAGGAAGCTTCAAGAAGTGTAAGTTGTAAGTGTTCCCTCTATTGGACTATATTGATTATGTATAAAACCAAACGAGCCTAAAGGAAGCTTCAAGAAGTGTAAGTTGTAAGTGTTCCCTCTATTGGACTATATTGATTATGTATAAAACCAAACGAGCCTAAAGGAAGCTTCAAGAAGTGTAAGTTGTAAGTGTTCCCTCTATTGGACTATATTGATTATGTATAAAACCAAACGAGCCTAAAGGAAGCTTCAAGAAGTGTAAGTTGTAAGTGTTCCCTCTATCGGACTATATTGATTATGTATAAAACCAAACGAGCCTAAAGGAAGCTTCAAGAAGTGTAAGTTGTAAGTGTTCCCTCTATTGGACTATATTGATTATGTATAAAACCAAACGAGCCTAAAGGAAGCTTCAAGAAGTGTAAGTTGTAAGTGTTCCCTCTATTGGACTATATTGATTATGTATAAAACCAAACGAGCCTAAAGGAAGCTTCAAGAAGTGTAAGTTGTAAGTGTTCCCTCTATTGGACTATATTGATTATGTATAAAACCAAACGAGCCTAAAGGAAGCTTCAAGAAGTGTAAGTTGTAAGTGTTCCCTCTATTGGACTATATTGATTATGTATAAAACCAAACGAGCCTAAAGGAAGCTTCAAGAAGTGTAAGTTGTAAGTGTTCCCTCTATTGGACTATATTGATTATGTATAAAACCAAACGAGCCTAAAGGAAGCTTCAAGAAGTGTATGTTGTAAGTGCTCCCTCTATTGGACTATATTGATTATGTATAAAACCAAACGAGCCTAAAGGAAGCTTCAAGAAGTGTAAGTTGTAAGTGTTCCCTCTATTGGACTATATTGATTATGTATAAAACCAAACGAGCCTAAAGGAAGCTTCAAGAAGTGTAAGTTGTAAGTGTTCCCTCTATTGGACTATA
The DNA here is from genome assembly GCF_963676685.1 of Mytilus edulis. Classification (NCBI taxonomy): domain Eukaryota; kingdom Metazoa; phylum Mollusca; class Bivalvia; order Mytilida; family Mytilidae; genus Mytilus; species Mytilus edulis. Next base: position 10,003,779 of record NC_092351.1, on the reverse strand, counting down.
TTGATTATGTATAAAACCAAACGAGCCTAAAGGAAGCTTCAAGAAGTGTAAGTTGTAAGTGTTCCCTCTATTGGACTATATTGATTATGTATAAAACCAAACGAGCCTAAAGGAAGCTTGAAGAAGTGTAAGTTGTAAGTGTTCCCTCTATTGGACTATATTGATTATGTATAAAACCAAACGAGCCTAAAGGAAGCTTCAAGAAGTGTATGTTGTAAGTGTTCCCTCTATTGGACTATATTGATTATGTATAAAACCAAACGAGCCTAAAGGAAGCTTCAAGAAGTGTAAGTTGTAAGTGCTCCCTCTATTGGACTATATTGATTATTTATAAAACCAAACGAGCCTAAAGGAAGCTTCAAGAAGTGTAAGTTGTAAGTGTTCCCTCTATTGGACTATATTGATTATGTATAAAACCAAACGAGCCTAAAGGAAGCTTCAAGAAGTGTATGTTGTAAGTGTTCCCTCTATTGGACTATATTGATTATGTATAAAACCAAACGAGCCTAAAGGAAGCTTCAAGAAGTGTAAGTTGTAAGTGTTCCCTCTATTGGACTATATTGATTATGTATAAAACCAAACGAGCCTAAAGGAAGCTTCAAGAAGTGTAAGTTGTAAGTGTTCCCTCTATTGGACTATATTGATTATGTATAAAACCAAACGAGCCTAAAGGAACTTTCAAGAAGTGTAAGTTGTAAGTGTTCCCTCTATTGGACTATATTGATTATGTATAAAACCAAACGAGCCTAAAGGAAGCTTCAAGAAGTGTATGTTGTAAGTGTTCCCTCTATTGGACTATATTGATTATGTATAAAACCAAACGAGCCTAAAGGAAGCTTGAAGAAGTGTAAGTTGTAAGTGCTCCCTCTATTGGACTATATTGATTATTTATAAAACCAAACGAGCCTAAAGGAAGCTTGAAAAGTGTAAGTTGTAAGTGTTCCCTCTATTGGACTATATTGATTATGTATAAAACCAAACGAGCCTAAAGGAAGCTTCAAGAAGTGTAAGTTGTAAGTGTTCCCTCTATTGGACTATATTGATTATGTATAAAACCAAACGAGCCTAAAGGAAGCTTGAAGAAGTGTATGTTGTAAGTGTTCCCTCTATTGGACTATATTGATTATGTATAAAACCAAACGAGCCTAAAGGAAGCTTCAAGAAGTGTAAGTTGTAAGTGTTCCCTCTATTGGACTATATTGATTATGTATAAAACCAAACGAGCCTAAAGGAAGCTTGAAGAAGTGTAAGTTGTAAGTGTTCCCTCTATTGGACTATATTGATTATGTATAAAACCAAACGAGCCTAAAGGAAGCTTGAAGAAGTGTATGTTGTAAGTGTTCCCTCTATTGGACTATATTGATTATGTATAAAACCAAACGAGCCTAAAGGAAGCTTCAAGAAGTGTAAGTTGTAAGTGTTCCCTCTATTGGACTATATTGATTATGTATAAAACCAAACGAGCCTAAAGGAAGCTTCAAGAAGTGTAAGTTGTAAGTGTTCCCTCTATTGGACTATATTGATTATGTATAAAACCAAACGAGCCTAAAGGAAGCTTCAAGAAGTGTATGTTGTAAGTGTTCCCTCTATTGGACTATATTGATTATGTATAAAACCAAACGAGCCTAAAGGAAGCTTCAAGAAGTGTATGTTGTAAGTGTTCCCTCTATTGGACTATATTGATTATGTATAAAACCAAACGAGCCTAAAGGAAGCTTGAAGAAGTGTATGTTGTAAGTGTTCCCTCTATTGGACTATATTGATTATTTATAAAACCAAACGAGCCTAAAGGAAGCGTTCATGAATTTTTTCGTAAGGGGTTTCTCTATCGGACTTGAATGTGTATTTATAAATCCAATTGAGTCTAGAGAAAGCGTTCATGATGGGTGTGTTGTAAGGGATTCCAGTATCGTACATGCAGCCGTCCGAAATGTGTTTTCTAAGTATTCAGACCACTTCTATCATTATTTTCAATTACTAACTACGATGTACAATTGAAGCCAGTGCATTAATCAGTGATCCAGAATCTCATGCCAATTCTATTCTATTTTAACATGCAGACGATATATAAAAGTTCGGAACAGTCTGCATTAGTTTTGACTAGTGTTAACATGATATATTTAATTGGATCGAAATCAGGTGATTGCGTATTCATAAATATTTTAATTCAAACCTCTGCAGTTTAGGAAGTTTAATAGTACAAAAAGGAGCAGTCTTTAATTCGACATCTTTCCTCCCTTGTTCTAATATAAAAATAAGAGAACGCCTTAATATTCATTTAGATCAATCAATCCAAAATTATTTCCCACCACTATGAAGCAATTACAGCCTATAAAATCCAGTTTCTTGACAACATCAGGGTTCCATCAGTCTATGAAAACCATCCCTGCTGTGATTACATTTTGATTATTATCAATGCATGTCATACTTATTAATTAAAACATTAAAATATTACCTATTATAAAGGAAACTCCAAGTCCTAAATTATTGAATACCAAGTTAATAGCTGTAGCTGTTGTTCTTTCATTGGCAGGAAACCAGAGTGCCGACAAAACAGGTGGACCTCCCATTGCAACAGGTCCTGCCAGTCCATTTAATAACTGTCCAATATTAACAGTCCTAAAATATTGAACTAAAATGGAATATCCGTTACGAGTCTAGTAGGTGTAAGATAATCAGTTTAATCAACAGGACTATATATTTTTTATAACAGACCCACTTATATTCGTCAAACGTTTGCGAACTGTGAAACAGAGTTGAGGTACACAACATAGAACTGCTAATTAAATTATATATTTACCAGCATTAGTTCATTTTCACCATTTAATTCAGAATTAAAACAATATATTTGATATGCATACATACCAGCTGATATAATCAGGATTGTCTGTTATACATCTTACCCCCGCACCAGCTGCTACCAGAAAAGTTGATATCACACAAGCTGGCCTGAGACCTACAAATATTAGTTGTCATACAAAAACAAAATGAATGGTAAACATTAATTTGAGAAAGACACGACGCATCGTCAGGTGAAAATAAAGTTAAGGCAAAAACTAGTATTTTAATGTTTTTTATAACAAGTGTTTCGCTTATCCTTCTTATAAAGACGTTTAAGTAGTTATCAGAAGATGCGGTATGAGTGCCAATGAGAGAACTCTCCATCAAGTCAATATTTATAAAAGAAGACCATTATAGGACAAAGTACGGTCTTCAACACGGTGCCTTGGCTCACACCGAACAGCAAGCTATAAAAGGGCCCCAAAATTACTAGTGTAAAAACATTCAAACGATAAGACACGTTTAAGACTTGTCACATTCACATGTATTGTTTTAAACAAAGAATACAATTCTCTGTTATTTTTTAATATACTAATAAGGGATTTTCATTTACCTTTTACATCAATTATCCATGCAAGTGGAAAGGTAGCAATGAGATAGGCAATTGGTCCCCAGTTGGCAAATAATGCTATATCACCATCCGTCCAACCAAACGCCTCCTCGCTGGCCTCTGCTATCGGGCCCCAGGTATTCCATATCCCACCTTGCGCAAATGCAATCAATGAGAAAACAACCAGAATATACCATCGTCTCTTGTATAATTTTGTTTCATGTACGAATTTGTCGCCTGTGTCTTTTAGTATATCATCGTCTGATGTGTTGTTAGAAGTGTTGATAACAATGGCTTGATTCGGATATATTGAATCGTAAACCGTGCTTTTGTCGTCCTTAAGCAATGGCTCTCGATCGGCTTCCATTCTTGAAAGCTGTCAGCTAAAATAAAGCAAATACATAAAAATGTTTCATAAACAAGTCATGTTGAAGCATCATTCTATTTTTTTATGGCAGGATGCTGTCTTTACCATGTTTAATTGTACCTCTATTCAGCTGTACAAATGTAAGTACAAACCCCACATCCTCGGTAGAATGGGGACAAGGCAAGATGCAAAATCGGAAAATAGGAAAGAAAAAATCGATTAATGAAAATTGTACAAAATAAAATCCTTTAAAATCTCGAAACTATAAACGGCATATCTGTCAGACAAAGGGGGTAAAATGACAATAAATGTTTAGACTATGCATTCGAATATAAAATTGATTTACAAATAATTGCGTCTATTGATGTAAAAAAAAAAGCACATACAAATAAATAGCTGTATTTTAACTCGTTGTGTTACTTTATTTTTTATCTGTTACTTTTATTAATCAAAATGCCCACACCTGGCAGACAATTAATGCATGGAATAAAGTCATGAAAGCATTTAATGATTATATGTTTGTGTATAAAATTTATCGTAATGGGCTACATTAGATATTTGATCATTATATTTGTGATATATTTACTTTTATCTGTGATAAGTTGTAAAGGGGTCATTGGGGAGAAATTGTTGTGTGTTTGGTTGTATATAATTGTGTAACTTAATTACTAGTGTCACCCTCTAAGAAACTTTATAATTTATTTACTTACTTTCTTACATTTGACAGGTGTATTGCTTTGGTACAGTGACTTTTAAATGTGTAAAATGTAAAAGTAAATTAAAATATTTAGCAGTTTCCAATTGTATTGGTTAAAGGGGGCGTAAGGCCATCTCTCCCTACAACCTATACTGAGCATTAAAACGGGTATTTGGACGAAGATGAATGGACAATGTCTAGTGTGTACTATAGATATCATAATGTTGATAGCATTGTTAATTTTAACGGTATGTAAAAAATTGTAAACAAATCATGTGACTCCCCCCCCCCCCCCCCCCAATGGCAATGAATCATGTTATAAATAATAATTTTGCCATACCTTGTTTTTGTTGATTTGTTCATCCAGGTGAAATCATAACATAAAACATACGTGCACTTGTATGTCCGAAATACTTATGTATTCATTTGTGGACATCTGACAGGGTCGATAAAATTGAGTAACCCTTGTGACAGTTGTATTTAAATGTAAACATAACTGACCTACTTATAATAATGAAAGTATAGTTTAAATAACGGAACATTAACGGTAAATGATATTCCGGAATAGCAATACATATAATTTATATATCCGAACTACCTATGTTTGACTTCTTTGTATTTGATTAAAAAACATTTATAGCGGATTATAGTTATACATCATTCTCATTCTGCAAAATATCTTAGTCAGTCTGAGCTCGTAAAAACCATCATAAAATTAGAATAGAGGGGTAGCATAAGAGGTTCATCATTTCATCATTTGTAATATCGAATGGATAAGAGCATGCACCACATAAAATTTAAAATAAGTTAAACAATTAAAGAATATTTACCTAACAATATAAATCGCAAAAAACGCGAAAACGAACATGAAACTGTCGTTTTTGCCCCAGAAAAATATTGATAGTCCATTCTAAATTTTAATCTATGCATTTTACCCTTATATTCAATTTTAGTCATGCAATGCAAGGTAGCCTTGTTTGCTGACTAAACGGGGGAAATAAACTTTATATAAGATGCCCTAAAGATCATTCACCAAAAATTTGGTTGGAATTGGTTAAGTAATTTCAGAGAAGCCTAGAGATCTTTGAATAAGAATATCACGGACAAAATATTCGTGAATAGTGCAATTTAAATCGATGTCTCCTTATTGTGTGCTATAAGGACAATAATATTCTGTCTGCCATCTTCCCAAGTATTTTTTGGAGTGTTCTACCTCTCTAAATTATAGGTTGCAATTTGTAAATATTTGAACAGCTGTATCACAAACCACGCCTCTTTTGGGGAGATATATGATATTCATAGATATTTTGTTTTGTTTACCTTCTGGTTCCAAGATACGATCTATATGTTTCATTTCTAATATATAGACACATAAATTTAAAATGTTACCAGCATATCTGTCAAAATGAAAGCTGTGGAAGACGCAAAGTGAAGAGAGGTGTAGTATAGATTGTTAGTATGATGCCTCGTTCACACGTACATTAATTCGAATTGAAATCGAATCGAATGTGAATCAAATTCGCTATAATCGCGTTCATACATTTCTCTTTTTTCAATTCGAATCGAATTCGATTTGGTTAATTCGCATTATCCAATATGCATTAGAAATGCGTTTTCGTTAATTCGAATTAAACGGTGGTATGGACACTTTCTAAATTGTAATTCGAATCAAATTATAATTAATTAATTGAGAATGCGAATTAAAATTTAACGTCGTTAGGACAGTAAAGAGAATTTGAAAAAAAATGGTGAAATTAGGGGGAAGGTAATTCAAATCTTGACATCCTTCATCTGGAGCATTGTTGCCATTGTAAGTATTTCTCTATTAGGGTTTTCTAGATATAAGATGCATTTCACCCTTTAGTTCTTTTTCTATCAATGGCGGTAATGTTTGTTGACTTACTGGGAGAAAAAAAACACAGACTTTACTCTAGGTAACCATATGATCATTAACCTCAGATAACATTAGATCAAAAGCTTAATTCATCAGACACGATGTGTGAAAAAGTTTACGACGGGCGAATGACGAAGTAAGGATACAAATTGACGGCAAAAGCTCACCAAGCCCCAAACGCCTATGAAATTGCTGACGATGTTTATGTAATTTGTGGTATTGTTAACCCTGTATTATCCTTGATTATCAGATGGAGAGGGTCAGTTGTAGAGTTGTCACATATTTAAAGAAGAAAATATAAAAACATTTGGCTTCATAATACGTATTTATGATCCTATATCATTGACAAGAAATAAGCTAATCATCTGCAAAGTATCCCCTCTGCATGCCACCATAAAACATATTCTGTGTTCTAAACAAAAACGACGAGAAAACGGGTATCACTCTACTAGTGAAAGTGTTATTCATATTAAGCCTTGTTGGTGAAAGATATAGGTCACTGGATACAGGACACTTGAAATACAGAAGCATCATCAAACCCATGGTTTGTAGATCTTACGTTCATACCCTAGCTTGCAGACGTTTAGTCTTATTTCCTTGCAAGATCTTAATTTTCTCCTTGTAACAATACACCAAGTATCCTGAGAAATGTTTAAAACAGACAATTTCTGTTGACATATTTAAAACAATTCAGCTGTGTCTCTCACATATCTTATACATGTTATAGTCTGTTAGAAGGATAACATACACCCCTTTTATAATTGTTTTTGGCATAAAAACTCTTCGGCTGTATACACCACGTGTGCTTCACAGAGAAGTCAGGACAATCCACCTTAAATACCTTCATTTATAGATATAACCATTTTATATATTATAACAGAATAACAAAGGATATGTGGTATCCATCCATAACACAAAATCAGTACATGCACAGTAAAAAAGAACACACGTAAACTATTCTTTCAGTTTGTACGAACATTGTTGAATTATTATGCATAAAAAAAAACGATTACACCAAATACAAACTGTTTAAAGATTTTAATACGTAAATTCCAAATGTTTAACCAGATTATAAAAATGGATGTTACCAAAGATTCTATTAGAGGTCAAACTGGCTATTTTATTTTGGACACAAACTAATTCACTTTGGTTATTGTCCATCAATCCAAAATTGACAACAACAAAAAACAGAATTCGAGCACCACTGATAAAAATTAAGCCTCTCCTGTAACAAAATATAAGACTCGTACGTTTTCAATAAATACTTCTATAAAAAAGAATTTAAATGTTCATCATCATGCAAAAAGTTGTATATGGTGATTAGTGAGGGAAGAGATCTTTCAAAACAAATACTTTTTATGGAAAATGATATTGATATGCCCAGAACTTATTTTCATTGTACATCTATAAATATGTGAAAATATAATTCAATAGACATAATATCACTGAACCTTCTGTCGCGCATGCCTCGGCTATTGGTAAGGTTACTTTTGCTACACAGTTTTGTTTCTATGTACTATTTTGTAGACTGTTTGTCTTTGTATCGTAGTTTTGTCTGGCTATCTTCCACTCATTGGTTTTAATTGCTCCTTTGGCCATTTTTTATTTATTTCTACAAACTCCTCCCAAATCATTTGTAATTGCGATGGTCATTTTATTTCCTCACAATATCATAAGGTATTAGTTACAGACCGTGTTTTTTTTATGTAAACAAATAGTGTTGTTCTTGTCGTTGCATTTTTTTACTTTATATGTCTAAGGCACGGTCATAAGTGTTACATTTCAGAGTTTTGCCTTGGTTCACTTGTCAAAGAAGCCTAGGTGTATCTTCAACTTGCAAAAATTCCATCCTCCTTTCTTTGTTGATGATTTATCACTAAATTCGACTTATCACTGGATATTCACAGATCTGAGCATTGCGATGACTGCCACTAATGCATGGCACCGGCAATGGTTATCCTTTCAAAGACCATAAATAAAGTCTTGGTTATAAATATTATAAGTGCTGCTCAATTTCTAGATTTACTTTTATAAATGTTTTGTGTAATTTTGGGTTTGGTTTTTTTTGGAATGATAACTTGGTTTTCTGACCTTTTATTTTTATGTGTTTTGCCCCCTTTGTCTTCTTTATATCTGTCATATACATATATTGTACTTTCTGTTAACTAGGTAAAATGGCTGCTACCAACCATGCTATAAAGTTTTGTTTATTTCATTGTGCATAGCTGATCGGTTAAAATGTAGGTATATTTTTTTATATTTTTCTGATGGAATAATCAAGAAATAATTAAGGTCTAATTTCTTAATTAATACTGAAATTATGAATGAGTGGACAATGTTGATGAAGTGATAATTTAGTTTGAATCTACATTAATCTCAGTTTCGTCTATCTCAAGTCGGTTGTAATTTTCCTTAAGAAACACCAGGACAGGTAAACAGGCTGCAATAGCTCCTAACAGGCACCAGTTCTCCCACTTTGTCCCTGTAAAAGATATTTAGTTACTTTGTTCTCATCATTCTTTTCGACAAGTTTAGGTAAGCTCAAAAATACAATTTGTCATTTTCTTCTGTTTCTTACATCAAAAATCTTCTGATTGCCAGTTACAATGATACTTTCCTGTCCATGCGCAGATGAAGTACTCCTTTGAAATACTTTGAGGTTTCTAAATGACCAGGAAAATACCCAGAATAACATGACAACAAAACAAGTCCAAATTCATTTTTCATGCATTACAGTCATTGTATCCTAATGTCTTTTTAAGTTTTTTATGTATAAATTCCATGTAAATAAATCTGTTTGAATGTTTATGCTTATCCAGAATGTAATTTCTTTTAAATAAAGCAATCTGTGTAGATTTTAGTACATATAAAGGCATTATTGGTATCAGCTGGCTTCAAATTTTGTACGACTGATGCGCATTTTTTTGGGGCAAAACTCTCTAGTGATGCTCGAATATAGAAGTTTAAATGTTAAATAAAAGAGGGAAGAAAGATACCAGAGGGACAGTCAAATTCATAAATCGAAAATAAACTGACAACGCCATGGCTAAAAATGAAAAAAGACAAACGGACAAACAATTGTTATAGTACACATGACACAACATAGAAAACTAAAGAATAAACAACACGAACCCCACCAAAACATAGGGGTGATCTCAGGTATAAAGTACAAAGTGAATTTCCGAAAGTTTTTGCTAAGTACGCCTAAGGTTATATTTTCATGGGATAGGCATTTGTATGTTTTCTTAGTTTGACAGTGTGTACATGTATTTTTCGGTCTTTTGATATACTTTCCTCACTGGCTAATAGATTTAAAAATTGTTATCATTTGAGAGTATCGGTAAATTTTAGGCACTTACCAATATGTGGCACCATCTGTACAACTAAGAATATTAAACCTCCTATGTTGTTAACTAACGTTAATACTAAATTGGTAGCGCCCTCTGCTACAGGATAGGTAGCCTCGCAGGCCATCTCAAAATACAACGGAGACGTGGATCCAAGAAACATGGATAGCAGTATGATAGACATATACAACTGGACTGAAAATGAAATGATAAATATATTTGTTGGTGATCTTAGGTCGTATATAACACGCTTATTTTGTATATCCATAACAGCCGTCTTAATGATTGTTTTATATTGTCCGGCAAAATTTGTTCTCTTTCATTCATTTTGCTGTAGCACAGTTATTGAATAACGAAATATAAAACGTGTACGTGTACTATGGTAACTGGATATGTCCATATGCATTGTTAGGAACCTAAATTGAATGTTATCTTCCCTGGTACTACGTGTCCTACTGTCCACCTTTTCATGTTTGTTTTTCAAAGATAAATACTGGTTTTTGATTATAGTGTATCTTCTTTTTGGATTACGCCTAGATTTATAGAAATGCTGTATTCTTGCTACAAATAGCATTAACAGTAAACTGAGATCTTACTCGTCTATTTGGCTACATTTGATAAATACTTTTATTGTATGTTACCTGTAGATGAATGGATGGTTCCCAAAAGTAAGAAGGTAAACCATACTAGACTGCCACAACCACCAATATATAAGATAAGCAGGAATAGACGCATATGTTTGGCAAAGACGTCTGCAAATCTACAATATGCATTTAAAAAATGATCCAAAAAAATGAATTACACAAAAATGTAAGCAGAAAAATAATTGGAATATGTCTTTTAAAGGTCAAGCCTTTGTTAATGACAAACATAATCTCTGTGACTTTATTCATAAAATAGAAAGAAAAACTCACCCGTCGAGATGTGATACTCTGTATATGTATCTTCAAGTAATATCAAATCAGTTAGTTTATATGAATTAAGTGAAATAATCAACTGAAACCGAGTATATAATAGACGTACTTAGCGACAGCCAGTGTTATAATGCATCCTGCTACTAATGAATAAAATCCTAGCCATCCTGCTTCATCCTAAAAATAATAATATAATTCAATTATTAAAATAACTTGGCATTATTAAAATAATGCTCAGAAGAAAACTTTTGTCTAATCATGAAAAAAAAAATATCAGAAAAATTCAAGCTCGTCAATATCAACCAACGAAACGAAAGGAAAACAACTGGCGTTTTCTGAAATCACTTACAATGTCACTGATTTAATATGCTTAATCAGATTCTTCTCATAGATTTGTTTTTGTGCGGCTGTTTCGGTATGTTGGTCAAGTATAGACCATTATACAATCCATCATGGAAACAGATTGTTTTGTTAAACTATTAGAATTAATATTTTGAACATTTGGAATTTAAAAGGAATCTTGTGTCCTATAAGTTTACCGATTTCATTTAATTTTTATCGTTCTTGATAGCATATTAGTTTCCTAGATTAATTTGATGCATGATAAGGAAGCATTCATACCATGAAAACATAATTATAATATTTCTATTTGCTCAAATTTTTATCAACAGGAATTTCTATACAATGCACCTTTGTGACATCGTATAGCAATTTCGCCTGCACTAGATCCAGGGGTATAGCACTCGGCTAAGGACGCTACAGAAAACTACACTCCTCGTCTAGTTCATATACCTCAGATATCCCATGAGGCTTCAGTATGACATCAAGGACACTCTGCCAGCAGTTATAAACTCCTAAAGACACCCCATACGTAAGACAGATCATCCAAAATTTAACGTTTCTATTATAATAAACAAAAACAAATTTAATAGAAGAGACTTCAGAAATTTTCATTTATTTAATCTCATTTATCTGTTTATCTTTTTTGTAACTAGTGAGTGTTTTGAAGAGGCGCGTATTGTTTATTTATTTGTAATCCTGGTACACCTATGATGAGTTTTTTCTTTTTAATTTCTACGTTTCTTTCAGCAGATATCCTAATGCAAATTGAGCAAAAACTAGTGCAAGAAGTATGGCATTTTCACGGCATAAGGATGTTCTTTTGTGTACCATACTGTGGTGACTGAAATTGTTGTTGTGATGTGATATGTTTTATGCGGTCAATATAAGTTTTGAGCTATTTCTGAACATGCAGATGTATTTATTTACAGTAGAAATGATAACTTCCGGTTAGTTTTTACAATTTATCCTTACCTTACAACTTTATTTGATCACTCAGACACAAATATATAAGTGTACGTAACAAGAGGAATACAATATTTACATGTATACAAACAATACAACACAATGGTGGGTATAACCAAGGAATACACATAAAAAATACATTTTTAAACAATCATTTTACAAAATGTTCTTAAGTTTACTAATAAAAAAGAAACTTAAAGTTTTCATTTTTCATAACAATGATGAAAATATAAGGTTTCTATGAAAAATATTATGGTATTTGTGTTCAATGATGAATATAAATCCAGAAAAATGCTAGCTACGGACACTTAGATTGTATATTTACGTATATGTTGGACAAACTCAACAATTGATGGCTTGACGAATTATGTAAAGAGCTTTTATTTCAAATTTTTCCGAATACTTCGTTTTTAATGCGATTCAACTTCGTATTTGATTTGGCCTTCTGATTCAGTCCAATAAAGACAAACACTGACCTGGCGTACAAAATCATATGTTTGGGTCAATGACACTGCTGGTGGACGTTTCATCTGCAAGGATATCACTATCCTAGTTGATTTGACATATCTTTAGTTCGTTAATTTTCTATGTATTTACTGTTTATAAAGTGTGGAATTATTCGAAATATTTAATTATTCAACCCCTAGGCATATATAGCTTTAGTCGTATTTTGCACAACCTGTTGTTTTTAATGCTCTGCAACTTCGTATTTTATTTGACTTTCTACATGCTTTGATAAGAGTGCAGCTAATGTATCTAAAGTAAACATAACGCGCGACAGGCGTACCAAATTATGTGTATGGTAGCTTTGATAAGTTTGTATTTAAAAAATACCAGAACAACAGTAATATACCGCTGTTCGAAAGTCATAAATCGATCGAGAGAAAACAAATCTGGGTAACACAATAAAAACATAAAAAAAAGTATCAAAGTCATAAACATTGAGAAGAATGCCTATGTTGGCACAATTTTGACATCGAAAACTACAGTTACAGTTAAAATGGTATTTTTATTTCATTAGTAATCAAAATACATTGTATAAGTGTTACCTCATTAATTGCTTTACTCCTTCTTTAAAATCTACCCTCTCTACAGAAGCTGATACAGTTGGTGGTAGCTTGGGTTTATCTGGGAAATATATAATCAAAAGCACCAACGCCAACACGGACATGCCACATTCTGTTGGACACAATGGTCATTTGATTAAAATCAACTTAAACAACAGTATCATTCAAATCAAAAGGAAAATAATAAAAAAAAACTGTTGGTATTGTATGTTAAAAATACTAAAAATGAACAATATGTGTTGAACACTGTACACAATTTACAAAATGATTAGAGTATAAGGTTTTCGATAATCGTTCTGACTAGCATCGATCAAATATCGCCGAGGTCAGCTAAAAAAGAGAACTTGAATTAAGTTTAACGAAAGGGATTAATGCATTACGAACAAATCTACGCTCATGATACTCTCATTTGAAACCTTTCGTCGAAATTAAGGATTATCAGTGCTCTTCACTTACTTTCTTTGTCTGGCCTTTTTATTTGTATTAATTCGAGTGTCACTGAGCGAAACGTGCATCTTGCGTACAAAATTTTAAGCCTGATATTATCAGATTATTACATGGCATTTTTCATATCGCATGTATTATCAGCCCTAGGTTCAATATCAGCCCAAGAGCCGCATGGCTCGAGGGCTGATATTGACCGAGGGCTGATAATACATGCGATATGAAAAATGACATGTTATAATCTTTTTATCATATGCTTCAACAGTAGAGAAAAATAACAGATTCATATATTGATCCTTCTACGTGGTTCCCGAAAAGATCTTGAAAGAGTAAAAAGTTCACGGACGTCGGACCCAAAATTTGATACATTCAATAAGAAATCTTTCTATCATATGCCTCAACAGAGAGAAAAAAAACACATTTTAATATGGACGAATCGACAAAACAATAATTATACAATATACATAATGAAAATTGTTTGGAAAAGTCAACTTTTTTTAAAGTAACTTTCTAAATTATGTTTCAGAAAGACTGGACTTAAAAAATGCATTTATTTAATTTTTTTTTTTTTAATTTAATTTAATTATTTTACACAATATACTTTCCAGTATTCATATAATTGTTTTGTACACTACTTTGTAATGTTTTTCACTGAAAACGTAGCATTAAGGTGTATTTTCCGGAATTTGCCGAGTATCACCGGAATGCCATGTGATAACGTTACGGAAAGGCATGTGATAACAATCGAAGCATGTGATAAACTTTTCATATCAGCCCGCTAAGCACCAATTCGAAAAATATAGAAAATACTTTAATTTAATGCTATTATCATACGGTAAAAATCATATGTTATTAAGTCTAAGTATATGATAAACATGTATATATATATATATATATGATGATTTGATACAACAATTGTAAATCTGATATCTTTGATGATTTGATATAACAATTGTAAGCCGGATATCTATGATGATTTGATATAACAATTTTAAACCGGATATCTATGATGATTTGATATAACAATTGTAAGCCGGATATCTATGATGATTTGATATAACAATTGTAAGCTTGATATCTATGATAGTTTGATAGGAAGTCATCGCTTCTGGATATCATTTAAAATGAGTAATAGTAGACACTGGGTTTTTTAATGACTTTACCCAAGAAGATAAAACCACAATTTTACATAACGTTACAACATATTGGACGGAGTCAAATAAAAAGAAAACAGGTCGAACAGACTACTCTACGAGCCAGATCTATGTTATGGCTGAGACATCATCACAAAATCAATTTATTTAATAACTAAAAGTTAAGTGACTATGTTTATCAAATCTTCGCTGTTCTAATGAAGGATAATACATATAGATATGGTTGATCATAGTTAGGTCTGTTTCATATGTTGAACTCAAAAATGATGATAAAGACTATAGTTGGGAATCAAAAGAAAGTATTTCCATGTAGCTTCTGTATTAAAGTTCGTTCTGAGTGGTAAACGGTCGTCATCTTTTTATCCGTAATTTTTTTTTATATCTGCCGTAGTCACAATTCTGCGAAAGTTCGAACGCGTATTTTTCAATGTTTTCAAATAAATTGGAAGAGAATAACAATATATATCATTTACTCACCCCAATACATAAGTTTCATTATTTCTTGTCGCTCTTGAACTATTCTTGATCCTGAAGAGAAAAAAACTGACTTTAGCAGATTATCCTGTCAGGCTACTTTATAGAGAGTTGTCCTAGATTACTTCAAATATCACAGTAAAATACATTTTCAGACAAAATATTAGCAGGGGAATAAACCATAAACTAACAGACAAACTACGTATTAAAGAAAGATAAACCTCAACAAATGTGTATGAACGAACTAAATTTATGAAATTACAATATTTTGAAGACATATTTAAAAAGTTCATTGTTTGTGTCTAATGTCATTCTTCGTGTGATAATTATAACTAACCATTCGTGATAATTATAACAAACCATTCGTGATGCTTACATTTATCATGTGATAATTATAACTAACCATTCGTGATGCTTACATTTATCATGTGATAATTATAACTAACCATTCGTGATGCTTACATTTATCATGTGATAATTATAACTAACCATTCTTGATGCTTACGTTGAAAAAAGATCTGTGATGCTTGATACTCATGATATTACTGAAAGGTAAAATAAAAACATTTCATACGACAATCGAGCAGAAAAAATAGATGCATTGTGGGATAGCTTATAAAATGAGACTCCGTCCCATGCAAAGATTAAAAATAAATCGGACCAAAACAAATGGGATCAGTGGTGGATCTAGAAATTTTCATAAGTGGGGGCCCACTGATTGCCTAAGAGGACGCCCGCTCCGGTAATGCTTCAGTGATTCCCTATATAAGGAACCAGAAAAGGAGGCGGGCCAAAAAAATAATTTCTTAAATAATGAGTAGGGAAATTATGAGTAGAAACAGATACACATGTGAACAATAATGTGCTGGTAGGACGGCGCCCATGTCCATGTCAATCCAAATTAAACCCCAAAAATAATTGAGATGAAATTGAGATTAAAAATTGAAAAAAGAGGTGCATATAAGTATATCATGTGAGTACGATTCTGGGAAAATATCACTAATGCAAACACAATTATATGGCCAGAGATAATGTTAGATATAATATTATGAAGTAGATTTACCTTGAATTATAAGCTGTAGCATTACCAGTGTCTTGTTTGTCAGGCACAAAGTATGGTCCTATGAATAAACATATATTTCCAATAAAATACCAAACATTATTGATCATTATAAAATATAGGTTGTTTATATTCCTTCGAATAAGCTTTAACTGTTGGAGTTTTTCAGAATTATTTCAATTCACTTTTGATTCTGGAGAGGTTACATAATGTTTTATATTACAAAGCATAATTTTGAAGCAGTATCGTCTTCGCGATACATAAAGATAGAGCTATATCTTTAACTATCATGTATATATGCAAGGTTTATGTTGAAAATTCACACATGTTCTTTCTTTACGCCGTAACACCATGTAACTGGATTGTTTAATACTAATTGGTTCGTTTGGCTCAGTCCTTACTCTTCTATATTGTGTTTTGTGTAATATTATTTGTGTTCTGATCGTTTTTCGTGTAATTTTTTTCATGGCCTTGTCAATTTGTTTTCAACTTATGATAGAAATAAGAAAATGTAGTATGAGTGCCAATGAGACAACTTTCCATCCAAGTCACAATGTATAAAAAGAAAACAATCATAAGTCAAAGTACGTCCTTCAATAACCTTGGTTCACTCCGAACAGCAAGTACCTCTATTCCGCTTTGCTTTTGTATTGTCTAATGACATGTCTGCTTACCTATGATAAACGATATTCCGACTCCAAGACTGTTTAATATGGAGCTGATAGCTGTTGCTGTTGTTCGTTCGTTTACAGGAAACCAGCGAGCAGAGAGTGCAGGTGGGACTCCCATGGCAACGGGACCAGCTAAACCATTCAGTAGCTGTCCAATGTTGACTGTCCTTAACCCAGCAAAATTTGCGATATTCTTTTAAATTGTTACCGACAGTAATTTTTACTTCGAAATTAAACTATAATTTTATAGATAATTCGACGTAATATGATCAATGATATGTTTCTCAAATTTCGATAAGTTTTCTCTAGCTTTCTGATTCTAACAAATTGAATAAAACAAATACACTGGAAAGAAACGACATGTTTACTTCCATGTCAACTCGGACTTCTCTTGAACTGAATTTTAATGTGCATATTGTTATGCGTTTACTTTTCTACATTGGCTAGATGTATAGGGGGAGGGTTGAGATCTCATAAACATGTTTAACCTCGCCGCAACTTTGCGCCTGTCCCAAGTCAGGAGCCTCTGGCCTTTGTTAGTCTTGTATGGATTTTAATTTTAGTTTCTTGTGTATAATTCGGAGTTACGTATGACGTCCATTATCACTGTACTAGTATACATATTTTTAAGGGGCTAGCTGAAGGACGCCTACGGGTGCGGGAGTTTCTCGCTACATTGAAGACCCGTTGGTGGCCTTCGGCTGTTGTCTGCTCTATGATCGAATTGTTGTCGCTTCGACCCATTCTCCACTTCCTTTCTCAATTTTATTCCAGTGGATTTGTTTCACTATATATTGACTTGTTATATATGTTACAAGTAATATAACAAAATATAATATGCACCACGAATATAATGCTACAATGAGTTTTTGATTGGTTTCATTAAAAGCCTAATTTTAAAACACCAGAAAACTTGAATATGAAAAAAAACATTGTGTTTACATACAAAATTCCAAAAAAACAAAACTAAAGTACGAAAATATGAAAATATGAAAATATGATACAAACAACGATAAAAAAAAAAATGATAAATAAGTATATTAAACAATTGTTAGTGCATTGTATACGACACGTATGTCCGATCTAAACTATGTGCTAATAAGCACCAATAAATTGTCTTTACCATTTGATATAATCTGGATTATCAGTAATACATCGTACGCCAGCTCCAGTGGCTACCATTACTGCTGCTATCAATGTAGCAGATCTTAGCCCTGTAACAGATCAATATCTAAGAAAATTATGAATACTAGTACTGTATTAATAATGACATCATGTAAAATGAGTTTTCTGGGTTGACCTCTTTTATTTTCAATCATAGTTACATTGTATATTACATGTTCTACTGTTTTAAGCAACTTCTCTTTCGATACTCTCTAAAATAGTAATCAAACTTATATCTTTGCGTCAAAATTTAATACTAATAAAGGGATCAAATGGGTAAAACACCTTTCGTGTCAAAAAAACAGTAAGTACCTTTCGTGTCAATAAGCCAGGCGAATGGAAAAGTTGCAATCAAATAGGCAATAGGTCCCCAGTTAGCAAACAAGGCTATATCACCATCGGTCCAGTCGAAAGCTTCTTCGCTAGACGCCGCAATGGGTCCCCATGTGTTCCACAGTCCTCCTTGCATCATAGCAACAAAAGAGAATACCAACAAAACATACCAGCGTCGTTTGTAAACCTTTGTCTCCTGTGTTTGACTTTTTGTTTTGTTGACAACAGTGACATCTGGTATTCCATCGTCATTGACAACAACAGATACCTCCTGATGAGCATAAACCGAATCAGCCACGGTTTGATTTTCATCGTGCTGGACCAAGGACTCTTTCTGGATGTCCATTATGCTAATAATAAAAAGTAAGATATCAAAAAACGAAGGGTACCAAATTTCAATTACTATTTAGATCAGATTATTCTGTATTAAGGGCGCATATCGGACTTATTATATATAGAAAGAAATCAAAGGCTTTGTAAGAAATGTACTCTAAATCTGGTTGAAGATGAACAACATTTTATAACTAGTTGTCCAGCATACAAAAATGATAGGGAGATATTTTTCGAGGAGATAAACTGTATTTGTCCTAATTTTATACATCTTTCAAATGAGGCAAAATTTGTTTGGTTATTTACTAATGAAAATTTGTCTATACTTAAATATTTAGGGAGCTATATTATTACATGTCTAGAAGTTAGACGAAATGTTAATTAATGTATGTAATAACAATGATAATTGTAATGATTTTATGGTTCTCATCCTGCCTGGAACTTAATGTATTTGATTTTTATAGAATGAAGATAATAACACCTATCTGAACTTTTTTAATGTTTCCTTTTATTATATAAAAATGTTTTTCTGTTACAAATCATGATGTATTGTTCTATGTGTACATGTTATGCTGCCCATCAAGGGCCCTTGATTGGAATAATAAAATATTCTTATTCTTATTCTATATTCTATCGGTGAAACAGCAATTTCCAATCTTTTTGAACGGTTTAAACAGGCCGGGATCGATGTTTAATATTTCAAAAATCTTCTAAAATAATTGGCCTATAATCGCCATTTATAGCGTTTTAACTTTAGAACTATTATTGACGAAAACTAAGAAACAAAGTAGAACACATGTTAAAAACAAAACTCAGTTAATGGACTTATCCTTCGACTGTTTAGAAAAACACTACCGGCAGCGTGAATCAATATAATGACAAATAATGACAGTATTGATCAATGTCTAATACCTGATACTATCATTATAAGTTATAATTTTGATCTAGTTTCAGAGGAAAAAGTCAAAAGCTTCAATAACTCCTCATAAGGTCAATTGACCATTTTGATCATGTTGATTTAATTTGTAGATTTTAATTTGCTGAACATTATTGCTGTTTACAGTTTATCGTCTGAAAATTCAGGACAGATAGATTTTGACTTGCTGAACAATTTTACCAAACGTCAGATTTGTTCTATTAAGTTTGGTTGTAGAGATATAAGCCAAAATCTACATTTTATCACTATGTTTATTTTTAGCCATGACGGCCATTTTGTTGGTTGGCCGGGTCATCGGACACATTTTTAAAACCAGATTCCCCAATGATGATTGTGGCCAAGTTTGGTAAATTTTGCCCAGTAGTTTCAGAGGAGAAGATTTTTATAAAAGTTAACAGACGACGACGAACGACGGACGCCAAGTGATGAGAAAAATTCACTTGGCCTTTTGGGCCATGTGAGCTAAAAAAAAATGCAAACTGTCTGTGATTATTCTGTCAATGTGAACGCATGTGTGTGTTGATGCAATTATGTGAGAAATCCTTTAGTTCCAATCTCTGATTTTACCGATTGTTTAATTCTTGTTCCCGATAGTTATATTTTAATATGGTTTCCAATAGCAGGGGACGTCTAATAACGTTGCATACAGAGTTGCTCTTTTTAGGGTTCGTGTTATCGTGTAATTCCCTCAGAATTTGTTGTTACCTTAATTTGTTTCTTTTTAATCGATTTACAAGATACAACACCACACCCGTACTGCCAAACTTAGTTTGACTTGGGAGCATTAAGGAAGAAAAATGGACGATTCCGGCAACTCGGGTTCGATCTCTGGATTGTTAGGCTCTAGTATCCAATATACATATGATATCCATATTGTTATCAACGGATCTGTTTAATAGTTACAAATACATTTTATTATTTTACTTATTGAATATTTTGAAGATGCTGAGATTACTATAAAGATTTCAAGGGCAAAACGATATATACAAAATGTAATGTATAAGCATAATACAACATTACCTTTACAAAAGTTGATCAAGTTAACTCATTTTGTTTTGTGAAATGCCCAGCCGTTTTGGTCAAACTTTATATCCTTTGACGATAATATATTGATATATACATTTATGATTGATATTACCATTTGGATGATAATTAAGATATTATCAGATAGTGTAGATAGTTCATTTGTTTGCCACCGTGTTAAACTATGTCAACAAATACTTAAATTATTATTATTATTCTATTCATCTACCTATATACTTACTTATCTGACCTATAAAATATATTAATGTATTCTGCATTGAATGCGTATTTTGCCGAGGGTTCTGTATCCTTTTCTATATTCTTTAAAGTCGTTTGATTTTAGCTCACTCACTATTGAGTGCCAGCGGAGTGAGCTAATGAGCTCACCAACTTTTGGCCAGTTCAAAATTTTTGTCTTTACCTGGTGTTTTTCAGAAAACTACCTGCAGTTCATGTAAATATGACTTTACTTTGAAGCCTGCGAAAAAAATGTAACAAATGATGTGTAGGAAACTTTTTCATAATGACGGATATTTTGCATTTGCTAACTATGTATGAGTTACATGTATGTGCTGTCTTTCTGTATGTTTGTGTTGTTATATGTATCTGATCATCAGATCAGTGCTATTACATGTAAGTTTGTTATTTGATATCGGTCGGTTAAAGAGCTCTAAAGAACTCGTGTCCCTTGTTATCATATATTATGGCATTACTGCAACCAGAGACATATTATTAGTCACATAGTGTGCTAGTGACTTAATACGTTATACATGTATATGGGGTCAGTAAATTTCAAATCCATATGGAATTTACTGACCCCATATTGACCGTATTATGTCACTAGCACACTATGTAACGAATTTATCTTACCGACTATCTTAACGTGTGAAATTTAGACTAGTGACCTATCAAAATAAGCAAGTCTTCAATACTGTTAGCATAAAGAAAATACTTCCATTAATCCTAAAAAAAACAGATGCCAGCAATAACAATTTGTCAGTAGGTTTAAATGTGTTTTATGAATTAATTTCAATCTTAATCTTCAATTTCTTCGTCTGTTGGAACCTTTTAGATTTTTTCTTAGTACCGTTTTGTTTTTATAAAGGGACGTAACACCACTACTAACCGTGTATGAAATAAGCCCGCCTCCTTTCTAACCTAATATGGAATATAAAGGGACGCAACACCACTACTAACCGTGTATGAAATAAGCCCCGCCTCCCTACTAACCTAATATGAAATATACAGTCTATACAAGGTCTCCACGCGTCTTACAAATCACATTCCTAGAAATGTATAGGAAGTAAGATAAAAATACATTATCCGACCGTACAAAGGCTGTATTTTGCCAGTCAAGGTCGTTAAAAACTTCTATTTGTTTGTTTTCTCTGCTGCAACCCGACTTTAAATAACGATAACTTTACTTTATGGCAATATTGACTTCCGTCTTGGAAAACGAAAATTTATTTACCGACATAAGACATAAGACATAAAGCTTTATCAAACATATAAAGCAAGAATTTTTCTATCAAGTTAGCAAAATGGGATGCAGGAATGCAGATATTTAATGTGATTTTGATTTAAAAGAACCAATTTATAAGAATATAACTTACAAATATTAATATTTTTGCAAATGTTGATTAGTTTTGGTTGTTTTTAATTTTTTTTTTAAATTGGCATTTCAAGGGGAGGTAACTCTAAAACAGTGCATTTTCTGAAGGATTCTATATGAAATTTTCCTATTTTGTATTTTAGCCGGAAAAAAACGTACGGTGACCCTATCTTTTCTTTTGATATTCTCAAAGCATTGTCTGAAAGCTATCTTTTCCTTAAGTATTTAACAATTCTATCATTTTGTTTAGTTTCTAATCACAAAATGGTGTTTTTTCCTGTATAATCCATACAAAATGTGTTATTTTGTCACGTCCTGTAGCTTGAGAAAATGCACGGTGACCTATCATTTTTATTATATTTTTCAACATATATCAATAGATACTACGTTTTGGCAAAGTATGAACAAATTCTATCATTTTTATTGTAGACTCCTATACCACCTTAAGCATCTTAAAAGTTAAACACAGTCATACTGGTACATACAATTATGAGATAAAAACACAAAATCAAAAACAAAATGGTTTGCTCATAAAAAGAACATTAAAAGCACATATAGATTAGTTATTTAGTAAAATTAGCACAAAGCAGCAGAAGCACTATATTGAAGATAACAAAAAAAGTTTGTCATGCTGAAAATAAAAATAATGAACAGATATTAACTGGTTTTGCAGGCAAAACATTGGCATGAGCTGCAATACAGACCAAGAACTTATCAAGTTCAGTGGCGGAACTTTTCATAAGGAGGGGGGTGCTGAATGACCTAAGGGGGCCCAAATCAGTCATGCTTCAGTGATTCCCTATATAATCAAACTAAATTTTTCTACGAAAGGGGGCCCCCTGATCCGCCTATGAAGTTCTAGAATTGAGTTAAAGATGATTGCTATCGAAGCTCATCTGGCAGCTCATTCCAAAGCTTAGCACCCGCATACCTTAAAGATTGTAGGCCATATGCAGAAGTTCTTACATGTGGTAGATCGGCTGTATTCTGGTATCTGAAAGAGTAAGTGTTTTCTTTCGAGTGTATTAAATTATGGAGATATGTACAGGACCATCTTTATTAACAATTTTGAAAACTTCAATAGCCTAAGATCGCATTCTTCTTATTTTTAAAGATGGTAATTTTGATTTGCAGAGTAGATCTTCATAACTTGCTGAATAGTCTTCAAAGATAAAACTTATTGCTCTCTCTTGAATTTTCTCTATCAATTTGTATTAACCTCCCCACAAACTGACAAACTAGTGGGCAGTAATTAAAATTGGACATTATGAAAGAATAATAAATTGGTAATTTTCCGAGTTTAGTCACTGAGGTGTTTATCTATTCTTTTTAATACATTTAATTGTTTCTTTGGATGCTTTTTTACATATTATAGAGACATAAAATTGAGAATGGAAATGGGGAATGTGTCAAAGAGACAACAACCCGACCAAAATAAAAAAACACAACAGCAGAAGGTCACCAACAGGTCTTCAATGTAGCGAGAAATTCCCGCACCCGGAGGCGTCCTTCAGCTGGCCCCTAAACAAATATATACTAGTTCAGTGATAATGAACGCCATACTTATTTCCAAATTGTACACAAGAAACTAAAATTTAAATAATACAAGACTAACAAAGGCCAGAGGCTCCTGACTTGGGACAGGCGCAAAAAATGCGGCGGGGTTAAACATGTTTGTGAGATCTCAACCCTCCCCCTATACCTCTAACCAGTGTAGAAAAGTAAAAGCATAACAATACGCACATTAAAATTCAGTTCAAGAGAAGTCCGAGTCTGATGTCAGAAGATGTAACCAAAGAAAATAAACAAAATGACAATAATACATAAATAACAACAGACTAGTAAACCTTTTCAACATCTCTCGACATCGACTAATGACACCTACAGTTTACAGGTAAAATGGATGGGTCGTCTCAAAGACAAAAATCATCATGATTATCATCACGTAACATATTGGATTGGCGGTTTTATACTGTTTTGACTATTATAGTTTAAGAATATATATCAACCAAATAAATAAATAAATAAATATATGTATGGTGGCCGGATGCGGCCATTTATTTCGCCTTTTCGCGTTTTCGTGAATTCTCCGTTCATTTTGCAAACGCGAAATTGGGAATTCGAGAAATCGAGAAATTGAGAAAATCGGGAAATCGGAAAATCGAGAAATAGGGAATCCAGAAATTGGAAATATATAAGATCGGGAAATCGAAAAATCGAGAAATCAAGAAGGCAAAAACGCCAAAACACGAAAGAGGAAACACGAAAACGCTAAAACGCGAAATGAATTCTCAATTTTGCGTTTTTGCTTTCTCTATTTCTCGATTTCCCGATTACTCAATTTCTTGATTTCCCTTTCTCGATTTCTGGATTTTCCCGAAAGGGGAAACGTCTACCACACATATGTCTCTGTCATATAATATTCTTATTTCGTATGTATTTGCACGACATTTCATGTTGAATTGATTAAACAAATATTCCAATCATTCAGAATCCTAACCCATTTTCTCTTCACTTTTGTGATGATGTGAGTCTTTCGCCAAATATTTGCCGCATGCCAATAACGATTTAATTTGTTGGTGTAAAAGCTTTCATGATGTTTTTCAAAAATGAAAAAGAATACTGGTCCGTCCGTATCACACTTGTGAACACGCTCAACTTTGTGTTTTTCCACCGATCTTCACCTCAGTCGATGTACATTTTCAATTTTTACATAATTACATATTGATTTTTTAGGTCAAAGGAAAAGATCACGTTTTTTTTTATTATTATTATTATCAACGACGGTCTTCTCCGCTTCAAGATATCTTGTTCGAGGTAAAGTTTTTCCTAGATGAATTTTGAAAAAAAATATAAAAGACCCCTCGTTTCAATGCTACAACATTTAAGCAGTGACTGGTGAATACAGAATTCAAGTGGAACACCAAATTGGTGAATTGAAATGATACAAAGTATTGAGTACATTATTGAGGCATACAAGGCCAAAACTAACAGACATGTGCCGCCCTTGTAAACCAACATAATCATTGTTTAATTTTAAAATATCAACTACAATAGAACATGATTTGTTCTTTTCGTTTTCCAAATTCAACCAGGACAGCTAGAAGCTAAATGTCTAAAAGATGAAATGTGACTTAAAGTCTATCATTTTCTTTATAACAAATTAAAACAAAATCATGTCATTTGGACTCTGTATGAAAGTTTTATCATTGTCAATGATTGAAAGCAATAAAATTAATAATGATCTCATTTATTTTTTTATTTTTGAGACTACCCTTCACATTTTACCTGTCGTAGTCGTTCTCAACTGTAGGTGTCGAGAGATGTTAAAAAGGTCTACTAGCAGTTAACTGACATGCCAGCTCCAGACTTCAATTAAACTGACTGAAAGATTATGATGTTCATTGAAATTTAGTTTAAAACCTATTATTACACCTAGAAGTTTAACGTTATCTTCACATTCTATTTCATTACCTTCTAATTCAAATTTAGGTTTTTGTCTTTAGTTTTTTTACCTACAGGTATTGCTTGACATTTTTCTGGATTAGCTTTCATTTTATTTTATTGTATATTGAGAACCAATTTATCAAAATTTTTGCTTTCCACATCTTCTGAAGTATTAGCAAGGAATTGTATATTTAAATATACAATTCCTTGGTATTAGTTAATTTATCTAAATCTTTATCTGCATATGAAAGGGGGTTGTCATCTGCATGATTATAGAGTTCACTTTTATGAATAAAATAAAGAAATGTCATTTAAAATTTGAAAAATAATGTAGGCCTTAATATCGAACCTTGTGGCACCTTTTAAACATTGTTTGTCAGTAGCTTAAATTAGTACCTCCTTTAACACACTGTTTTCTGTTAGTTAAATAGCTTTCCAAAAGTTTAAGAGAGTAGGTGGAAACACCATAGGATTTAATATTAGTAGGAGGAGGTCATGGTGTAGGCAGTCAAAAGCCTTGGACAAGTCTATAAATAGACGTATTTACACTTGTATGCAAATTTGTCCGCCATTGCGTAAAATCACACAGGTTCCCGTAAACTTTGACATCATAATTTAAAATTATTTGACGTCACAATTTAAAAGTGATTGTTGCTCAACGTCAAAAGGTGATTCGGAGTAGATTTAAGGTCATTCGCGGAGGCAAGATTCAGCTAAATACCAAAAGTGTAAAAACGTTTATTTATATAGCTGAGAGTCAGCACTACATATTTATTCTGATCTTAAACCTTTTCCAATATTCAATTTAAGGTCTTTAGTTTCCTTTATCAAGAGTGTATTTTTTATGTAGAGTCGGTATTTCTTGTTCTTCTTTTAATTTATCTGGTAAAACAGCCGATTCAAATGATTTATTCAGTAGTTTAGAAATTGGATTGGATAATTCAAATAAGATAATTTTAGTACTTTTGAAGAGATAGATACCATCTTTTCCTGTTGCCTTAAATTTTTGTTACTTTTTTTTCAACAAAACTCAGAAATTTACTGTATGCACACCAGTGGCGGATCCAGGGGGGGGGGTTCCGGGGGTGCGCACCCCCCCTTTATTTTTGCCGATCAATGCATTTGTATCGGGACATATGTTTTGCACCCCCCCCTTTGCCCTGGGTGCCCTGGGTTAACACCCCCCCTTTCGAAAATTCCTGCATCCGCCCCTGCACACATGGAAAACTATTTGTTTCTAAATTAGAATGAGTAAAGAAATAATTGAAGTATTAAGTTATGATCAAATTATTAATGTTATTTTTACAGCGCCATGTCATTTGCATGAGTACAAATACGGTAATCGTTGCACTTCCGAATATGGTAGGGAAATTAGTTTTTCAATGGGAAATAAACTGACTACCTATTGTTCAAATCTCAAAGAAGATCAGTCAATAGCCGCAGGTAACCAGTCAGTTGCTTTTGTTCGCAGCGCCCCCTATGGTCAAGTAAATCCGGAAGTTATCAAAAATGATAAAAAATGAAAACTGACATTTCCTTATTATGTGAAGTTTAAAGGTAATTAATCGGATGAACGACATAAGCAAAACAGGGACATGTAAAACATTATTTATATAGATTGTGCACTTGCAGTCAAGTCGACATTTTGCATTCAAAAAGTAGTATCAAATATCAATCCTGTCGAACTCTAGCTCTTCCTCTTTTATAGTTTATAGGAGGAAGAGCGAGATTTTTCTTTGAGGAACAATATAATTTCGGGTAGGCTCACATGTATCTGTCACTGAACGTAACCGTTAGTAGGTTAATGCAAGGTAGGAACCAGATCTATGAGATCCAGATTAATTCTCAGATAGAATTGTTATAATTTCTCAAGGGCAACAAGGTAGATAATTTAGTGAAAGCTTAGCTAATTGAGTTACCCCCTTTAAATAAAGTCATTACTTACTTACTTCCTTACTTATTGTTGATGTTCTATTTTGGACAGGTCAGGAATAACCATCAATTGGTGGATTATACCTCAATTGACATATAATCCACCAATTGACATTAATGGTATAGACCAATACACCTTATCGCTAATCCTTGCCGACCCAGCCGCAGCTTTTAGACGCATACAACAATCACTTTTCCATTGTGGCGTCAGATATTTTGTATTGTGACGTCAAAATTTTACGGGAACCTGTGTGATATCTAGTAATGGCGGACAAATAGCGATAAGGTGTATTGGTGTATAATTCTTTGTTCTTCAAAACAAATTATTCTACCCAAATGAAGCATTGTTTTCTTGAAATCATATTATGGTATGAAAACTTGTCAAACATTCCTAGTTTAGTATATATAGTGACATAACATATTGCATTTAATCAATAATTGTATTTTCAGTTTCTTCTATTGTTACATGTACAAATGTATCTTGTCAATTCTTGATTGGCATATTTACCTGTAAAGTGTAATCACCTGTCAATACACCTTATCGCTATCTCCGGCTGACCCAGCCGCTTGAACTTTTGACGCACACAACAATCACTTTTCCATTGTCATGATTGTGGTGTCATATATTTTGTATTGTCATGTCAACATTTTACGGGAACCTGTGTGATATCCAGTAATGGCGGACAAATAGCGATAAGGTGTATGGACATCATTTACTGTCTGCAGTCATCATGGTCATGTGATCATGAGTACAACTCCTCAGGTGAATGGAGCTCTTTGTTCAGTCAGTTAAATCACTTATTTGAGTAGCAAATTCAAAGTTTTGTCACAAATTGTGATTTTGTAGTTTTACCAAAATTTTAAACCCATTATGTTTAAAAAATATCTTTTCATTAGTAAAATTGAAAAAAGTGAATTTTTGCTTCTTTTAAGTATCAAGGTTTATGCCTTTGATGCTATCATTTAGCTGCAAATTCTATTTTAGTTGAAAAAATGCTATAATAATGGCTTTACATAATGAACTGATACTTTCTTAACAGATTTTTCCCAGCAGTGGGAGTATTTTTCCTGTAAAGTTCAAGGTTTCATCTTTCAGATTATGTCATAAAATTTTACTGTTCACCATAAAAATTTCACTGTTCGGGGTGTTGAAATTAGTGGGGGTTATTAAAATAATGATTCTTAAAGGAGTGATTTTTGGGAAGGAAATTGAGGTATGATACTTAAACAAGTGAGTTTTATGTCATTATCCTCGATTCAGTACAAGGTCATCACCTGAAATGACCTAGTCATCCTAGACAACATGGATGTTAGTTCTGATAAGTTTAGAAACATAATTAGTCCCTGGACCATTAGTATTCTATATTTAAAGCTACAGTAAAATTAAATCACTTCTTCTAGTGATTATTTTGTACTACTTAAATAGGTGATTATTAAAGAAAGACAACTCTTACTTTCAACCTTTATGGAAATAATGTTACTTGAATCAGTGATTTAGAAAATCACTCATTTAAGTAAGTCCCCTGACTTGTTAATACTTGAATTCAATTATCAAAAGTCAATCATGGTCAATACATGTAGTACAAATGTTTCAACAAAAGAATTGTTGTACACATGCATTCTCAAGAGATGCAGAAGGCTTTGACAAAACTTAATTTGAAGGACTCAATAAGGGTCATAAAATAGGTTGCAAGTTGCAAAATCATGCTCCTATCTCACACTAGTATTTTATTACAAAAAATTTGCATTATACGTCAATTGGTCCTTACCAATTATAATATACCTTAATTGGTGGATTATACGTCAATTGAGGTATAATCCACCAATTGGTGGTTATTCCTGACCTGTTGGACGCCCCTATTTTTGGGTCTCATGAATTAGCGACAAGGTTGCATTACAATATAAAGTATATCATGTTGGCACCCTAAAAAAAGCAGGACAGACTGGTGATCCCAAACTGTATATACCCTTTTGCTTCTATGAAACTACAATGACACAAATGTATAAATTTTATTAAAATTCATATTTTTGAATCTCAATACCTCAGGTCAATGTACATTAATTTTATATCAAATGGACTATAAAATTTACTTGATTTAACCAAGTATTCAAATCAACCAAGTTCTACCCATCAGTGGTAAAAATGCATTGATCATACAGAATTTTACTAAGACTTTTAAATTAGTTCTACTCATTAGAGATTTTAGCACAAGCGAGTTCAACACAACAGGATGCATCTGTAATTCACAGTCAATTGGGCAAATACAATGTACTCAAATATCATGAATACAAAACTGTACTTAAGATCAGTTATTACATTTCAAAGATAATGAGTATTATTTCAATGCTACATTAACATGTTTGTTTCTTTTGTTCATAGTCATACTACCAGCAGGAGATATTTGATAAGAGGAAAACACACAAACTGATGACATTTATTGATATTCCTTCGATGTACATACATGTACAAAATGCATATCATGTATATGCTGAACTTGTAATGTTGCTAGTCAATTCGAAATTTTGACTTTTTCCTTGGTGTTAATTCAACATTTTCAACAAAATGATTTTCTAATCCTTAAATATTGTCAAATGTACTAAGTTACCATTAATTCATACTACTACTAGTACTGTAACTCCTACTTGAATTCTTCAAAACTCATTGCCTCACCTATCTCTGTTAATATATGATTATATGACGCTATCATCCCACACATTTAGAAATTAATTTTCTTCTTTTTAGCTTTGAAAAATGTCTGGAGACAAGATATCCCTGACCGACGCCCTACAGAATGTAGATGTACTGGATGAATTGCCTTTACCTGATCAACAACCTTGTATAGAAGGCCTGTCATTGTCCATCCATTACCAAGCTAACTTTGACACTAATTTTGAGGATAGAAATGCCTATGTCACTGGGGTTGCCAAGTATATAGAAGAGGCCACAGTTCATGCAGATTTGGTATGTACAATATATACATATGAAATTGAGAATGGAAATGGGGAATTTGTCAACGAAACAACAACCCGACCAAAGAGCAGACAACAGCAGAAGGCACCCAATGGGTCTCCAATGCAGCGAGAGACTCATGAACCAGAGACGTGCTTCAGCTGGCCCCTAAACAAAAATGTATACTAGTTCAGTGATAATGGACGTCATACTGAACTCTGAAATATACACAAGAAACTAAAATTTAAAATCATAATACAAGACTAACAAAGGCCAAAGGCTCCTGACTTGGGACAGGATCATATTTGAAGTGCAATAATGTGAACACTTTCAATCAGCACCAATAATGTTGATATAAATATTCTTTGAAAAAAGGCAAGCTCATCATTTATGAGGTTTGCCTAATCTATAATTCTCAGCGCTGTGAACTACTACCACCAAGACTGAAAATTATCTGAATTGTACTATAGATCAGCCTGATAAAGGTAACCAGAGTTGTTTTGAATTTTTGCCACTGTATAAACTTGATCATATATTTTTACAGAACAAGCTATTAGAGAAAGGGCAAGAGTTTGCTGCAATATTATACACATGGAGATGCTGTTCTAGAGCCTTACCACAGGTAAATAGAATAAATGATAACACATATACTGAACTTTAAGATTCAAGTATACATGTATATTAACAAATCAATTCCCATAGGGTAATGGAGGAGGGGCATTACATTTACTGGTCTGTCAATTCATTAGTAGTAAATTAGTCTGTCAGTCCCATTTTGGTTGACATAGATTGAAGCAACTGTAAGTCACTGTACAGCCTTCATGAATGAGAAAAACGTTGTCTTATACTATAGTAAGCTTTTTAAGTCCAGCATCACAAAATGTAAAATGATTCACTGAGAAAATAAACATGTTTATATCATCAAAACCTGATTTTATTCCAAAATCAGATCAGGGTCTCATTTCTAAAAAAAAAAGTATGGAAAACCATTGAGATCCATTCATCAATTTTTTTTTAATTTCCTTACAACAAATTTGACTAATAAACAAAAATCAGACCATTGTTTTTAACCTTGTTGGTCAGAAGCATGGAATAACCTTGCACTCTGATGCAAATTGAAGGGCATTAACTCTGAGGAATGATATGATCATATTTCAAACATGTATATAAATAAATATAAAAAGAGGGCCTGATTTAAGCAGTACCCTTAAAAGTTTTACTAGTTAGTGACCAATAAAACTACAGTATAAATTCTAATAGTTAAACAAGGAGATGTACATTGGCAATGTGATGACTATACACCAAACGCTGAGGATGTAAGCCATTATTATTGTTTAACTATAAATGAAGCTGTAAAAAAATACTTGTATTTCAGGTGAAAAGTAATGAACAACCTAACAGATCAGAGATTTACAATAAGATTGTGGAAGTCCTGGATCCACAAGTGTCAAAACTTATGGAATTTATGTATTTTGTGGTAATTATAAGAGCTGAAATAAGAAGTTTAAAGCATTGTCATAAGTTATTTTTTATAAGTATACTTGCAAACATAATATTTACATGTTATAATTTGGGAGGGGGGCTGCAAATGTTTTTTTAGATTTAAATAAAATATAACCTTACACATGATTTTCGTGTTGCCAATTAAAACATTGCTTGTAACTTCAGAACAAAAACAAAGTCTCATTTTAAAGATGATTGCATAATATTTTACATAATACATGTAGCTGTAACAATGACCTTGACATTTCAGATTTGGATAACACCACTTCCTGTAATTTTATCATAGTTTCTTATAGATATTATAAAGAAGTGTTATTCAAATAAATACTTTAGGCAATCAGTTAGAACATCTTTCAGGAAGTTACATTTACCTCATAATTAAAACGTTTAAATTCAAGCTTTCTTGAATCTCATTCATCTTCTGTGTAGTCCTTGAAAGAATTAATGATGTATGTTTTTGAGCGAATACTAAAGTTGGTATTGTCACCGTAATTTCTGCTTATTGGCTTGCATTTATTATTGCCACTTTGGAATCTTCTTTTTTTTTTTATGTTTTTCAATTAAAATAAATCCTCAAAAAAAATGATAACTTTCATCCTAGAAATAACAAAATTTTCTTTGTACTCAATCTGTACCTTCATATGTGTGTACAATAATTTGTTTTCTTCTTGAATATTAATGAGTTATTTATACTTTTTGTCACTGTACATTCAGCCAACAACAAATAATAAATATGAGTATTGACTGGTAAATTATTCATAGAATAAGGTAGAGAATGTATGTTTTAATTGTTTCAGATACTGCTAAACATGCTTAATGATTTGTATGTTATTTGATCTGGTACCTTTGATAACTATTAACATTCTTTTTGTATTTCAGAACAAGGAATACTATGATAACAGAAGCCAAAATTGATAAGAATTTATACGTCTTTTAATTTGTAGAAAAATGCTATAGACAGATTTGGTGAGCAGATAAAACGTCTTTGTCACGTTCAGAAGAGAAATGATTTTGTTTCTGAGGCCTATTTATTGACCTTAGGAAAGTTCATCAATACATTTGTTGAGCTTGATCAGTTAAAAAACATGAAAGCGAGTATCAGTAATGATTACTCTGCCTTTAGAAGGTGAGTCTTGAGCAGACATATCATAGGCAGAAGATATACACTATATACAACATACCGTGGAAGATATGTAACATTATTTACTCACATGCCATGTGACTGCTTAGTTTTGTTACAAGATGGTGGTAAATATTCAGCATTTTAAACTTGTATTAAATTGTTGTTTTCAATTATAGAAAACAACTTGTATAAGATTGTATTCAAAAGAATTTGCCACACTTTTTAAGACAGAGGAAAACTTTTTTGATTGAAAATCCTTTCTGCTGCATACATATTAAATAATCGTGCAGCTTTTGAGTTTAAAAAATAATTTTGTAGAAATACAACCATCTTTGTTTTACTGAGCAGTCAGTTTTGGACCAAATGGAAAGAATTCAAGATTTTCAGTAAATGAAAGATAATTCACTGATATTTGATTTAAGCAGATAATGTTGATTTTGAAAAAACAAAAATTAAAGATAGAATTTCAAATTTTATTGTAAAAAAACTGAACTTTGATAAATGTCATGTTGCTTGTTTCTATAATTATTTTTTTTTCACAAGTTTGTTTTTCCCATTTACACATTTCTTTTCTTGCATGTATTTTCTCTAAATTGCAGCATCATTTCTGATTACTTTACAATTATCTTTTATTCTTTTCCATGTATGTTATCTGTGCTTTATATTGCCCAATGAATATGCTATTCATAAAAACTACCAGTAAAAATATGAAATCAGAAATATCATATGGATATTCATGAAATTAATGCTTATGAATGATATTTGCACAATACCAATCAACCTTGGACATATATATTAAAAGATAGTATGTCTGCTTTAATTCTTCAGAAACTTTTTTTTTGCTAAATCTGTTTTAATAATTAAGCATGTTTCTATTATGAAATCAGTATCTTTAGCTTAAAATTTCCTTGAATGGTATAATTTTTAATCTATTACTCCAGATATGTTTGATGTCATTGTTTTCACTGGTTTGAAATATTTGCTAGTTATATTCATTAGCTAAATTATCACAACTTGGAAGATTTTTATAGGAAATGTGTATAGTAGCTATAGGAATTAATAAATTAATTGTTTTATAGAGATTAGAAAGGGGCAGCACTTCTAAAAGTATTTCATACAACCTCAAAACAAAGATTTGTTGCTGTATGGAGGATACATAAAATCAACTCTCATTATTTGGAATGGGAAAAACAGAAGCTATTAAAATAAATTTCACAAAGAATTTCTTAAAAAAAGATTTAGAACAAAAATTTTCGGTTACTAAATTCTTAGTGGAGGATCATTTCAAAAAGTTTATTTTAGAAGAGACTATGTTTCATTTTTTTCTTCTTATAATCATTTTTTGATATAAATATTTAGACATCTTATTTGTTTCAAAATAATGAAAGTTGGTTATATTTATAAGCTAAAAAGGGTGCAGTGGTACTAAAAAGAATTTAAACATATCTCAAATGCAGAATTTGATTTCAGATTTTTTTTCCACAGGGAATGAGCATAGATCCATTCTTAAAGTCGTTGGGGTTGAAGTTCCAAATCATATCATATTATAAAACAGTTAATTATACTTTACAGCGTGAATCCATTGAACGATTTGGGGGTGAAGTGAAACGTTTGTGTCACATACAGAAAAGAAATGATTTTGTATCTGAGGCCTATTTATTGACCCTGGGGAAGTTCATTAATACATTTGCTGAGCTAGATCAGTTAAAAAATATGAAAGCCAGTATCAGAAATGATTATTCAGCATTTAGGAGGTGAGGGTCTGTGTGTGTGTTGTTTTGGGGACATTGCAGTTAGGGGATAGTAACTTAATTGTGTAGTAGCCTTGTAGTCTTGATCATGCAGATGCAGATAAGTTTAACAAATAATCTTATCTTAAAATCTTGCATAAAATGATTATTTATTTAACAAAAGAGAACTTCTAATGTTCCTGAAGAATGATTTTTTTCTGAATTAAAAGAAAATATAAATGAATAAATTTGGTTGCAGCACCCATTTACCAAAGATTACTATAATAATTGAAAGTTTTCTATTTTACCCTATATGTGTTTTATGAAATTCATTTAGGGTAATTTCTTCTTGACAACTTTTTTTTAAAAAGAGGTCTCCTCAAAACAGACATCTCCCTTTTAGCTTATAGTCATTATTTTATTAAGTTACCTTATCTGACAATTTTTGTTTTAGAGTAAAAATGTGTGTACAATGAACAATTTTGTTTTTGTAGACAATTATTTATTAATATATAATTTTCTGCATCTGTCTGATTGAGACTATTTGTTGTGGTGATCTTACTTATATTTAGAGGTGTTTAGTATCTGTCTTCCTTAGTTATAGCTATATTTCTTTTATATTGGTGTTAAATGATTCAAGAGCATGAATCTTCATTTAAATTATCTTTTTTTTTAATTCTTCGTTTAAATTCTTTGTAAAACATGTAAAATAATTGATGTTATTTATGCAATTATTCAATGTGAAATCTATTCAGTCCAATTTATTTTTCAGTTCAGCTGGCTCATATTGCCAGCGTGAACTTTTGTTTTTTAAAAGTAATCAAATTACAGTTTTAATGGCCTGTCAACATACTATACAGCACATACAAGTGTGCTCAACTCCAATCTTAATTGTCTAGGATTGTCAGTTCTCCTACCAAAGGTTGTGGTTCTGTCTGGTCACTTTGACTTCCTCCTCTTATAAAGACAAATTACCACAAAAAAAGCACAAAGTGGCATTAAACTCCAATCAATCAATCCATTGTAAGTCTATCAGTTAAAGTTGTCTGTTTAATTTTTTTTTAATTTACTCTTCTCACATTACTGGACTAACTTAAATTTATCCTTGCCTCTCTCATCCTTATTTTGTCTAGTGTCAAATATTTTTTTACTGATAATAAAGCAACATGAAATTTGACCAAAATGTTAATAAAGTTCTTGTAAAATCCTTTAAAAATTCTAATTTATCCAATCGTTTGATAAATAATAAATTTAAAATCACATTTCAGTATAAAGGTTTATAACTATTAGTCATGATTGCAATTACATGTACTACCAAAAGATGAAAATTCAATCCACATTTCTACTACAAAACAAATAAAATAGCATAGACACTTTCTAAATTGAATATCATATAAAAGGGTTTTCTGTACCGGTTCTTATAACTATTAATATAAATTGGTGAGTATTTTTCTTTTTTTTTAAATAACTTACCTTGCACGATATATTTTTTTCTATTTCTTCATTAAACTCTTGCTTATGAAGTATATCCTGTTGTTACTGCTGAAACTTATGTATTTATTTTCTTACTACTTTTCTTTAAAATTTAAATTATAGTTTCATTACTTTATTTACTCTTATTTGTTTTAATAAGTCTTTCATATGACTTATATATATATTTGTATGTATTGCTAAATTGTATTTTATTAGCTGTCATGTTTGGATACCTCATGTTAGATTATTTTTATATTTTTCAATGAATTTTAAGTTGTTGTTTTTTTGTGAAATGTTACTTAAATGTTACTTGGTTACCATGTACAAATAAGTTTTATTGTGTTCTATTTTGAAAAAATGAATTGAGTTCTAAAAACATTTGTGCTAAGAAATTTTTTAATTTGTTCAGAAATTATATTGTTATTATTGACATATTTAAAGTGATATGATATTTCAGGGCTGCACAGTTCCTGAAGGTAATCGCTGACCCACAAGCTCTACAAGAATCTCAGAATTTATCCATGTTCCTGGCCACACAAAACAAAATCCGAGACATGCTAAAAGAAGTCCTCCAGTCCACACCTGGTTATGAGGAATTGTTAGCTGATGTCATCAACATCTGTGTCAACATGTATGAGAGTAGATTGTATCTGGAACCATCAGAGAAATACATGTTGGTTAAGGTATGCCTTTCTACATTAAGTCATCTGACTTTGTAATAGGTAATGACTGTCATAGGAGGATACAATGTATTACTTTTAAATTTCAAGCTTCCTGGACCTTTTTGCTAAAAAAATCTCATATTGGTGATAGAGCAAACCCAACAGTCATAATGTAATACATTTAAATGAGTCAAAAACAAATTGCTAGAATAGAAATTTGTCAAAGAAGATAGGGAATTGAAATGATATATTTACTAACTTCATAGATAACTTTTCAACAAATGGCATATTTTATATAGGTTCTTTGATTATCCATTTACTTAGATTAATGCATTGCTTGTATAAATATGAAAAAATCGACAGAGTTAACATTGGTAT
This sequence comes from Mytilus edulis, assembly GCF_963676685.1. Lineage (NCBI taxonomy): Eukaryota > Metazoa > Mollusca > Bivalvia > Mytilida > Mytilidae > Mytilus > Mytilus edulis. The sequence continues at coordinate 9,966,397 of NC_092351.1, read as the reverse complement.
TATCAAAACTCCCAATGCTATTCTACATCAACAGTAACAGACAACATGAACAAGAAACTGATTGTTTATTGTAGGCCAAGGACTGCAGTATTATATGTGTGTTAAATTATGTATTTTCAGTACACTGAAAGCTGAAAGTATCTAATAATGTATAATACAATTCAGTATTTTTTCTTCCCCAGGTGATGGCTTGTGGGTTGTTTATGATTGACAATGAACAAAATAACATCTATAAAATGGACTCCAAGAAAAGAATTAATTTAACCAAAATAGACAAATACCTAAAGGTAAGAATAAAATACTCATATCAAGTTTACATTTGGTTCCCCTTCACTGACTTGTGCCAAAATTACAGGCTTTGGACTTTGAAATTTTGTGAAAATAACAGTTTTACAGACTTTCATTCTCAAATATCCAATACTAAAAATGGTTTTAAGTTTTTTATTGGTGCGCACCAGGGTCCATACATGTTATTCCAACACACCTAGATTTCAAAATGTTTCCCATCCCCCTGTTACTTTCATTGTATTTTCAATCTAAATTATCTGCCAATATTGTAACATGAAAACAACTTGAAATCAAAATTCATGTTTTAACTGATAAAAAAGTTAAGAATCATAAAAAAATGGTATAATCGAAACTTTTATTTCCTTAGAAAATAAGTATTCATATCATGTTAATTAATTACTGATTGACAGATAGGGAAGAAAACTTTGCTTTGAATTTATCTTTGAACTTGGTTTATCTGAATTATGCATGTAATTATAGATTATCATTGATCATCTCAACGAGATTGATTTTCTCGCATGAGCCGGGACGGCGAGTTGAGATGACCAATGATAATCTGTTTATCGCTATTTTACCTATGACGACGTTGTCAATTTCATGTCAATTTCGTTAGCAACGCCACGTGCCTGCTTAGTTTCTAGCGATTATTGTCTATCTCAAGCGTGAATCATGATATGAAAAATTATCACAAAAAAAGATCAAAGGAAAAATGCACAAAATAGTGATAATGATGAATATTTTATTTCTTGCCTCCAAATAAAATATCAAAATTAAAAAAGCATATTTGCTGTAAATTTCTCTATTTTTCCAGCAACTTGAAGTTGTACCACTTTACGGAGACATGCAGATAAATCCATACCACTATATAAAGTACAGTATGAACTTTGACCCTGGAAAGTGGCCAGCCTGTGAATCATCCCATCCTAGTCCACAGTCTAACTTACTTGCCAATCTGGAGGCCATCCGTGAGGACCATATGTCATACATCAGTCAGCTGGCCCGTCACAGTAATGAGGTATATAGAGTCTTTAAGTTTGCAAGGTCTTTGATAAATAGTTGGGGATAGATTTTAACCGACAGAAAAATTAACATGACTTATAGATGTTAATTATTAAAAGATGAAATACCATATAGTACAAACCGAGCATTTAATTTTGAAACAATTAACAGTAAGTTTAAGTTTTTAAAGGTACAAAGTATTAAGGAATTCATTCTGTAAAACTATTAACAATGTTAAAATTTTTGCAATAGATAGGTTTTAAGAAATGTCAAAATGACAGAGTGCAATTATTAAGGAAATCACAAATTATGTTATGTTAGATAAGTGAATCCATTTCTTTTAAGTTTCTACTTTGTACTTTACAAATTATGAAAATGATCAGCAATAAGAGAAAGATATAGACTTGATAGAGTTGTTGTTATCGCTTGAGTGTTTGATATGACTTTATCAATCACTAATTACTCAAGCTTTATTTTGTGCTTGCTTTATCATATGAGTTGTTGCATATAATTAAAGGCTGGGAAGCGATGTTAAAACTAAGTCTAGTATTTCAAGGCATTACTTCTACAGCTTTTGTGTAGTTGACTGTTGTGTATTCCAAATGTACCTCATTACTTATATATGTATTGAAATTTAACACATACTTTGCCAAAATGTAGTTTATATTGTAGAACCATTTGCCATCAAATATTAATTTAGACACCCGGCCCCCTGTGTGGTGTCTACAACAATTCCAATCATTGGTTTTTAGTAACATTCAAATCAAACATAAGCATGATTGAAATGGGAGATTAGCATGATTGAAGTGAATAAACACATTTAAGCAACTTTGGAAATAGTTGACAAAATTTCCTAATTTTTCGTACTTGGAATATATCTACACTACCATGGTTTCAATTATTCATTCAGTAATACAAGAATTTAAATGCTAAGCCATTAAAATTGACACCTTAAAGCCATTGCAGAATGTTAAATCATAGTAATACATGTACTTGATTACTCAAAGTCAACGATATTTGATTCATATTCAATATTTTAAAATCTAAATCTATCAGTAAAATTATTTCTTAAATAATAATGTACTTATATTTGATAAAGATAGATTAAAAATAATTTCTATTATGCCCCCATGACTTTCAGATGAAATTACAAATGAAAAATGAGGTAGAGTATGCTAGCTCCTTAAAACAGTTACAGATAATTTGTCTTAATGGCCTTTATTTGACCTTGAATGGCATGTTACATCATCTGTTAACGGCTTGACGAATACTGATTTTCAGATAATGAAGTTTGTTCTTATCAACATGATCAATATGATTCTGTCTTCAATTCATATATTTTACTATATAGAGATGATTACTTTAAAGTGCTAATATCCTTACTTCATTTCAAAGACTAAGTCACTTCATTTATCTTTCACCTCATCATGTTAAGATTATTCAATTAGCTATTCTAAATGTCTGCTTTCTATATTTCATATATTTAGGATCTTTTTCCCCTTTATTAGAGATTTGTATGAAATGAATTGGAGTTTTCTGTTGAAATTAAAATAGCCATCCATAAAAAGTTCAGACTTGGGCTATACCTACAGTATTTTAGCTGGTTTTCACTTTTGATGAAATGTTGGTCCAATAAATAATAAAAAATTATCAGATCAAAAATAAATTTTATAAGATATGCCTTGTGTTTTTAGAGATTTAAAGAGTTGATCTAGCTTTAAAAACAATTTTGCAAAAAGAATATTGTTTTCTTATAAATCTAAATGAATGAATAATATTGCTTTGACATTAGGTATGAATGTGAGATCTCAAGTTGTTATACTACCGTTACCTGCATAAATGTCTACTTTCAAACTTAATCTCCTGGTACTTCTGAATCACTGTCATTTTCCTTCAGATAATTTATTTCAAGTTCATTTATTTTCTGTTTCATTCTTATCAATTTATTATTATTGTTAAATATAATTCAAAGCTCAAATGAATGATACATTGAATATTTTGATTTAAATTAATTTGGGGTTGGTATATAATATAATTGAGAATGTGTTAAAGATACAACATCCAAAGGACAGAAAATAGTCAAAGGTAATTTCACATTTTAAAAAAAAGTCCGAAATTAATACACATAAGGATCACCATGCATCATTTAAAAATAAACCAAGTTGAAAACATCTCATTTTATGTTTCTTTATAAATGCTTTTTTAGTCATACTTTATTCATACATATATCGTCCATATAAACATTTGCATTAAGCTGTATACCCAAATCATTAACACATTTATATTCTGTAACTTTAAAATAGCATAAGTAAAGTATCTCTTATGATAGATACTTTTAGAGCTGCCAAACACCCTGTATTAAATGTCAGTAGCATGCACATTACTCTAAATACCAGCGACTTTGTCGCTTTATTTAAAATTTGAATGGATTGCAACATTTTAACTTTAATTATCATACTCATTTTGTAGGCAATAACGACAACAAGAGAGGCTCCACGTACAGATGATGAGAATCGTGAGTTAACTGACCTAGCCCTGAGAGGGTTACAACTCATGTCTGCATGGACACAGCAAGTCATGGAACTGGTGGGTGGAAATAACTTTTTAGATTAATCTAATTTCTTTACCATTTTTATACATTCGCAAAAGTTTTAGTTTGTATATTGGTATCATGTTGTTGTCCTCGTCATCAGCGTCCTCTGAAGACAGATGATTTCCAGATAATAACTTTAGTATAAGTAAATAGAAATCAATAAAATTTCAACACAATGTTTAAAACCACTAAAGGAAGGTTGGGATTGATTTTAGGGGTTATGGTCCCAACTGTTCAGGAATTAGGCCTAAAAAGGGGTCCAAATAAGCATTTATTTTGTAGTTTCCAGACAATAATTTGTGTTAAAGTGAGGGAATCTATTTTGAATTATACCACAAGTTTCCAAAGGGATGGTTAGGATTGACTCTGGCATTTGTCTGGGGGTTATGGCTCAGACCGTTTAGTAATAAGGGGCTAAAAAGGGGAAAAACAAGGGGTTTTCTGGTTAAAGGACAATTGAAAAATTTATTTACAATTTAAATTCAGACTTGTATCAAGCGTGAATATTGTGTCCATTTTGGGCCAAACTTTTCAGGGTTGAATATCTGCAGTCGTATCCAGCTGCGCTCACCGAAGCAATTTATTATAGTTCCTGTCATGGTTAATTATTGTATTGTGGTACACAGCTGTTTCTCTATTTTGAGAATTGTCCTATGTGTTTGTTCAATAATACCATGCACACACCCTATTAAATTAAATGAATTCTGATTATCTTTTGAAGTACGGAACTCTTAATCTTCCTTGATATGGGTATTTCATCCACTCATCACAACTATTTATTATAGAAAAAAAAAATCAATGAAAGATAATGTCTTCCAGTTTGAGTATTATAAAACCACAAGGCACAACATTTGGAATTGCACCAATGAACATGCTTTCACAGAAAATAATAAGAAAAAGGTCTGCCATCATAAAAACAATCAATGATTATTTATATTTTCTACCAATTTCAGTATTCCTGGAAACTGTTACATCCAACAGATCAACATCAAAATAAAGATTGTCCTCCTGACGCTGAGGAATATGAAAGGGTAGGTACTAGGTACATACACTTACTTAAGATTCTCAATTTTATCTGTCATGTTTATTGTAAAAATTGCATGCATATCTAGTTTCTGATGATACTGTGTAATGTGAACCAATTTCAAAAAGTGTGAATGCCTGAATTCCTCTTTCTCATCATACAATATTTTTCGGTTTGCACAAGATATATGGATTATTTTTAAGTTCAAAAATTTTGTTATGGCTGGTACTGCAACATTTGCAGGATACATAATAAATATTCTTCACCCTATATTAAGAGCTTTATATGTGAATACATTTGTACAATATATATTTTGATGGGAAAATACTAAAAAAAAATAAGTATTATTTTGTGTAAAAGATTTCAGTATTTTTATGGTTTTGTATTTGACTTTATTCAAATTTGTAGGACTAAAATATAGTTTATTCTTGAACCCATGAATTACATAAAAGTCAACATGGAAAGTTTATCTTCAATCTTTTTTGTACAGTCAACTAGATATAACTACTCCAGTGATGAGAAGTTTGCCATCATTGAAGTCATAGCTATGATAAAAGGTCTACAGTTACTGATGGCCAGGATGGAGTCCGTATTCCTGGATGCCATACGACGTAACATCTACGCAGAGATTCAAAAGTTTGTACAAATCACAGTCAGAGAACCACTGAGGAAATCTGTCCGGAAGAAAAATGATGTCATCAAAGTGTAAGTTGTCCTTATATGGCCAGACATACATACAGGAAAACCTAAAATTTATTGTCATCAAAATGAGTTAAGATTTCTCGTCATGTCAATATAAGCATTAAATGTGCAATTATGGGATAATGTCTTGACATAGTTTTCAAGTTGATCTTAAAAAAATCATTATCAAATTTCTATTTCTTTTATTGAAACAATACAAATTTTTAGCTCACCTGGCCGAAAGGCCAAGTGAGCTTTTCTCATCACTTGGCGTCCGGCGTCCGTCGTCGTCGTCCAGCGTTAACTTTTACAAAAATCTTCTCCTCTGAAACTACTGGGCCAAATTTAACCAAACTTGGCCACAATCATCATTGGGGTCTCTAGTTTAAAAAATGTGTCTGGTGCCCCGCCCAACCAACCAAGATGGCCGCCATGGCTAAAAATAGAACATAGGGGTAAAATGCAGTTTTTGGCTTATAACTCAAAAACCAAAGCATTTAGAGCAAATCTGACATGGGGGTAATATTGTTCATCAGGTCAAGATCTATCTGCCCTGAAATTTTCAGATGAATTGGACATTTCGTTGTTGGGTTGCTGCCCCTGAAATGGTAATTTTAAGGAAATTTTGCTGTTTTTTGTTATTATCTTGAATATTATTATAGATAGAGATAAACTGTAAACAGCAATAATGTTCAGCAAAGTAAGATCTACAAATAAGTCAACATGACCAAAATAGTCAGTTGACCACTTTAGGAGTTATTGCCCTTTATAGTCAATTTTTAACCATTTTTCGTAAATCTTAGTAATCTTTTAGAAAAATCTTCTCCTCTGAAACTACTTGGCCAAATTTAACCAAACTTGACCATAATCATCATTGGGGTATCTAGTTTAAAAAATGTGTCCGGTGCCCCGCCCAACCAACCAAGATGGCCGCCATGGCTAAAAATAGAACATAGGGGTAAAATGCAGTTTTTGGCTTATAACTCAAAAACCAAAGCATTTAGAGCAAATCTGACATGTGGTAAAATTGTTCATCAGGTCAAGATCTATCTGCCCTGAAATTTTCAGATGAATTGGACATTCCGTTGTTGGGTTGCTGCCCCTGAAATGGTAATTTTAAGGAAATTTTGCTGTTTTTTGTTATTATCTTGAATATTATTATAGATAGAGATAAACTTTAAACAGCAATAATGTTCAGCAAAGTAAGATCTACAAATAAGTCAACATGACCAAAATGGTCAGTTGACCACTTTAGGAGTTATTGCCCTTTATAGTCAATTTTTAACCATTTTTCGTAAATCTTAGTAATCTTTTAGAAAAATCTTCTCCTCTGAAACTGCTGGGCCAAATTTAACCAAACTTAGCCATAATCATCATTGGGGTATCTAGTTAAAAAAATGTGTCCGGTAACTCGGCCAACAAACCAAGATGGCCGCCATGGCTAAAAATAGAACATAGGGGTAAAATGCAGTTTTTGGCTTATAACTCAAAAACCAAAGCATTAAGAGCAAATCTGACAGGAAGTAAAATTGTTGATCAGGTCACGATCTATCTGCCCTGGAATTTTCAGATGAATCGGATAATCGGTTGTTAGGTTGCTGCCCCTGAATTGGTAATTTTGAGGAAATTTTGCTGTTTTTTTGTTATTGTCTTGAATATTATTATAGATAGAGATAAACTGTAAACAGCAATAATTTTCAGCAAAGTAAGATCTATAAATAAGTCAATATGACCAAAATGGTCAGTTGACCACTTAAAGAAGTTATTGCCCTTTATAGTCAATTTTTAACCATTTTTCGTAAATCTTAGTAATCTTTTAGAAAAATCTTCTCCTCTGAAACTACTGGGCTAAATTTAACCAAACTTAGCCATAATCATCATTGGGGTATCTAGTTAAAAAAATGTGTCCGGTAACTCGGCCAACAAACCAAGATGGCCGCCATGGCTAAAAATAGAACATGGGGGTAAAATGCAGTTTTTGGCTTATAACTCAAAAACCAAAGCATAAAGAGCAAATCTGACAGGAAGTAAAATTGTTGATCAGGTCACGATCCATCTGCCCTGGAATTTTCAGATGAATCGGATAATCGGTTGTTAGGTTGCTGCCCCTGAATTGGTAATTTTGAGGAAATTTTGCTGATTTTTTGTTATTGTCTTGAATATTATTATAGATAGAGATAAACTGTAAACAGCAATAATGTACAGCAAAGTAAGAACTAAAAATAAGTCAGTATGACCAAAATAGTCAATTGACCCCCTAAGGAGTTATTGCCCTTCATAGTCAATTTTTAACAATTTTCTTAAAATTTGAAGATTTTCAATAACATTTTCCACAGAAAGTACTGTTATAGATAGAGATAATTGTAAGCAGCAAGAATGTTTAGTAAAGTAAGATCTACAAACACATCACCATCACCAAAACACAATTTTGTCATGAATCCATCTGTGTCCATTGTTTAATATTCACATAGACCAAGGTGAGCGACACAGGCTCTCTAGAGCCTCTAGTTTTGAATATAAAATAATTTTTTGGGCTTTATGAAAAACTTTACATTAATTGAGATAGTCATTTAGCTGATTTCTAATTTTGTTCTGTTCGCTGATGTAAATTAGGTCTCTTTACAAACATGGATATCCTAATCTTCATTGCTATATTATAAGAATATTCATTTATTGGCCTGACAGTAAGAAACACTTATGTTGATTTGTTTTGTACTGGCCTTTTTAGTATCATCCTTGCTGTAAGAGATACTTGTGCTGATTGGTTAAGAGGAGTTGAACCCCATGATGACCCTGCCATGAAAGGAAAGAAAGAAGATGAAGGCTTCAACATTAAAGTCCCGAGCAGAAATGTTGGTCCATCCTCTACACAGGTAAAATATTATACCATGAAGACAAGTAAACAGTAACAGTAGAAGAGCATTTCCAATCATTAAGGAAGACTTGCGCAAATATAGTACCCATCAAAATTGATAATAATTTATGCAAGATATAATGATGGAAATGAATATATGGTCTGAAAATTGGTGGAAATGTTCTGTTTGCATATCCTAAGTAAGGGCAGAGACTTTGACATATTGGTCATCTCCCAAGAAAGACTTGTGGTGTAATTTTTTTTAAAATTGAAAATGAAAGTGTTGCGCTACTGTTAGCACTCAGTTTATATCTTAAAATCCGCTTTCCTTTTTAGTTGTATATGGTACGTACCATGTTAGAGTCGCTGATTGCTGATAAAAGTGGAGGAAAGAAGACCCTTAGGAAGGAGATAGATATCAACCATTTACAGATCATAGACAACTTCCATAAACAGTCATTCTTCTGGAATTATATACTCAATTTTAATCGTAAGTCATTTTCTAATCACCAAAATAATATCATACTGAATTAAAATGATGAAGTACATTTAAATAGCCCCACTTTCATGTTGAATTTCAAAGGCTGGTAAAGTTTTTACACACCTCCTACAGAATTACTTATTGAAATTTACCAGCAGTAGAGATGAAAGCTACAACTCGAACTTAGGGACAATTCTTGCTATCTTTTCCATTTGTGTCCAAGGAAAAACAGATGATTTCATAGCTCCTTTTGATATTAAATTGTTTAATTATTTTTTCTGAATAATTTAAAATTGTGGTTCTCAGATTATATCCGTAGAATGTGTTAACCTTAAACAGTAGCAACCATTTTAGGAACATTTATTGATGAAACAAAAGTTATCTACCCTGACAATATATTGACTCCTCTTACATAAAACTTTTACAAACTTATTTTATGAATTTAAAACTGATGAATTATTATTGTTAATATTTTGTAGATAACATGGATTTACTTGACTTTCAGTTTCTGTAAAATTCCTTTATTTTTATATTTTTCAGAATCTCTACACAACTGCTGTGATTTATCACAGTTATGGTACAGAGAATTCTTCTTAGAGATGACCATGGGCAGGAGAATTCAGGTATGTCCTGTTACCAAACATTTACTTTACAATTAACATACACAAATGTACTTATAACAATAAAAAGATGTGGTATGATTGCCAATGAGACAACTCTCCACCAGAAAGACCAAATGACGTAGAAATTTTTATAAATTGCATATATATGTCATCTAAATAAATTTTGTCAGCTCAAGCCCTGCATCTATTAAATCAGAGTGAACTATAATATTTTGCCACCTCTCCACATCTCATTAATATATTCTGTTATAGTCTCTGCACATGATGTCATCTAACACTGAATATATATTAACAATGGGAACCAACCCTATCTAATTTTCCTGAACTTTTTTCTTAAGAGAATTCTACAATTTTTATACCCCCGCTTTAAAAAAGGGGGGGTATACTGTTTTACCTCTGTCTGTCCGTCCGTCAGTCCGTCCATCAGTCCGTCAGTCCGTCAGTCCGTCCATCAGTCCGTCCGTCAGTCAGTCCGTCCCATGAAACTTTCGTCACATTTTTCTCAGGAACTACACATCCACCCTTTCTGTAATTTGGTATCAACATTTATATATGTTAGCCATACCGTGTGATGCGTTTTCAGATTCATCACTTGACAACTTCCTGTTTACCGAACACTTGTATGATTTTACACATGATAGCCAAGTTGAAAATTTTCGTCACATTTTTCTCAGGAACTACACATCCACCCTTTCTGTAATTTGGTATCAACATTTATATATGTTAGCCATACCGTGTGATGCATTTTCAGATTCATCACTTGACAACTTCCTGTTTACCGAACACTTGTATGATTTTACACATGATAGCCAAGTTGAAAATTTTCGTCACATTTTTCTCAGCAACTACAATACAAGGATTTCTGAAATTTGGTTTCAGGATTTATATAAGTCAGCTATACTGTGTGATGCGTTTTCAGATTCATCACTCGACAACTTCCTGTTTACCGAACACTTGTATGATTTTACACATGATAGCCAAGTTGAAAATTTTCGTCACATTTTTCTCAGGAACTACAATACAAGGATTTCTGAAATTTGGTTTCAGGATTTATATAAGTCAGCTATACCGTGTGATGCGTTTTCAGATTCATCACTTGACAACTTCCTGTTTACTGAACACTTGCATATTTTTACACTATTAATATTATCCACTTGCGGCGGGGGTATCATCAGTGAGCAGTAGCTCGCAGTTTCACTTGTTATTCCTCCGTCGTAGCAGGGTGGGCATGAGTTTAACCCTTGTCCGTCTGTACATACCAAAATTAGTTTCTGCCCTCTAACTTAAGTTTATCTCAACCAAATGTTATGAATCGTATACATAATGCTTCTAATCACAAAACACAGATCAAGAATAAATTTCGGTGGTGTCAATTTTACCTTCTGTCTTTTTACAAAGGGAAAAAATTGTTGAGTTTTTTGTTTTCGTTCTCTAACTTTAGTTTGCCTCAACCAAATGTTATGAAACTTATACACAATGTCTATTACCACAAAACGCAGATCAAGTACAGATTTGGGTTGTGTCACTTTTACCGATCTTTAGTAAGGTCTGTTTATAATGGTATGTGCAAGCAGGAGCATCATCTGTGTCCTATGGAAACATTCCCCATTTATTCATTGTATTATTTTAAAGTAATGTAAAAAGGAATAATATAATTGATGTTTCTTGTAGTTTCCAATAGAAATGTCAATGCCATGGATATTAACAGACCACATACTGGAGACCAAGGAACCCTCTATGATGGAGTGAGTACATGTGATTTAGATTTTCTGTTGTTTATTTACAGTTTTTTCCACATTATAATCAAGTCACATGTTTTTATATTCATGAACCTGTAAATCTATATTTTCATCTAAATTAGAAAATTTTAAGTCGTTTAAATATGTTTTTGATTGATAAAATGACTGCTATAAATTATAACTAGGCTATGTTTGACAAAGATTTTTATGCTTCATTTATGGGCATTATGTGTTTCAGTCTGGGTGTCCATTTGTTCATCTGTCTGTTTGGTTAAAGTTTTTGTTCAAGGTAGTTTTTGATGAAGCTCAAGTCCAATCAACTTGAAACTTAGTACAAATTTTTCCTATGATATGATCTTTCTAATTTTAATGCTTAATCAGAGTTTTTACTCCAATTTCACAGTCCACTGAACATAGAAAATGATATTTAAGTGGGGCATAAGTGTACTATGGACACATTCTTGTTCTCTCATACATATTTTGTATGTTAAAACATAATACTGTAAATTCAGAAATTATTGCGAGGTTTTTATTATTGCGAATAATACGACTGAGTTGTAAACGCAATAATTAAAACCCGCATTTTGTAATATTTTAACTGAATTAAGCATGACTTTTCTCAAAATCGTAAAAATTAGAATCGCATTCAAGTGTAAAATGAGAAAATCGCAATAATAAATGCACGCAATAATTTCTGAATTTACAGTATGTATGCCCTATAATTTTGCAATAACAAACTTTTTCATGGCCATATTCTAACATCAGTTCTACTTCATTTTTTTTAGATATATCCTGTACCCTCTAGATCTATACAATGACAGTGCTAACTATGCCTTGACTATGTTCAGACAACAGTTCCTGTATGATGAAGTAGAGGCAGAGGTGAGTAAAATACAAGCCAGTCTGTAACTGACTTATATAGATATCTTATGTCAATGACTGTTGATGGAAGAACATGATTGTTTTTACAGAAGATTTATTTTAAAGAACATATATATCTCTTTATATCTTCCTGTATCTTAACATCATTTAAGTAAATTATATATCTTCTATGTCTGCATGTATAACTGTATATACGTAATTATATTTCATGATTTTATGAAACAAAAATAAGTTTTATGCATGCTTTTGTTAACACAAATATTAATTTAATCCGATAATTCATATTTCTGATGTATTTCATTTACAGGTTAATTTATGTTTTGACCAGTTTGTATACAAACTGAGTGACCAGATATTTGCCTACTACAAACATCTTGCTGGCAGGTAAGTTGACTAACTATTGTTGGGAGATTCCACCTATGTTTTTTTGTAATTTTATGCAAGCAGGTATGATAGAGATATGCTAGTGGGATAAATAAATAAGTGATGTAAAAGTGACCTGAGACCATCTCTTACTACAGAGCTGGACAATGAAAATACATAAAGGGTCTGAAAAGTCTGATGATAAAATGAGTGATAAACAAAAACTGACCTGAAACTAGTTTTTGTCGAGCCTGCAACTTTTGTTGCAGAAAGCTCGACATAGGGATAGTGATCCGGCGGCGGCGGCGGCTACGGCGGCGGTGTTAGCTCACTTCTTAAAAGCTTTATATTTTAGAAGGTGGAAGACCTGGATGCTTCATACTTTGTATATAGATGCTTCATGTTACAAAGTTTCCGTCAGTCACATGTCCAATGTCCTTGACCTCATTTTCATGGTTCAGTGACCACTTGAAAAAAAAGTTCAAATTTTTTGTAATGTTGAATTCTCTCTTATTATAAGTAATAGGATAACTATATTTGATATGTGCGTACCTTGCAAGGTCCTCGTGTCTGTCAGACAGTTTTCACTTGACCTCGACCTCATTTCATGGATCAGTGAACAAGGTTAAGTTTTGGTGGTCAAGTCCATATCTCAGATACTATAAGCAATAGGGCTAGTATATTCGGTGTATGGAAGGACTGTAAGGTGTACATGTCCAACTGGCAGGTGTCATCTGACCTTGACCTCATTTTCATGGTTCAGTGGTTATAGTTAAATTTTTGTGTTTTGGTCTGTTTTTCTCATACCATATGCAATAGGTCTACTATATTTGTTGTATGGAATGATTGTTAAGTGTACATGTCTAGCGGGCAGATGTCATGTGACCTTGACCTCATTTTCATGGTTCAGTGGTCAAAGTTAAGTTTTTGAGTTTTGGTCTTTTTATCTAATGCTATATGCCATAGGTCAACTATATTTGGTGTATGGAAATATTTTATGATCTTTATGTCAGTCGAGCAGGTTTTATTTAACCGTGACCTCATTTTCATGGTTCATTGCACAATGTTAAGTTTTTGTGTTTTGGTCTATTTTTATAAGTAATGTGTCAACTATATATATTGTGTATAGAAGCATTGTTAGCTGTACCTGTCTGCCTGGCATCGTTCATCTGACCTGGACCTCTTTTTCAAGGTTCATTGGTCTTTGTTTAGTTATCTTGGTTAATGTTAAGTTTATGTGACAGTTGTAATAAAGCTTAGCTTTATACTTAGGACTATCAACATAATATCAATGATTAGTATAGAAGGCGAGACATTTCAGCGTGTGCACTCTTGTATGAAAATGAGATGGACTATGAAAATACATAAAGTATCTCAAATGATACTTTTTGTTTACTTCATCAATTACCAACCAAGACTCCAGCTAGCTTGAATTACAAAAATCATTAATTTTTTTTTCATTAGTCAATTTATGCAATAGCACAATATTCTACTGACATTAAAACTTCACCAAAAGCCAAATAGCAAATAGCAATGATTTGTCAAACTAGAATAAAATATCTATATAATGAGTTGTGATTTCCCCCTGTGATTAATACTATATATATGATATGAGATGTACAGCAGGAGGAGGCAGTTGTTTCATTTGTGAGTTACTTACCTTTGGTTCTGCATAATGTTTGGCTAAATTCAAGGCAGAATGTGTCTGTTGCTGTATTTTTTAGTTATTTCCCTTTGTTACAGCATCATGTTGGACAAAAGATTTAGGGCCGAGTGTGTCAGTCAGAATGTGAAGATCAATTACCCAGTAGCTAACAGATATGAGACATTACTCAAACAGAGACATGTCCAGGTAATTATGTCAGAAAACGCAGATTTTTGCAGGGATGAATTTCCATTTTAGAAGTTTGTACATGAGAAGGATTGTATTTTTACAGTAAAATGTACAGAACTTCAAGGCAAAATTGGATTCCTCAAAAAAAAAAGGGGAAAAGGGGGGGGGGGGGGGGGGGGGTTTGAGGATGCTGGACCTTGGTTGTTAAATTAAGATAAGATGCAGGTATACATCATAATAGCTGCCAAGTTTGAGGCTATAATAAGTTAATTTGGTTCATTTTACCATTTCAGTGGCATGGAACCCCTCAAACATTGATGCATACCAGTTCGACAAAAATTTCCAGTTATATCATGTAATGAACAATTCAGAAAAAGAATTTTGTGGTTATCTCTTTCTAGTACGAAGGAGATGCTCATAAAATTGTGTTTTACTTAATTATGATGAAAATAACATGGGACTTTCCTAATTTTCTTTAAAAAAAAATATATTTTGTTTCAAAAAAGATAAATTACATCTTAAATAAATGCAACACACCAGTTTTTCTGTTTATTTCAGATTTTAGGACGATCCATTGATCTAAACAAGTTGGTTGGACAGAGGGTGAATGCCTCACTTCAGAAAGCTTTGGATGTTGCCATATCTAGGTTTGAAGCAGGGGACATTACTGGCATTGCTGTTAGTTTATTAAGATAAATTTAAAAGTTATTTTCCTTGTAGTAAAAGGATTTAACTTTTGTCTCAGAATTATACCATTTATATTTCTTGCATACAGGGCTAAAGAAGATAAACTTGAAAATGGAAATGGGGAATGTGTCAAAGAGACAACAACTCGACCATAGAGCAGACAACAGCCACAGGCCACCAATGGGTCTGGCACATTAGTTGTATCTAGCACTCTAACAGTAATATCCTTATAATACTTAATCATGTACTGTGGACTCATTATTATTTGTTGGACCAATTTTAATGGATTTTGTGGGTACAGGTGAACCAAGATTTCAAATGTTCAACGAATTACGAATTTACCATCAGGTTGTATGAAGATTACAGCAAAACCATGAAATCACATATCCACACAAAAGGCAAGTTTTTCTCAATCCACGAAAATTGGTACCCATGAAAATAAATTAATAAACAGTAAAAAGGAATTTGCTTTAATGGATAAATTCAAAAGACACAAATACACTAATACATGAATTCATACAGAAATCGGTTATCTTAAATTTTGTTGTGCTTTTTGTGTTTTAGGAGCTTGAGGGATTGGTTGATTGCAATAGACTGACACATAAGTTGATGAGGAGATATTTGACCTTGAATGACTTTGATGCCATGATGAGAGAAGCTAACCATAATGTATCAGCACCATATGGGAGAATAACTTTACACGTGTTCTGGGAACTGAATTATGATTTCTTACCAAACTACTGTTATAATGCTGCTACTTCTAGGTAACTACTGGAATTTTTGTCAATGAGGTCTGATAAAAAAATATATTAATTTAGCTATATAGATATTTTCAAAACGCACTGATAGATTATATGTGGCTAGTTTGAACTTTTGTTGAATTTAGTAGCCTTTCAAGATTAAAAGTATTGGTTAAATTTTGTTCATATGTGTTTCATAGACAACAAGTATTACATTTTGTTAAATTTTACATTTTAGGTTTGTGAAAACCAAGTTACCATTTGCTCCAGCAAGTCAGAGAGAAAAACCACCAAATCCATCTCCATTTTATATATGGGGTACAAAGGTATATACTGTAAAGTTTTAATTTTGCCATGGCATTTATTTTCTCATGTTTCCATGTTTTGGATAACATTCAGAAAACATTCTCTCATTGATTGAGACATGAAAAATAAAACCTTATGAACAGTTTTGGCCTTTGAAATTGAGAAATTTTATCTCTGTGAAAAATATAATTATTTACCCCTATTTAAAAAATAAGGAGATGTGGTATAATTGACAATGAGACAAATATCAACTGAAGTTCAAATGGAGTAATAATAGGAAACCATACATTCCACATGTTTATGATTGAATCAAGCCTGATAGTATTATATGTAATAAAATATAGTATTAATGAATGGGTGTTTTTATAATGGCCTTGTTATATGTCCAAGGTCTGTAATAATGGTTGAGGAAGTCTGTAATGGTCCGAGGCCATTATTACTAACCGAGGACATATAACAGGGCCATTATAAAAACACCCATTTCTTAATACATTTATTAACCAACTGAACAAAAGTGTATGTGTTGCTGCCAACTTGATGTACTCTCTAACTCTTTTAATGACAGTTTAGTTTGAAAAAATAATTTATTCACCATGATAAAGCTTTAAATATACCAAATATCCAAAATATTAAGTTGAAAGAAGTTATGTGTTGAAAAACAGGATGAACAGTGATCCCTTTATATGGTTCTTTAATGTTGGTTGCTGGTTACTAAATTAAATAAAATACAAAAAGATATTATACTCTTTACAACTTGATTTTATTATCTTTATTAAAAACTCTAACTGGGCTTAATACAGACAAACTGGGCATTAATACAGGTCCATTACAGAAAATATGTCATTTTTAATAAACAGTCATTTTTGGCAATAAAGTACTTAGTTGGTTAATAACAGATTTTACATATCTATCAAGCTTAACTCCATTTATTTTATGTCATTATGGCTATTCCATTATTGCAGGATCTTTTTAACTTAATAAGGCTAATGTAATCAAAAAGTCCATTTGCATTTCTCTGCAAGTGATCTTGATTAGTTTATACATCTTTAAAATATTCTGTATTTTTCATCCATTTTTTTTTTTTTTTGCAATTCTCAAATACCATATTGGTGTTGACAACAAATCTTTGATGGTATCTGTTTGATTTTCTATTCTTAAAGATTTAGAGCTTGACACATTTTATATTTTGTAGACCCCTGTCAATTGTAGAAACACTTTATGATGACGTTTGGTTATACTTGTTGTTGAGATTTCCTGTCTAATGGATGTATAACTCACATGTATTATTTATGATGCATGGATGATCACTAACCAAACTATATTATGCTGTTATTTAATTGTAGGCCTTAACCAGTTCTTACAGTGCAATATACAGCTTGTACAATGGTTTTGTTGGACCTCAACATTTCAGGGCCATGTGCAGACTTCTAGGCTATCAAGGAATAGCCGTGGTCATAGAAGAACTACTCAAAATTGTCAAAGCATTGGTAGGTACAAAAGGGTTTTTTTTCCAACAAGGGAGGTAATGTGAGTGTTTAATGTCATTGATCTTCTCAGCATGGATTCTGAAGGAAACTTTTGTGTATGATTTATTGTCAAGTTAAAATCAATTTATTTCTGTACTTACAGTCGGAAGTTACAGTATGGATGAATAATCCAGCTTTCTGATGTAAAAATTGAATTTTACAATATGTTAAATTAAGTAGGATATTGGCAATATATATAAAGGTGATGTCAGCATGTATTTTACTGAATGATAAGACCATGTAACCATTGTACCAACAATATATAATAAAATACAAATATGCGTTGCTGCACTGTGCAATAAGACAATAGTAATGAGAAACAGAGATAAGGGTATATTTTATACTTTTTAAATTATTTTAATTAATTGAGTCAAACAATTAGTCTTCTTTGTTTAATAACTTTAATATCTGATTTAAAAATAAAGTCAGAGTTATCTTTCTTACTCTAGAATAAAATTGTAATTTAAATCAGTGGTTTGTCAAAACTGACCTTCTTGATAATTACACCTAAATATTGAGAAATGATTTAGATAAATAAATGAAACAAGATCAAATGATATGTGATGGAAAAAAAGAAATATTTGGCATTAGCATTAGCATACTGATTTTTTTTCTATTTCAGTTAAAAGGAACATTGAGAGACTATACAGAAACTTTATTTAAAGCTATGCCTCAAGTTTGTCGTCTTCTAAGATATGACTATGGGTCACCTGGTAAGCTTAATAATAGCAGTTTAGAATAAGCTGAATTTTTTTTAGTTTCTGTGATGTCCATTTTACAGATATCAGTGTGACTGATTGCCCTCATATTTAAAAAAAAATAAACACCTATTGATTATTATTCTGTTGTCCTTTAGACTTTTTTTGTTATTTTTATCCTTGGGTTGCTATCTTATTGACAATGTTTTCCATAAATCATAATTCATAGTTGAAATCAGTTTCTACAAAACTATGCACCTTATTAAGTTGTATTGATTTTCTGTGGTGTCTATTTAATATGAAGTTCAACTAGATCAAATATCTCATATCAAATATCCATGATTCAATCTAATGTAAAAGATAGTTTTAAAGTTAAATAATATTGAGCATATTGAAGTTTTTATTTTTCAAAATGAACATAGTTTATGCAGTTTAGTATGTAAATGTACATAAGAATATATTCAGAAATAAATGGGGGTTGGCATACACAATTATTTGTATATCCAGCTGTCTCTACATGTGCCTTGTAACTACAACTCTCCTTTGATGGCTTGTCAGATATTGATGAAACTTTACACAGTTGAAGAACACAACCTGATAATATCTGTTGATTTTTTCAACTTTGATTTATAATGTTGCCTGTGTTTCTTACTACCAGGGGTCGAATTTAAGCTTTTTTGTGTACTGGCCAGCCGGACAAGTGGACTGAAAACTCTACTGGTCCGGCTCCAAATCTACTGGTCCTGTAAAAATGACATTAATTTGACAAACACTAATATAAATTTTTCACATATTGTACAGTTCATTAAATTCCGATCTACTATATAATGCAACCATTCACGATCTTTTCCCCATGATTTTTGGTATTTGCGTTTCCTTTTGTCACTTTCGTATACTTTATTTTGATCTTCCTTTTGATTTTCAGTTATCTTCGGTTTAACTCCTTCCAAAAATTTCCACATTTTATATTGTTGTGAAGGACGCTCACCCACGGTCGACACTCGGCTAACCGAGAGATTGGTCGGTTAATCTATATTGAATATGCGGCTATATCGGCGGTTGGTCTGTTAATCGGGTTGGCTAAAGTCTGTTAATCAGGTGTTATCGAGAAAATCATTGAAAGTTCAGCATGTTTCATAGTATAACTTTCTAAATATACTTTCATCATAAAAAGTATTCATGTCTAACAAAACAATTCAATGTACTGAATTTAGTGGTGTAATTATTATTTTTCAAGCTTCGATGTACGATCTATAAAATGAAAAGGCGGGTTACTCATCATTAAATTTATATACATTTTACACACATAGAATGTACACAAAATGACACATTGGTTAAATTTACTTGCATTCAATATTTTTAACATCGAAAAAAGAAAGGCATTATGTTTGTTAACCATATTGATATCATTGTGTGAAAAATCTACACGAAAATCTGTATTTTGGTGACATAAATCAATCTTTATTTAAAACCAAGTCTGTTAATGGGTCGGATGTATAAAACCTGGTCTGTTAATTGGTCTGTTAAGAGTTATGAATGGCAATAAAAGTATAATTTTATTGCTATATGGGGTGTTATCTGATCAAATGAGTAGGCTCAAGACGAGCGGCTAAAATATACGAAAACAACACATGAGCAATGAAACATAACATATACGGAAACAACACATGAAATTGAAAATTGATAAAAATGGTTTCAAAAAGTGTAATATTAAAGTAATATTAATTTCATCTAAGAATGATCGCATATATCATGTTGATTCTGTTTAATTGTCATGAATGACACAAATTTGTCATCTACATTGGTAACCTGTATATAAATCAGAGATAGTAACTAAACATCAGTAAGTAAAATATATTGGGATGACAAAATATGAAAAATAAAGAAAGAATAATGAGTAAGATAAATAAGATGTAGAAAAAAATGACATAACAATTTAAAGAATACAGAAATAAACAATACCCCCAATCCGGACCCTCATGGTATACACAAGAATCTGGATGGAAACGCGGAATAAAGAATAATATATAAGGACAGAAAAGAGTGATACATTGCTAAAACCGAGAGAAAAAGTGACACACCCTTCAATAAAATGCAAAGAGAGTCAAAATAAAAATGCTCTTTCTAGGATACTGGGCACCGTATTGTCATTTTTGTTTACTCAGGAACATCTCATTCTTAAATTTTTCAAGGGGGAATATATAAAGGTAGCAAAATTATTGTCGTGGCTAAATAACTCTTAACTGACACAATTTCAATTGTCCAACCCATTAAGAGACTTTATTCCCATAATTTTCACTAAAACGTGGTATTATTCACGTTATTTTACAATTATGAAATATTTACTAATGTCAATTTATTTTTTAGAACCACAGTACTATTTTTTGTCCTTTAAATGATATCTAAATTTGTTTGTTTTGCCTTTTATTAAAAAAAATGCTATGCGTATAAGCATAAATACTACATACTTGCGCGACGCCTTTTAGTTTTACTGAAAACTGCGCAGACTAAGAAATGTTTTTACAAGTGCAAAATGTTCTATGATAGATATCATTTTGTCAGACACTTTTCTTTTTTTGATTTGGTTCTTATAACATGCCAAAAATCTGTATATTTAATAGAGTTTGACATTAAATTAAGTGTTTTACTCTTAACAGACGTATAACCAACCCGATTAACAGACCAATCGCCCATATAGCCGCATACTCAATATAGATTAACCGATCAATCTCTCGGTTAGCCGAGTGTCGGCCGTGTCACCCGAGATATTAATTAACTTGATCAATTGTAATACCACCAGTACCGTGTAATTGATTTCACAGGTAAATTGTTTTGTAAACAAACAGAGATTGCGATGCAATCAGTGATTTTTATCGACAAATTTCTACTGGTCCGACGGACCACCAGCTGACAAAATCTACTGGTCCGACGCAAATTTTACTAGTCCCGGACTACCGGACTAGCGCTAATTTCGACCCCTGCTTACTACCATTAATTGATTGCTTTCATATAATAGTATCCCATATGCACATTATGAGGAGTTGACAACATCCTTACAGCTCTTAAAACATTTGTCAATTTATGTATTTTAGGTGTGATGGGATACTATCAGGCACAGTTAAATGACATGATACAGTACCCAGATCTGAGGACAGAAGTTTTCCAGAGTTTTAGAGAAGTGGGCAATAGTGTTCTGTTCTTCATGTTGATAGAGCAAGCTTTGGTAAGTAAAACATATATGTTACCTATTAGATCATTATTAAACATGATGCATACCTCTCCATTATGAGGTAGTGCTACTTACCTTTACTTTCATTTGTCTTTTTGCTATTCGTTCTTTCAAAAATAACTGTCTGGACATTCTATGGTACCTACAGATAACCTGATCAATACATGTACAGCCCCTATAATATTAATTCCAGTTGACATACTTTTGGCTGAATTGCTACTCCTTAACATTTAAAAATTTCCTCTAACAGACTACTGTCATTTCTTATTTAGTTCTCAGTAGTACTTAGAAAATCTGACAGTATATTTGAACCCGTTTCAAGGTTTAAGGTGGTACCCTACACATTCACTGAAATTTATTTGGCTCGTCTAATTTTCATAAAATTTTGACAAATGATTTACTTTGACCCTATGACAAAAATATAAAAATTTCCAAAAATTTGAACCAACCATTTTATCAGAAAAATTACACTGGTTATATAGCAGTTTGACAAACACTAATTTTGATCATTGAGAAGCTTGAATTCCTTAAACAACATGATGTAATTAAAACGTTTAGCTGATTTTACAGAGTTATTTCCCTGTAGTGTTAGGTACCACCTTAAGTGTTTTGATAAATGGATAATAAGGTGTGAACACAGAAACTAGACTTATCATTAAAATAGAAGGTAACCATGGATTGTCTGATAATTGTGCTAACTTATGTTGTGCTGTTACACCACTGATTCAGGTTAGGGGAGGATTGAGTTCTTGCAAACATGTTTAACATTCCCACATTCTGTATGACTTTGTACCTAGTCAAGAACCTGTAATTTAGTTGTTTTCCTATGTTACTGTCTATCATATTTGTTTATTGTTTTGTAAAGAAATCAAGTCATTATTTATCTTGTTACAATTTTTTTCATTTTTGTCATGTTCTGGCTTTTTGAAGCTTACTATAGCATGTATAGGGAATAGGTTTTATTGATTGTTGAAGGTCGTATGGTGACCTATAATTGATGACATCTATGTCATTTGATCTCATTGCGTTTTGTAATTGACAATCATACTACATGTTCTTATTTTAAGGAGGTACGCCTGTCATAGTTTGGAATTTTTGTCAGATTTTCAGAATCCGCTAGTTTTATTCATTTGAATGACTTAATACATTATGCCGACTAACCCCCAATTTTCTTTTTATAAATCTTTTACATTTATAATTATAAGCCATCTGTGAAATTCTTATAACATCTTTGTTATTTTTTATTTAAAGTTTTTGAGAACTTAAATATGTCATTGATAAAGCTATGAAAAATCAAAAGAGAATATTTTCTCGCAAAAATTGTAATGGATAATATCTGAATTACAAGTACAAGGAATTATACATTTTTTTCGCTATTTTGGTTCCTTTATTACTCCCTATCAATATAAAATAGTATTATGAAAAGCTTGTTGTTTTGAAACTGAGTAGCTAACTTCCTTAAACTTTCTTTACAAATGGAATTGACAGTCAAATGAAAAAATATATCATATCCAGAGTACACATTGTAATTATAACATTTCTCTTAAATGTGCAATTATTGCAGTTTTATTAATAAACAAAAAATTATATTACAAAATATGTATATCCGACAAAGTATCTAAAAGTTTGTTTGATTTTGACAACATCTTTTACATTTAAACATTTTTCTGATTGCCTGTTTGATTTCCAAATGTCTAAATCCATAAAGTATTGGATTAAATAATGAGTTGAGTTGTGTAACAATGGCTAGATAGTATGCAGTGATGTTATAACTTGTGTCTGTGTTGCTATGATACGCCAACATGTAGATTAAAAATGGACTCCAGCAAATATAAAAGGCTCCCAGAATCATAGAAGTTGTCCGTATAGCTTTCATATTTATATTGTTGAATATGCTTTTACTTTGGGACTTCTTAAGATATCGTGGTTGTTGTTGTCTCTCTTTTGTTGTATATTTACTTTCTGTAGTATCGGATTTGTCACCAATTTCTGACTTATTAAATACTTCAGTTTTGTCGCTTTCCTCAGTATCGGATCTATGTAGACCTGCATTATTCCCAGAAATTGTTTTTACAATTGTTACAGTCTGGTTCTCATTTGTTTCCAATTGTCTCCCTTCAATCATGGATGAAGATGTATCAGTTTTTGTTGCAGACTTCCGTGATTTTCGTCTCTCGTAAGATGAGGTTGTTGATGTATGCAGACTACTCATGCTTGTATTTGTAACTTGTGCAGCCTCAATTTGGCGGCGATGTTTTCTGGCCAGACAGAAAATACGAATATATACAAACAAAATTAGAAATCCACAAATAAAACATATTATTGTCCAAAAGATTAAATACCCAGAATGCATCATGTTTAGTAGTTGGCAACTTCCAGTCCAATTATTCCAACCAAACAATGGTAAAATGGCAACAATTAATGAAATAATCCACAATATAACTATTGCCAGTACCATTCTTTTTGTTGTTATCCAATAAGGATATCTGTAAGAATGAAACACAGCAATATATCTCTCTCCAGCAATAATACCCAGACTTAAAACTGAGGACATCATGCATGCAAACAGGAGCCCAGGACCGTCCAACAACAAACATAGATAATAGTTCTGTCTCTTTGTCACATACTCCAATACTTTAAAGATATCAAAGTCATAACCTGTCACAAGTATGATCAAACCCCATGATGTGGGATAAATAAATGCTAATCCTGTAAGAAGGTCAGAACATGCCAGACTCAAAATCGGTAAATTTGAGCTGGTCAGAAGTTTTCTGCTTGTTATGAAAGCTGCTATGATTAAAGAGTTAGCCACTAAGATAGCAGCACTGAGTAATAAACAAATACAGTAAGATGCTAGCTGTTTGGTATTGAAACAGTCAGAATGTGTGGCTTCTGTCTTTAGTGTAGGAATATTTGTTAGAGTTGGTTCTAGTAAATCTAGGTCACAGTGATCCTTGTATACAATTTGACAAAACTTCATCCATCGAATTACAGTCTGAAGGTTAGAGATGTTTGTATGAAGAAAATTCACATCTGTTGAACTGATGTTACAAGCAGCCATGTTGATTCTGTAAATAAATAAATTATAAAAAATTAAATAAATAAAAAAAATAATTGAATTAAATGCTGCATACTGGTAAATTTTAGCTAATTTCACAATTTGTTTCTGCCAAATTAAACATAATTAAATTTATAAGACACAATTTTTATTACGGCTTCATTTATGTTATTTTAATGCCATGTAATGAAAAGACAAAATACACTTTGAATTTCATCAGAATCCTTTCTAGTTGAAGGTGGATAATTCTCCATTTTTACATTGCTGAAAATAGTACATAGGATATAAGCAAAAACAAAATGAAAAACATTGTTCTTTTTACAGTAAAAAATTAACTCTCAATTAAAATTTTAAAAGTTGTGTTCAATTACATGTAATTTCTGTGCTGCATTATAAATAGGTAAATATGATTTATTCTTAATATTTATATTGTCTAGATTGAAAGACATAACCATAAATCAGTTTACACAAATTGAAAAAAGGTCTCTCAGCTTAAAATTCTTAGGAAAAAGGATTAAAAATCCAGGTCCCAGAAAATAAAGGAAATTCAAAAAATAGTTCCTTTATTTGATATGCACAAAAGGATGCATTTAAAAAAAAGTTATGTATTAAAAATCTGGTTTAAATATGCATGGGGAAATTGGACCCTTTATTGAAAAATTATATGAAAAAGGATGAAAACTTCAATTCTAGATAATTGAAAAATAACATTTCAATAAATTCTAAAATTCAAAGATTTGAACACAGAATACAGGTAACATTGTTGAAAATTTTGCATGTAGGAATTCTGAAATAATTTGCATAATTTTAATAATAACCTACTGACTTTAAGATTTTAAACTGTAAAGTAATTTTTTTTAAATGACACAAATGAGAATAATGGCTCTGTTCCGCAATATTTTTTCCGGACGTATTTCCGTGTTTGTTCCGATCTTTAGTTTTATCTCGAAATCAACTTCCGGGGCGTTCAGGAACGCAGTCTTTGCAGTACACCTTGATGAATTTTACCGATAACAACGATTTGCAATGACACAATACAGTGTACCATTCAAGTAGAGATGTTTGAGTTACTTGGTTGAAGTTCTCATAATTGTAAGTATATGATTGACAGTTCTGTATGCGTCGTTCTTTATTTTCAGGGTACATTTCTTCATTTTTTGGCACATTTTTTTTCGCGCCGGGTTTGCCGTTAATTGTCTTTCAGTTTCATTTTCTGACCAGTAACGTCAAATTGATAAGTTTTGCACAATGGTTTAAAAAACTTGAATTTGTCAGGGTTCTAGGTAGGAATTTACCTGAGTATGTCCCAAGTGAATGACAATGAATGTAGTAAATAGAAAAAAAGAGATAGACTTTAAAAGAGTAAATGTGCATGGGTCAAAATTGCACACAATACATGTACATGGAAAAAAATTATCAATGATCAGGCCTTTTATTCCCGTTCTTTATCTTGATAGTCCCTGGAGGGTTTTCAACAATGAATGAATTATTCATACCCTACAACAAGGTCAAGAAGGCGTCTAGTGCGAGATTACTCTGACATCCAATGGCTGATTTGCCTGACAAGCTGGGCCTTGGTCCCTAGCACCCACTTCAGTGGTATTTAAAGTATTGTACTGTGAGTAAATTAAAGGTAAAAAAAATATTACTTCTAAGTCTAAACTAAAGTTAAAATAGAGAATGGAAAGTTTAAACACGTTAAAAAACCTAAACAGTCAGGTCCTTCATTAATCAGTAGGTACACAATGTATATATGTAAGGGTACTTTCATTCCACCATGTTTTTATTCCGGGTAGCTGTTTTTCCCATGAGAATATTGGATGTAAATAGTGTGAAAGGGTCGATCTTGATATTGTTGTTTTTGTTTATTTTAGACCGATTTATTGTTTACATAAATAAAAGGATAAAATTTGATTTCCAAGGAACCAGTTTAAATAATCTGAGTCAATCTAATGAATAATGAGTACTAAAACACTTCATCAATGTATGGATATAAAGCACTAGAGTAATCAATCCTGGTATAAAATAACTAGCTATAGTGCAATCATTCTGGTACAAAATCACTAGTGTAATCATTCCTGGTTCAGAAACAAAAGTGTGAACATTCCTTGGACGAGAACTCTCCATTTATTACATAGATCAACTATGCACGTTTCAATTACATGAAAAAATATCAATAAGCCCAATTTTATATATATTTCCCCTTCAAAAAAGCTTTTTTAGAATGTTATAGTGACTGGTGGATGTTTTACACTGGACCAGGATAAAAAAAAACCTAGAGAATTTTTGTTGGTGGATAAAAATCACTAGGTATTTTATTCCTCCGGATAAAGTGCACTGGCAGAATCAAACCACTGTTACAATATACACATTAAATGGTGCAAGAAAATTGATACCGTTAATTTTATTAAAACTACACTAAAATGTAACAATGAGGTATAAGCATGATAAGAACAGGGTGGTGCTGATATTGAAATTACAATCACACAAGATCATTATCTGTTAATTAGGAAAAAGATAATCAAAATGAAATTAAACATGTTAAAGCCGTTGTAAAAAAAATTGTAATGAAGGCATGAATTTATACTTTTGAAGTAAAAATTGTTAAAAATTTTCAAGGTAAGGGTTGAGCTGAAAAATTTACGGTGGAGTAGCTCCACCATTAAATATCCTCTGGTGATCCATAATTAACTACAGTAACTACTTGTATATTCATGAAATTTGTATGGCACCAATTTTTATACAACCCCAAAAAAAATTTGGGATCGTATAATGGTATAATGTCGTCGTCTAAGTCGCCTGCGTCGTCGTCGTAAGAAAACACATTGGTTTCCGGATAATAACTTTAGTTTAAGTAAATAGATCTTTATGAAATTTTTTCAGAAGGTTCAATACCACGAAATGAAGGTTGGGATTAATTTTGGGGATGAAGGTCCAAACCGTTTAGGAATTAGGGGCCCAAAAGGGGCCCAAAACAAGCATTTTCCTAGTTTCAGGATAATAACTTGTGTACAAGTATTTCAATTGCTCTGAAATTATATCACAATGTTTAAAACCACAAGTAGAAGGTTTGGATTCATTTTCAGGGTTATGGGGCCAAAGTTTAGGAAAACAAGCATTTTTCAAGCTTCCAGACAATAATTTAACTTGTGTGTAATTGTATGGATCTCTCTGAAATTGTACCACAACGTACCATATAACAAAGGGGAGGCTGGGATTAAGTTTTTGGGTTAATTGCCCAAAATATGTAGGATTTAGGGGCCTTAAAAGGGCCAAAAAGAATCATGTTTCTAGTTTCCAAACAATCATGACGATAACTTGTGTTTAAGTGTATGGATCTCTCTGAAATTGTACTACAAGGTTCAATACTACAAAAGAAAGCATGGGAATGAGTTTAAGGGTTATTGCTCCAATGGGGGTTTGAAAAAGTGGGGGGGGGGGGATTTTTTGTTTACCATTTTTAAAGGGATTCCTTTTTTTTCAAAATTTTTTCAAATTTCAAATTTTGAAAAGTTTCAAGAAGAAATATTAAATTGCACAGTATTGTGCAATAGATTTGTTAGATCTTTGACCACATTAATTTTGTGACAAAAACCCATATTATGTAAAAAATTTGATCACAATCCAAATTCAGACAGTATCAAGCTTGAATATTGTGACCAAATTTGCCCACACTGTTCAGGGTTCGACCACTGGGGTCGTATATAGCTACCTGGTTTTTCCTGAAAAGGGCAGGGCGTTTAGAAAACAAGGCAGGGCGCCATACCATGCCAAAGCCCCCTTGTAGGAAATACTACATGTATTTTATGTAAATATGTCTCTAATGCATATGTAATTTCAGTATTGCTTTTAAATAAAATTAATGTGGCTAATTGAAACACTAAGTTTATAAAATTTCAACAAAACAACTGAATGTCAAAATTTTTAACCTTAATTTTCTCAAAAACAAGTACAAATCCTATATGCTTCATTTCATGGCAATTCAATATGAAACTGCATTGACTCCCCTTAAATGTGTTTTCTTAAACATGTTTTACATGATTTGCATAATTTACATGATTTTTAGTTCACCTGGACCGAAGGGCCGTGAGCTTTTCTCATCACTTGGCTTCCACCGTTGTCGTCGTCCGTCGTCGTTAACTTTTACAAAAATCTTCTCCTCTGAAACTACTGGGCCAAATTTAACCAAACTTGGTCCCAATCATCATTGGTGTATCAAATTTTAAAAATGTGTCCGATGACCCAGCAAACCAAACAAGATGGCCGCCATGACTAAAAATAGAACATAGGGGTAAAATGTAGATTTTGGCTTATATCTCTGAAACCAAAGCATTTAGAGAAAATCTGACATGGGGTAAAATTGTTTATCAGGTAAAGATCTATCTGACCTCAAATTTTCAGATGAATCGGAAAACTCGTTGTTGGGTTGCTTACATTGAATTGATAATTTTAAGGAAATTTTGCCTTTTTTGGTTATTATCTTGAATATTCTTATAGATAGAGATAAACTGTAAACAGCAATAGTCTTCAGCAAAGAAAGATCTACAAATAAGTCACCTGACCAAAATGGTCAGTTGACCAAATAAGGAGTTATTGCCCTTTATAGTCAATTTTTAACAATTTTCATAAATTTAGTAAATTTTTGTAAATTTTTACAAAATATTTTCCTCTTTAACTACTGGGCAAAGTTCATTTTAGATGGAGATAACAAGTGAAACTGCGAGCTACTGCTCACTGATGATACCCCCGCCGCAATATTAATAGTGTAAAAATATGCAAGTGTTCGGTAAACAGGAAGTTGTCGAGTGATGAATCTGAAAATGCATCACACGGTATAGCTGACTTATATAAATCCTGAAACCAAATTTCAGAAATCCTTGTATTGTAGTTCCTGAGAAAAATGTGACGAAAATTTTCAACTTGGCTATCATGTGTAAAATCAGACAAGTGTTCGGTAAACAGGAAGTTGTCAAGTGATGAATCTGAAAACGCATTACACGATGTGGCTGACATATATAAATGTTGATACCAAATTACAGAAAGGGTGGATGTGTAGTTCCTGAGAAAAATGTGACGAAAGTTTCATGGGACGGACTGACTGACTGACAGACAGAGGTAAAACAGTATACCCCCCCTTTTTTAAAGCGGGGGTATAATTATAAGCAGCAAGAATGTTCAATAAAGTAAGATTTACAAACACATCTCACCATCACCAAGATCACAGTGTTTTCATGAATCCATCTGTGTTCTATTGTTTGATGTGCACATAGACCAAGGTGAGCGACACAGGCTCTTTAGATCCTCTAGTTAATATGTACCTGTAACAAGTATCCTGATGTAAATTATATTTTTTCTTATGTATATTTATTCTTTCAGATTTGAAAATGTTATCAGAAGATCTACAAGAATCAGAAACAGAGGAACCACCCGATTTACATTCAAGTCTTCCAGAGTTAAAATTATGGAAAGTGACAAAACTTCAAGAGTGGTTAGAAAAACACAAATTGAAAAAGTCAGGATTAAAGGAAATATTGGTAAACCGGGTTTATCGAGCAATGTCTGGTTACATGGATTCAGATCCAGATAGCTCAGATGAGAGCTTAGGTGAGGATTTAATTCCTGTACATGAGATTTCAAATTGGAAGACACTAGACTTTAGTGACATTCCAAATGGTTTGGCCTCAAAAGATGTAGACGGTTATTTTCTCTACCAAAAAAACCCTACAACAGGAGCAAGATTGCACTTTGACCGACAAATGAAAAAGGCAAAACGACTATGCAATGAAGGGTTTATCAGAGATATACTATATAGTGATTTATCAGACTTTTGCTATATCAAGTCCAAGTGTTTACCCTCTATGAAACAGTCTGTTAGTATTGGGACATCTGGCATGACTGCCAAATTTTATAGTTTAAATGTATGCCTAGGTAGAAAATTTGGAAATATCTTCAATGCTAGATGCAACTGTAAGGCAGGTGGGGCTGGTCTCTGTGCGCATGTAGGTGCTTTACTGTATACTTTAGTTAAAACCAAAGATTCATGCACATCAAGTGAGTGTACTTGGGATCGTCCTAGACCTCTGCAGCGAAAGCCAAGTCCTGCAAGAGTCTGCGATATAACTTTTACTAAGACAGAAAAAGAAACACAAACAAAAAAAGTCCGACCATATCCTGGAATATACCAAGCTGGACCTATTAAGGAGATTCAGAATGAGACTTTTCTAGATGACATTTTAAAAGGGTTGGAGAATGCATATCCACAGTGTGTTTTATATCAGACACTTAGGTTTGAAAATGCAAATATTGATCCTTTTTTGGAATTGTTCTACCCGGACTATATGTTTTGTGACTTTGTAAGTCTTACACATGATACCTGTGTTAAAGACTTCACACACTTTTTTGACAACCTAAAAGTTACAGATGCAATTAGTCAAACCCTTGAAGAGGGAACAAGAGGTCAAAGTGTAAATACAAATTGGATAAAGGCTCGAAAAAACTTAATAACAGCATCTGTTATGGGAGAAGTTTATAAAAGAAAAAAGCTTGTGCCAGACAATTTGTTGAAAAAAATTTGTGGCTATGTGACTGTTCCAGATAGGGTCAAGAGCATAAAGTATGGACGCAAATATGAATCGGTTGCTGTAAGTCAGTACATTCAGAAACATACAAAGGAATGTGGAAATACTACAGTCGAGTCTCGTGGACTATTAGTCAACCCCAAATATCCCTTTTTAGGGGCTAGCATCGATTCACTGGTCACTTGCAACAAATGTGGTGTTGGCTTAGTTGAAGTAAAATGTCCGTATGGCTCAGACAGTAAAAAGGAACCATGGAGGAATAAAACTCCAGTTGAGTGTGCCAAAGATACCAACTTCTGTTGCAATGAAGTAGATGGACAGCTTGAATTAAAAGACACAAGTAATTATATGTATCAGGTTCAGGGTCAGTTAGGAGTGTATGAACTGAACTGGGTAGATTTTGTAATTTGGACTAAAAAAGGTATCAGTGTAGAGAGAATTAACTTTGATGAATCTACATGGAATTCTATGTTGCAAAAGCTCAAAGAATTTTATATTGGTTGTGTTATACCAGAAATATTTACAAGGAGAGTAGAACGGGGGAAACCACTGTATTAGAATTTAACTTGTTAACTACCATTTTGACTATCAGAAACCTACTTTAATATACATGTATATCCAAAATAGCTGATATAAATATAAACAGCAATAAATGTTCCCTTACTTTTTTAAAAGGTGGTACTGAACACCTTGACTAAAATTTATTTGGCTCATTTAATTTCATAAAATTTTTACAAAATATTAACTTTGACACTTTCATGACTTTGACAAAAATATAAAAATTTCCAAAAAACTTTAACCACACACTTTATCAGAAAAAAATCATTGAATATATAGCAGTTTGACAAATATTAATTTTGATCATTGAGAAGCTTATAAATAATTTTTAATTCCTAGTAATTATTCACACATTTGTCCTTTAGTCTTTTTAATACTATACGGTAGTTATCATGGTTAAATCATACCACAAACAAATTTTTCTATGACTATTATCTCTCATTTTTTGGCACTTGTATACATGTAAATGAAACAAACATAAAAACATCCAAAAACTTTGATCATGTTAATGGCAATAGTTTATAGCATAAAGCATTATGGAGTAATTCTTTTATTAAGGTAGAAAAGATGTCATTGATGGATGAGTTGGTGTTTTATATTACATGTAAGTGGCAAATATTATCTTTACCTATCATGCCTATGGCATGTACATGTATGATATTGCAAGTACTCGACATGTCCGTTTACTCAAATAATTTGTTTGTAAACATGAATTGTTATTATATATATTATTAGCATGGGGCTATGACAGATGTATAAGTTTTACCAAAAACATTATGGGAAGAGCCATTGTTTAATGTAGTTTCAATTTTGCTTTATTTGATCAAAGCACTTTTATTTTCATGTCGTCGAAATGATTAATTTCTTATTTTAATATAAGTAGCATTTTCAAATTTTGGAAAGGCTTCAGAGTTTCAGAAACTATATATATATAATAATAACCTCTCACTACACATTTCTTTTATACTGGACCTATATATAAGACTTTCCATTGGTATGTACCAGTTGATTGTGCAGCATTGAGGCAAATTAAAGTTCATCTCGAGCTCTTATTCATATTTTTTATTTACTTTGGAAATTTTTTATTGAGGATTATTTTGATTTTTGAGACTTTTACATTATGATTTTTTAAATTAAGTTTTTTGAAATTAAGTTTTTATGATTTAGGAGTTTTAACATTTATTATTTTGACATTTAAGGAATAACTGTAATATTTTTTCTGTCTATGAAGAAATAACATAAAAATTTGGTGCAGACTGAATAACCACGTACAAATGTAGCGGGTTATTTTAAAGTGTACACCACATATTTTATGTTATTTCGAATAGACAGAAAAAATATTACAGTTATTTCTTATAATTTAATTCTAAATTTCATTTTAAACCGGAGTAAATCATGAAAAAATGTCACGGTCACATGACTATATTATGTCTATGGGCTGATAAACAAAACGACGTCAGCCAATCAGAAGATGCGTTACATCCAAAATCAAATTATTGTAAATTGTAAGAAATATTTTTTCCCCCCATATTTTTGTACTTAAATGAGAATCTTATTATTGCTGTATGACATTGTTTATTAATTGATTTGTTATCATGGTTATCATCATTCATCAAAGGTGTTATTGTTAATTAAATTATTTAAACCTTCTTGGTGTTTTATCATGTTTATCATAGATGTCGGAAGATGTGGTATGAGTGCCAATGAGACAACTCTCCATCCAAATAACAATTTATAAAAGTAAACCATTATAGGTCAATGTACAGCCTTCAACACGGAGCCTTGGCTCACACTGAACAAAAAGCTTTAAAGGGCCCCAAAATTACTAGACGTGTAGAATCATTCAAACGGGAAAACCAACGGTCTAATCTACATGTATATAAAAAACCGAGAAACATGTATAAATTACATAAACAAACGACAACTACTGTACATCAGATTATGTATGCCTATCAGAACATTGAGTCTAGCTATAGACTCATGATACTGACCTCTTGTCCCTTTGTTCAGGTACAATGTACATGTACATACTATTTAGCCCCTCTTCTTATCTTATTATATTTGTTGAATGAAATGATTGTATGATACATGACTGCCTGGTCGGTTCATCTCAGTTGCAGGGTTCAATAGTCAAAGTTAAGTTTTCATGGTTAGTATAAATGAAATAAATATTAATAAAAAGATGTGGTACATGATTGCCAATGAGACAATTTTCCACATGAGACTAAATTTAAATGTCACAGAAATTTACAAAGACCTGTATGATCTTCAATAGTGAGTGAAACCCATATTGCATAGTAGGATATAAAAGGCCATAACCATGCTAACTGACAAATGTAAAACAATTGAAACCAGAAAACTAATGACCTGATTTATGTACAAAATAAAGAAAACAAACAAAAATAAAAGAAGTCATGCCAAAACATAAATCCAAGAACCATAACTCTGGACAAAATCATCAGACTTAAGACAAAATTCGAAATTGAAAGGAATCGAGTCATTATAAAATTATATACATTACCAAATATCAAATCAATATCTTCATGAACAAATAAATAAAAAAGAGTGAGAAACTGATAAGTCGGACTGACAGATGGACAGACAAACTGTTTACACCTAAAATTTCTCTCCAAAATACACATCTGTTGAGCATGTTGAGGATGGACATGGCGGATGAAAGTGAATTCAAAATAAATGAGGCAGGAACTGAATGTTTTTGTCAATCGAGTTGAAATACTTTTTCTTTGGTAATTTTAGGTTCTATGTTAATTAAAGTTTGTAAAATCCAAGAGGCCAATAAAATCAAGAAATGATTAAAAAAGTTTCATCATTTTTATTAACAGGATATAACCAAAAAAAACATAACATGAACACATTGCTTACTACCTTTTGAAAAGAATTCAAAACCGAGATTGACAGTTTTTTTTGCTCTGCAAATAATTGCAGGAAATATAGTTATTAGTTTCTGTCATAAATACAGTTTGTTTTACATTTTTTTTGGAGGCTCAGGTTCAAAAAAGATTTTATAATGATATAACAAATGATAAGGAAATGAAGATAAATTACTTTCCATGTAAGAGTAACCCTTTTAGAAGGCGTACACCAAAAAAAAATTATTCAAATATCAATAATAATAAATTTAAAAAAATAGTATATCAACACCGTGTTTAACCAGATTTTGTTGCACTCCGGGGGATCCTGACAGTAGACACTTTCCATTTACAACAGACAGAACAGTTGAAAGAAATTATATGAATTATAAAATGTAGGTTAAAGTTTTTAAATAATATAATCATTTGATAATTAAAGTAAAGGTTATTTTTTTCATATAAGTGTTGATTCTTTTGACAAAAATACACCAAGTATATATTAATTTTGTTAAAATAAATTTGTGTTTTAATTTTTTTTAAAAGAGTTCCCATGATTTAAATTTTTTTATTTTTAATGACAGACATGACAGACATACTGAAAATAACTATATGTATAATTTTAGTCATATTTTTCTATCGATTCTGCTTTTAAGCATACAAAAAAGTATACAACAATTTCAACTGATTATGTTGCATCCCTGACACTGTTTTATGTACAACCATTAAAAACAAAAGATATGAATATCTTGGAATTTCCATTATTTGGTCTTAATTAATAAGTTTTAAATTTTGGAAGTTAAATTGGCATGATTAGCAAGCAAAATACATGAACATGATTTAGGTAATTTTTTTCATGTTTTATTTAAGAAGTGGAGGCAACAAATTTGTAAATGCGGCACAAATGAAAATCATTTGCTCTGATAAATGAGCCTCAGATATTGGTAAACGAGAGTTAAGTATATTATAGTTTTTTATTTGCTCCATTTTCATTTCCACAACTATTCTTGCAGAAGCAATGCTATTGGTCTTAAAAAATTCCAGGTGTGACATCTGTTTCTTCGTTGAGACTCTTGGTGGCATATTTAGTCCCACATCGGCTGGAAGCAGGTCTTCTACGGTGAAGCCCTTATCAGCCATAATTACATCCCCTTTGCTAAGTTTTGGCAAAAATTCATCATGTTGCACAATGTGACGATCTGACACATTTCCTCCCCACAGTCTAGAAATGAAAGTTACCATGCCACTTGGTGTTACACCAATCAGTACCTTGAAGGTGTTAGAGTGCTTGTATTCAGACCAAGTCATCCATTGAGCCTTTAATGATGAAGGTTTTTCAATGTAAAATTCAGTGCAATCTACCACAATTCTTGTATCTGGATGCCCAGTGAAAAGTTTTGGCAAGTTACAAACTATTTGTTCTCGTGTTGGCCAGGTTACTAATGATTTGCAATTATCAAATAGAAAGTTAATCCAAGTGTTCATTATACGAGAAACAGTGGATTCAGACACTCTAAAAATATCAGCTAAATGTTCCTGCAGAAGTCCTAGTCGCAATCGCATCATAACCATAAAGAATTCATCAATTGGTCTTAAAAAGCGTTTTCTTCCTGGTTTTAAATTTCCTTCTTGTTGGTAGGATTTTTCACCCATGGATCGGGATTCTCCTTCCCAATAATTCAGCTTATCTGCTCCATGTTTAAGTAGTACTGAAAAGAACATCCAAAAAACACTAAAATTAACAAATCCAGTGTAAAATCTCACTTTGGCATTATCATGTTTCACATTTTCAATTGTTATTTGTGGCAAGTCTGTCTGAATGCCTACACTCACAGAATGGATCTTGATATCTGTCTCAATATTGTCTGTTGTTGTACATGTACTTGCATTGGTTGTAAATGTAGTAATTTCAGTTTGTGTACAGCTTGTCCTGAATGAACACGTATTTACTTTGTCAATGTCAGAGGCAATATTAAGATCCTTCATGATACATGTACTAATGTTTGGTATTTTTATATTTTCATTTTCGTCTAACTCCGCTGTGTCAGTATTTGTATTTTCTGAATGGACTTCTTTTCTAAAAAGTGGACGACGTGTAGTCACCTTCTTCATTGGCTTAGAAGGAAAGATAGTTGGAATTGATTCATGTGTAAATGGTCCATCAAAATGAGCACTACAAACTCTTGTACTGTCATTAACAATTAAGTTTGCCCTCACATTTTTAAGTCTCTGAATCCATAGTTTTTTAATATGGGCTTTTTTTTCTGACATGGGAATACGGTGAAGTATAAATTTTGTTCCATCTGGTCCTATCTTGTCAGATGTATGACTGCATCCTGGGACACAACAATATTTCTTTCCAGTGCTGAAAAATATAAAAATAAACATGATAAAAAAGGTCATTTTATTATTTTATTTCTAAACAATCAATGTAATATAATTGGATATGTTGTCAGACAGTTAGAATTTTAAAATAATTTTTATCAATTTTTTTTTCATTGTATTAATTTAACTTACTTCTTTTTTTTTTGGAGGGGGGGGGGGGGGTCAAATGTGTTCAGATAGGTACACAATAGATTGAAAGTTCTGTCATTTTAGCAGAAAAGTTGGCATCCCAATTTATAGCACTTGACTAAAGTGCAGTATTACTGCCAGTAACTGACTAACACAATTAATAAATTGATACATATAGATTGCTATCCGGTCGTTCCGGCCACATACCGATCCGGCCCCAAGTCAATCCGGCCCAAAGTCGATCCGGCCCAAGTCGATCCGGCCCACGTCGATCCGTCCCCAAGTCAATCCGGCCCCATAATAAAATATGAATTAACTATATTGATTTTTGAGGAATTTGTCACAAATTTTAACAGAATGGATGACAACAGGTCAGTGAAGTATTGGAGTGGCCAGTTAAAGAACTATTTTAAATCGATACGAAAATGAGTGTTATTGTGTCTGTTTGTATCGCAGTTTCTACATTTTTAAATTATGAAGTTATTTTCCATGAAAACTTTTACTTTGAATTTCATGGCGATTTTTATTTTATTAAGTTCACACAATGGACCTTGTAAAACTTGTAAGGATCACAGTCAATTGAAAGAAAATGCTTTGAATTACTGCTGACAGAGATTATATTGTATTTTATGTCTCTGTTGCTGATTAATTAATGTTGATGTCTGAATTTTTTTATATACGTTTTAATACAGTGGCGGATCCAGGGGGGGGGGGGGGGGGTTCCGGGGGTGCGCACCCCCCCTTTATTTTTGCCGATCAATGCATTTGTATCGGGACATATGTTTTGCACCCCCCCTTTGCCCTGGGTTAGCATGGGTTAGCACCCCCCCTTTCGAAAATTCCTGCATCCGCCCCTGTAATATAATTATACCCAATGATCTTGAAAACTTGTAATAAAAACATAATCAACCTAGTTGTTTTGAACTCATCTAAAGAAAATATTTTCAAAGGCCTTTAATATTATTTTTTTTACCGTACACCTTTAACATTATAATAAAAATAATGAACATTTATGAATTGTATGAATTACAATTCATATATATATATTTCATAGAAATATATTTTTTATTGGTGCCGGATCGACTTTACATATGGGCCGGATCGACGTGGGACGGATCGACCCGAAAGCTATAGATTAAAGCCAATATAACTAGACATTCAATTTTGCCATTCTTCTTCTTTAAATCAAGTCTAAAAAATATCCCTGAGAGATAATTTCATCCCTCTATAAAGATATAAACACCATATGGTATTGTAGAGGGTTTGTTCCCAACCGGTTCTATAATGACGTACGGTTACGCTTAAAAAGTTAAAAAAACAAACATGTAATTTTGCATTTGGGCTTCTAGTTGCCTTTGGCACTCATATCACATATCAAATATAAATCTTAAAGTAAGATAACGCTATTCATGTCTGCCTTACCTTTTTTTCTTCGTTAACATAGTGGAGGATGCTGCGTTCATCTTAGCTGCTGATGATAGTTGAACGCCCCGGAAGTTATACCGGAATACTAATTTCGGAACGTATACGGAATTACCCCCGGATTTGCTATTGCGGAACAGAGCCATTGAAGTGAAGAATCATTATGGATATTAATTTGTTAGTCAATCATCTCGTTTTCTAATTTGTCAAATCTATAATGAAAATTTATCAGGTGTTAATAAAATTGAGAATGGAAATGGGGAATGTGTCAAAGAGACAACAACCCGACCAAATAAAAAACAACAGCAGAGGGTCACCAACAGGTCTTCAATGTAGCGAGAAATTCCCGCACCCGGAGGCGTCCTTCAGCTGGCCCCTAAACAAATATATACTAGTCCAGTAATAATGAACGCCATACTAATTTCCAAATTGTACACAAGAAACTAAAATTAGAATAATACAAGACTAACAAAGGCCAGAGGCTCCTGACTTGGGACAGGCGCAAAAATGCGGCGGGGTTAAACAAGACAACATAACTTCATATTTTTCCCCACTTTCTTGCCATTAAAGCTAGTTTAAAATCCGTGTTGTGCCATTTATCCCAAAATATAGTTTCATTTGAAAAATGAAATATAAGATAATGGTATTTACAAATAAACTTATTAATTGGTAGAAATTTTCGCCAAAAATAAATTTATACAGAGACAAAATTCATATTTAATTTACAATTTATTTTGAAATTAATATCTTTCAGACCTAAACATAGAATTAGTAACAAAAGTCTTATTATTTTTTAATGATCCCCTGCAATTATTTAACGTGTTTAATGCAAATTGCTGAAACTATTTCAATTTTATTTTTACATACCATTAACTGTGCTGTGTTCACAACATCTTATCTCCAGCGATCTAAAACAATGTTGTTGCTGAAACAAAGTTCTTGATTCCATAAATCAAAGAAATCAATAAAGTCCGTCTTTATGTTTGCATATCCAGTTAATCTGTCAGAATGATAAAGCATGTGAGACAACAGGGAACTAAGCTCCAAGTTACAGAATGCTATCTTCCCTTTATTCACAGCACATGCATCCTGTCAACTTTATAATTAACAAAACAATTACTAGTATCTCTTCATCAGGATGTTCATTGTAAAATTTGACTGGTCAGGGAAAGAAAGTGTTAGAACATTTTATGAAACATTTTGATTATGTTTATATTTTTATTTATTAACAAGATTTTCTAAAGGTGAGTCAGGTGAATGTTAGGGTGGTCCAGGTGGGCAAGGTATACAGGTGTGTTAGGTAAAACACACCACCTGGCTGGGTGA
Source organism: Mytilus edulis (assembly GCF_963676685.1). NCBI lineage: Eukaryota > Metazoa > Mollusca > Bivalvia > Mytilida > Mytilidae > Mytilus > Mytilus edulis. The sequence continues at coordinate 9,926,527 of NC_092351.1, read as the reverse complement.
AATATAACATCTGGCCACTGTTAACATGTAAGGTGCAATAATTCAGGTAAAATAACTAATAAAATATATATTTTTGCTATGATATTCAGTTCCTGAAATACTCCTTATTGACAAAAAATAATACTAACTAAATGATAAATGATAAAGGAAAGACCTTTGACCGTTCTGACCCTCCATTAATACTTTATTTATTTAAGGAATTATGTTTTCATCATGGAACCCTGCATTGTTTGTTTTATTCTATATAAAACTACATGAAGTAATTAAGGTAATTACTGGTGACCATTCAATCACATTTGTTTAAACATCACATCAGACTGTAGGGTGACATTTGTACAGTTCTATAATCTGGATCTTAATACTTTATCAATTTGTTTGAGGAAATCTTCAGGTCATAATGATAAGGCAATTTTCTTGATAAAACAGGTTTTTTTCTTCTAAAATTTTGTTAGTTATAGTTTGATATTGTATTCGAGGCAATTAAGACATTTTTAGCTCACCTGGTCCTAAGGGCCATGTGAGCTTTTCTTATCACTTGGCGTCCATGGTCTGTCATCAGTCGTCCGTAGTCGTTAACTCTTAAAAATCTTCTCCTCTGAAACTGTTGAGCCAAATTTAACCAAACTTGGCCACAATCATTATTGGGGTATCTTGTTTAAAAAATGTGTCCAGTGACCTGGTCAACCAACCTAGATGGCTGCCAGGGCTAGAAATAGAATATAGGGGGGAAATATAGATTTTGACTTATATCTCTGAAACCAAAGCATTTAGGGCAAATCTGACGGGGTTAAATTGTTTATCATGTGAAGATCTATCTGTCTGCAATTTAAAGAGTTATTGCCCTTTATAGTCAATTTTTTGTCGAGCCTGCAACTTTTGTTGCAGACAGCTCGACATAGGGATAGTGCTACGGCGGCGGCGGCGGCGTTAGCTCACTTCTTAAAAGTTTTATATTTTAGAAGGTGGAAGACCTGGATGCTTCATACTTTGTATATAGATGCTTCATGTTACGAAGTTTCCGTCAGTCACATGTCCAATGTCCTTGACCTCATTTTCATGGTTCAGTGACCTCTTGGAAAAAAAGTTCAAATTTTTTGTAATGTTGAATTCTCTCTTATTATAAGTAATAGGATAACTATATTTGATATGTGTGTACCTTGCAAGGTCCTTATGTCTGTCAGACAGTTTTCACTTGACCTCGACCTCATTTCATGGATCAGTGAACAAGGTTAAGTTTTGGTGGTCAAGTCCATATCTCAGATACTATAAGCAATAGGGCTAGTATATTCGGTGTATGGAAGGACTGTAAGGTGTACATGTCCAACTGGCAGGTGTCATCTGACCTTGACCTCATTTTCATGGTTCAGTGGTTATAGTTAAATTTTTGTGTTTTGGTCTGTTTTTCTCATACTATATGCAATAGGTCTACTATATTTGTTGTATGGAATGATTGTAAGGTGTACATGTCTAGCGGGCAGATGTCATGTGACCTTGACCTCATTTTCATGGTTCAGTGGTCAAAGTTAAGTTTTTGAGTTTTGGTCTTTTTATCTAATACTATATGCCATAGGTCAACTATATTTGGTGTATGGAAATATTTTATGATCTTTATGTCAGTCGCCCAGGTTTTATTTGACCTTGACCTCATTTTCACGGTTCATTGCACAGTGTTAAGTTTTTGTGTTTTGGGCTATTTTTCTTAAACTATAAGTAATGGGTCAACTATATATGTTGTATAGAAGCATTGTTAGCTGTACATGTCTGCCTGGCATGGTTCATCTGACCTTGACCTCATTTTCAAGGTTCATTGGTCTTTGTTTAGTTATCTTGGTTAATGTTAAGTTTATGTGACAGTTGTAATAAAGCTTAGCTTTATACTTAGAACTATCAACATAATATCAATGATTAGTATAGAAGGCGAGACATTTCAGCGTGTGCACTCTTGTTACATTTTTTCATAAATTTTTGTTATCTTTTACAAAAATCTTCTCCTCTGAAACTAAGACAAATTTAACCAAACTTGTCCACAATCATCATTATGGTATCTAGTGGTGTTCAATGACCCTGCCCTCAAATCAAGATGGCCAACATCATGCTAAAAATAGAACATAGGTGTCAAATGCAGTTTTTGGCTCATATCTCTAAAACCAAAGCAATTAAAGCAAATTAGATTAAGATTTGCCTGCCCTGAAATTATCAGACCATTCAGGCAACCTGTTGTTGGGTTGCTGCCCCTGAATTGGTAATTTAAATTTTTTTTTACAGCTTTTGGTTATTATCTTTAATATTATTATAGATAGAGATAAACTGTAAACACCAATAATGTACAGCAAAGTAAGACCTCAAAATAAGTCAACATGACCAAAATGGTAAAGTAAGATCTACAAACACACCACCATTACCAAAACACAATATTGTCATGAATCCATTCGTGTCCTTGGTTTAATATGCACATAGACCAAGGTGAGCAACACAGGCTCTTTAGTTTTTTAAACATATTGCATGGACAACAAGCTTATAATCTATTGTTGAAGGCCATTAAATGTTTTATTATCTTGTTGTTTGAATTATAAAGACCTACCTGTAGATTGATTTTCGGTGCTTAACGCCATCTAATCTAATCACCATTATTTAGTTGCAAGGTTTTATTTATGGATTGCCGACCGGTCTGAGGAGACCCACTTACCTTCGGCTGGAAAAGTGGCTATCCATGACAATTAAGATTGGAGTCAAATGGGCTGTGCTCAAAAAACTAAAACAGTAAATTAGAATACTATTTATAAAGAGTTCACTTCACCTATTTATGAATTTGATATGTCAAACACTGCAAATAATATTCAAAGCAGAAAAAAAATGGGCAAAAACTATCCTCCTTTTCACACCACCCCGTTTACTCCATAATCATTTCCTTTTGACGTCTGTGTAATACCTCAGTTGAAATGCTTTGACTACGAAATGTCTGCATCAGACTTAATAAAATATGTATCCAATATGAAAAGGATATTTGTAAGAATATCTGACTTAACTTTATTTGATGAAATATTTGTTTTTTCGCAATGCTTTAATTCTTTAAAGCATATTTTTAGTATTTTATTGATAAATTCTATGCGAATCAAGTATGCAACAAACAAAAAAACATTGAAGAAAGAAGTTTCCAGTTGGTATTGAGTATCCCAAATACAAAATGAACCTGAAAATTTGGTTAAATATTGTTTTTCATGTGTACATTTGAAATACAACAACTGATTGTGAGATCATTGTTTGTAATGACACTTTCAACCTTGTGGCTTTTCAAAAAACAAAAATGATATCCATTAACCTATAAACCATTAAAGTTTTTGTGTTTTGTAGACCCAAGAAGAAGTTAATGATCTAAAGCATGCAGCACCATTTCAGAACATCATACCGAAACCATTCATACCAATTAAAGGTAAAGTGATATTTGTTATATCTAGAATCATTCCATTTATAATAGGAGAGTTCTTGGATAGCTGTTTCAATGTGTAGATTGAAAAAGAGGTAGCATGCGAAATTTTTATACTGACATGCCTACACCTCCTTATACAGTTGACCACACAGTTCTAGTTTGACTTCCTCACCCTGATCGATAACAAGTAAAATTGAGAATGGAAATGGGGAATGTGTCAAAGAGACAACAACCCGACCAAATAAAAAACAACAACAGCAGAGGGTCACCAACAGGTCTTCAATGTAGCGAGAAATTCCCGCACCCGGAGGCGTCCTTCAGCTGGCCCATAAACAAATATATACTAGTCCAGTGATAATGAACGCCATACTAATTTCCAAATTGTACACAAGAAACTAAAACCAAAATAATACAAGACTAACAAAGGCCAGAGGCTCCTGACTTGGGACAGGCGCAAAAATGCGGCGGGGTTAAACATGTTTGTGAGATCTCAACCCTCCCCCTATACCTCTAACCAATGTAGTAAAGTAAACGCATAACAATACGCACTACTGTATGGTGACATCACTGTATGGTGACATCATCCAAATGTTGATATTTTTGTGCAGACGATGTTGTACTGCTCCCAACACTGCAAAGATTTCTGATGCTACCCTGTAATGTTTTTGTGTAAATTGAAATCGGACATAGTAAAACAGACTTAGAACTGAAGTACTTTATATCACTCAAAACTAAATACAGTCACAGAACCTCATACTTAAACCATTCATACCTCAATACTGCATTATGGTTGGCTCTGACCAAAGAGTATGTTGTATCTAAATACTAGTCTTGCTTATTAACAATTGTTGATATATAACTTAATGTCAAAATCATACCTCTCAACAGTTCATTTATAACATTATATCAAGAAACTTAAAAACCAAACAAGTTTTACGCTTAACCAAAATTGTTTATAACAACCAAAACTTATGTATACTATTATACCAAATTATCATATTAATTAAAGGCAATTATTCAATGACTTTTTTTTTAAACACATCTAACATGTCTAAGTTTTATTTTTATAGTACCAACTCATTCATTTGAATTCTGTTTGTAAATGTATATATGTTTTCAGAGGGTGATAGTAGAAAAGAAAAGGAGCAAGAGTTAAAGGTAGTGATGAAGAAACTGGAACAGAAGTATGCACCATTACAAGTGGTCCCTGTCATTGAAAAAATAGGAACTGAACAGGTATGGCCTTCGTTTAGGAAAAACTGGGTAAAGAAGACAATAGGATTGACTAATGGTCCACATTTTAGTCTGGTGTACAAATAGATATTATAAACAGAATTAATTTAAATTTGTACATTTTACCTCGATCTTTCTGCCTAATATTTTCAAGATCATGGACAGGACTTGATACTAGAAAATATTAGGCAATGATGTCATGTATCAGTGCAGTAACATCACATGCTCAAGCAGGGGTCCAAATTTAAGCTTTTTTGTATGCTGGCCAGTCAAACCAGTAGACTGTTAATCTACTGGTCCGGCTCTAAATTTACTGGTCCTGCATAAATTACATTCATTTGACAAACACTTATATACATGATAGATGTTTACTTTTATTTCCTGCTTAATTTTACATATGTTAGACAAGAATAAGAGATCCTGATTTTGATAAAGGCGTTTATAATCTCAATGATTTTCTTTCTCAAAATCAGGACCAAGGACAGAAAAATGTCAACATTGTCTTCCACATCATCACAATCCTCACAACCATAGGATGCCTGACTGTGTGACCTGGAGCACTGTCCAGAAATGTTTCACATTTCAATAGCTGGGACAGGATCAAAAGATGCTATATCTTCAGTGTGAAACATGATGAATATTAGATCTGACAAAAAAGTTGGATGTAATTTAGATCAACTATATAATTTAACCATTTGAGATCTTTTTCACAAGATTTTTTGTATTTACGTTTCCTTTTGTCAATTTCATAAACTTTATTCCAATCTTCCTTAAGTTTTGAATGTCACTTATTTTATTTTTTTTGTCCAGTGGATTTAACTCCTTCCAAATTTCTACAGAAATAGTACTTGATTTCGCAGGTAAATTTTTTGGTAAACAATCTGAGATTGCAATGCAATCAGTGATTTTTATAGACAAATTTCTACTTGTCCGCCGGACCACCAGCTAACAAAATCTACTGGTCCGACGCAAATTCTACTGGTCTCGGACCACCAGACCAGTGCTCATTTGGAAACCCTGTGCTCAAGTCCATCTGGGACATGCAAGCAACTCCATTCATACAACTGAACAACTATCCCATCAATTTGTAGAAGTAAAATTAGTTTCAATAACTATTTCATTTTAATTCATATTCTCAACCAAAAAAAACTAGAGTTAAGACATTGGTCATTTCAGGGACTTTTATAGCTGACTATGTGGTATGGGTTTTACTTATTGTTAAAAGCCATAGTGACCTATAGTTGTTAATTTCTTTGTCATTTGGTGTGATATGGATAGGTGTGTCATTGAAATCATACCACATCCTCTTATTTTTGAATTTTTGACAAAAGAATAGCGTCTAGATCTGAATTACCTATTAAAATATCAATATTTGTTTGTTACAGCAAGTATCAATAGCAGGAGAAGGAGACCTGTTAACTAGGGAGAGACTTTGTTGTGGACTGTCCATGTTTGAAGTAGTCCTTAGTAGGATCAGGGAATATATTGATGACCCTCTGTGGAAAGGTCAACCTCCAGCCAATGGTGTCATGAATATAGATGAGTGTACTGAGTTCCACAGACTCTGGAGTGCTATACAGTTTGTCTTCTGTATCCCTGTTGGGGATAATGAGTTCACTATTGAGTAAGTTGATCCCTTAATAATAGACTACTTTTGACTCAAATTACAAGTAAAAGCAACTAAAAGACATAGAGTCAAGCTTACAACCTGTGCAATAAGGGGCAAACGTTAAATGTATTCTGTTGATTTTGTAATGTATTGTAAAAATAAAAGTTAATTTTTTTCCCACATTGTACTGATTGTTGAATTGAATTTACTTCCTTTAGGTACTCTTACTTGACCGAGTACCACAATGTCCTACCATCAAGTAGGTATCTGTCGAAAAATTATATACTCATGTCGTCATATGAAAATAGACTATTATATAATGAATATTGCAGAGTATTTAGTTTCATTCACTTTCTTTGACAGTTGTCAAAGTTATTCTTTTCTTGTAGAATAAGCTCGCCATGTTCCAATATGTCTCCTCCTGGAATTATGTAGTGGGAGCAACTTTGTTGTTTTTATGCATGCAAAGTACACTTTATAACATTCAAAGGAAAACACAAAAATGTTATGCATGGGAGAAATATTCTATTTTTATGTTACCTACTTATGTATATATATAAAACTGAATTCCAAATTTTTACAACAATCTAAATTTATGGACTCAACAATGCAAATTACATGTGAGCAATTTTATAAGACTGTAATACACCTTAGTCATCATGAATATTCATTAGATATTAACAACAAATTAAAAAGTGCTATATTTAAGAATGAATTTTAATGTACCGGTAGAATAGATCAACAAGTATAATTTGATCTTTCCATTTATCAGTAATGAAAAATATATAGACATTAGGAACACTTTTAGAATTTATCCATTTTAAAATTGACTTCTTTTAAAAAAGATTCATGTATGACATTTTTTTCAGGGAACTGTATGGAGAAGGACTAAACTGGGCAGGCTGTGCTCTCATAGTACTGTTATCCCAACAGAGAAGATTTGAAGCTTTAGATTTTAGTTACCATATTCTCAAAGTAAACAGGGTAGACATGAAAGATGAGAATGTTAAAGGCATTGTAAGTAGACTGATGGTTTACAGGTTTATCATTGCAAGTGGCAGAATGTTTGTATTACAACATAGCATGAATATATAAAATCAATATACTGAATCAACTTAATTGGAGTTTTAAAGCAAGTTAGATTGGTTGATATTTATTTTTAATTGCAAGATTTTGAAACGAAATGCATTCAGAAGGGAATGTTTTAAGCAAACTGTTAGGAGTGGAAGACACATTTATTCCTCTTTCAAAGAATTTAACACTGAATCATCACAACTGCTAACATATGGGTTGTGTCGGGAAATGGTGTATAAATTCACAAGTTTGTGTTTTTGTTTGAGGATGTCTACTGCGACAATGATACATTTTAGTAACATTCTAAATGATATATTTTGTTTCCTTTTTTTTAGCAACTGAAGAAGATGGTGGACAGGATAAGAAAATTTCAGATTTTGAACAATCAAATATTTGCTGTGTTGAACAAATACCTCCACACAAATGATGCTGATAGTATGCCTGTAGAACATGTCAGGTGCTTCCAACCTCCCATTCATCAGTCCTTAGCTACAACCATATAGGTCATTATTTAGGACATTAAAATAAAAACAATTATATTTGTGTATGCCAAACTGATCTGTATTCTTTGAACTTAGCTTGTTGTGTGCATGTTTATTCCATTGTATGGACAGATGAAGAATTAACTTCAATAAAAAGATAAAATTTTTATTTGTAAAATATGTAATCATTGATACTATGTAAATTAAATTTTATAAACCTGTCAAAAATATGTATAATCACATAATCAATAATGCTAATATATTGACATGATAAAAACAAATTATGATAAAAAAAACATGCACAATAGTCAACAGATATAATATTGTTTTTTTTTTCATTTTGTGCTTTACAATTATGATTCAACATAATTTAAGTATGGAAAAAAATTTACTGAATTAAATATCAGTGGCAGATCCAGCCATTTGAAAAAGAGGGTTCCCAATCCAGGACAAAAAGGGGGGGGGGTTCCAACTATATGTCCCCATTCAAATGCATTGCTCGTCCAAAAATATGGGGGTTCCAACCCCTGAAACCCTCCCCCTGGATCCTCCACTGAATATAGAGGATTTTGTATTGGCAATCTATAATATATATATAAATATATATATATATAAATTGATTACAAAATATTTTGTAGCTGGAGAAAAATTATAGAAATTTAAATTTTGTATTTGTTATAATTGGCCCTCAGTTAAATCATGTTTTCAAAATGAGGTCCTTTCTGATATGACTGTTTTCTAATTGTAGCATCATTGACAAGAAATCAAATTTTTAATCAATCCATTCAGTTTGATTGTATTGTTCATTAAACATTGTGCAATAAAAAAATTCTCTGTCAGTTCAATGATGATTGATGAAATGTCTGTTTTGTCCTTTACTGATTGATTTTGACTCATTTCCACACAAATCAAGAGAATACAATCAAGCAAATAAAATACTGCAATAATGAATATTAGAAATTATTGTGTACCATGTGACTGCAATAGCTACTGAAAGAATTTTAATAGAGCTTCTGAATGTTTATTGTACATTCTTATCAGCTTATTAAATAGACAATAATTTATCACTTGCTTTTTTTTTTATCTAAAGCATCATGTGAGGTTGAGAAGCAAAGTGTCATCTTGTTAAGACTGCAACCAAATAATTCAAAAAGCAAATAACATCTAGAGGTGTACTTTGTACATACTATAGTGTTATTAACTGGCTGTTTCTGTATTGGCCCTGTTATATATTTAACCTGTTTATTTAATGATTTTAATTTAAAAAATATAATACAAATGTTTTTATGCATAAAGATACCACCAAAGGTAGTAATGGGGTAAGAAAATTGAATCTGGAAGTGAACGTCAACTGGCTGTTTCTGTATTGGCCCTGTTATATATTTGAGGTTTGCTGTATTGGATTTGAGACTTGAAGAGTCGGGGGCCAATACAGCTGATCGAGAATCTATAACAGGGCCAATTCAGAAACAGCCAGTTCATAAAACTTTTATTAAATGACTATAAGAAAATTAAAAACTGAAAGTTAATGACTCTTAATCTTTCAAGAGTTGTTCCTAGGGTTCTTGGTTCTTAACGTGAACATGACGCGACACTCTCTTCACTATCGAGGCATGAGCCCATGGGCCAATATGGCTTTTTTCCATACTGGCCCTGTTTTTTCCGTTTCAAGACTTTAAGACGTTACAAATCATTGCACATCATTTAACCTGTTTATTTTATGATTTTAATTTAAAAAAATATAATACAAATGTTTTTATGCATAGCGATACCACCAAAGTTAGTAATGGGGTAAGAAAATTGAATCTGGAAGTGAATGTCCTGTATTAGCCCATGAGCTTTTTTCCGTATTGGCACTGTTTGAAAAGCAATATTAACTGTTGATTTATATCGACAGTGGAACGTTTTCAGTATTGCACATGCTGATTTATCTGTATTAGGGCTTATTTGCTCGTATCATTTAATAAACTCTAATAATACAGCTTTGAACAATGTCAAGTGTCCATATATGAAACTCTAAATCATCCTTGTCCTGAAAATATCTAAGGAAGTTCCATAGATATAACATCTGCTATCAATGCTTTTTTTCCTCAAGGGCAAACTATTTAGATATAACTTAAGGCAGACACTGACATTGTTGCTGATATTTTATAAGCCCATCAATTTGTGTGGGTTTTAACTCATTTTTCAGCATAAACCTGCCAAATTCAATCTCAAACTGTTTAAGAGGATCGTGTATAAACATAGAATTAAATCAGTTCAGAAACTATAAAAAATGTTACAATTGAAATAAAACTGAATCCAGTATGTAAAAAGGAGACGTGAGGCTCAAGTTTCCTTGGCTTAATCATATTCTAACAACTCCAAACAAAATCATTAATATACAATAAAGATCTAACCAAAATAAGATATTTATTATAAATCAGTATATATTTTAAACATGATAAAACATTTTCTAATCCACCAGTCCATTGTAAGAACAAATATGCACACTTAGTGTTGAACAGAAGGCTATTTTTTATGCCCCACCTAGGATAGTAGAGGGGCATTATGTTTTCTGGTCTGTGCCTCCATTCGTTCATCCGTTCGTTTGTTCGTTCGTTCGTCTGACTTCAGGTTAAAGTTTTTGGTCAAGGTAGTTTTTGATGAAGTTGAAGTCCAATCCACTTGAAACTTAGTACACATGTTCCCCATGATATGATCTTTCTAATTTTAATGCCAAATTATAGTTTTGACCCCAATTTCATGGTCAACTGAACATAGAAAATGAAAGAGCGAAGTTCAGGTTGAAGTTTTTGGTCAAGGTAGTTTTTGATGAAGTTAAAGTCACAACTACTTGAAACTTAGTACACATGTTCCCTATGATATGATCTTTCTAATTTTAATTCAAAATTAAAGTTTTGACCCCCCAATTTCATGGTCCACTGAACATGGAAAATTATAGTGCGAGTGGGGCATCCGTGTACTATGGACACATTCTTGTTTACCTATAAAGTACTTTTAATTGTGACTTGGATGGAGAGTTTTCTCATCGGCACTGTACAAAAAATTGGGTCATAAATATTAATGTAAAGTAGTGATTAGGTCCAGCTGAAAAAGGTCCAAAATTAGCACTTCGGACGCTGTCTAAAGATTTCAAGACCCCCTTAACATCAAATTGTCCATATTTTGAGTTAGAGCTGATGAAGTTTTCTATAATTTTGATATAGATTGTCCCAAAAGTAGTACAACACACTGTAAAAATATTATTGAGAAAGTGCAGGTGGGATTTTTTTAATTTTCATTTATTGTCTAAAAGAAATGCACTACGAAATAACTGTGTACTCGGACCACATGGTTTGTAATATTTCAACTTTCAATTTTCTAGCTTGATCAATGTTGATACATTTTGTTTACAATAATACCACAGCTATAGCTGACCATATCATATTGATTTTGATCTTTGTTGAAGGACATCAGTGACCTATAATTGCTTTAATGCAAGTCAATTGGACTCTGGTGAATAGTTGTCTCAATGGCAATCATACCACATTTCTATATTTTTACAGATTATGTTTGATAGTTTTTGCATTGACAATCATTCCACATCTCTATATTTTTACAAATTTGTTTGATTTTTACATCTATCATTTTGTCAAGATGTGTACAGTGAATTCCCAGAAATTAACACATCTTTTTCTAGTTTCTAAACAACTAATGCTTGCACAGTGGTCATTTTTAGATGGACGATGACATTTGTCACATTCATAACCTCCATAACCATAATCCCTATACTTGCTAATATCTCTTTCCACAAGGTATTGTCCAAATTCTTCACTTTTGTCAGACATTTTTCCATGGAGGAATTGTAAATTTTCATCCCTATTACAAACAACTCCCATCAAACCATCAAACATTTCTTTTTCATATCTAAACACCATTGCAGTTTCCATCTTCAATTGATCTATTAATTGTATTCCGTCTTCAGTTACCAGATAGATGTTTCCAGCATTGTCTGCTGTAACCGTCTTAAGACCTACAGGATGGTAAGAAAAAATCTCAGATCCGTTTTCACTTACCAAACGGAATTTATCAGAGTGACAAGCAAAATTACCATTTAGTGTCAAAGCGAACGAACTACAATGTACAAACTTTATAAATTTCATGAGAAAACCGTTGCGATTATATTTATACAACCTATCATTATTTGCAATATATATGAAGTTTTCATCAGTAGTTATTGCCTTAAAACCATGATCAAGTTTTAAACACCATTGTCTTTCCATGGATTCTGTATCTATTAATTCAAAACTGTTTCCATACAATAACACTGCCTGAGTTGATTTAGGAATGCAGTTTAATACCATATTCATAGAAGGACTGTCATGAGTAGATTCGTTGGGCTGGTCACAGTATATGTTACATCCATTGATAAATGTTAATTCTTTTTCATCAAACATGTATTTTACGAGTCTGTAGTTGTTTTTGTATTTCGATGCCTTGTTTTCTTCTGTGTGTTCCTCTAGCATTGTCACATGACCTCCAATAAGTAAACAATTGTCATCTCTTACAGCAAGCCAAACGTGACGCAAATTCAATTTGGCATATTTTTCATTTCTATCAAAAAAATCTTTTGGGTCAAGCTGTATTTGTTGTAAGGTTTCTTCCAGCATTGGGAACTGTCGTACGTATTCTGTTGATGTGATTGTAGCTCGATTTCTCTGGACTGAGACGGCTTGTGCTGTGTTATCAAGATCTTTTTTAGTTGTAGAGCGTTTCGCTGATCTTTTTGACTCAACAATCTTGTAATGAACGGAAAGGAACCCTATCGCTTTAATTGCTTGTATTCCATGACTAGCTTCCTCTAGACTTATCTTTACTCTGGATGTTGGAGGAACATCTGCTAACATTTTCATAATTTCGTCCTGTTTTCTTCTTTGTTTCTTCAGGAAGATAAACAACCGACTTTCAGATCCATTATCAGTAATAAACTGCAAGGTGTTATCATCTCCTGCTACTTCTTTATCAGTTTTCAGTAATTCGGTCATTTCTTCTTCAATGAAACTCTTGTTCTCTTTTTCAATATTTGAAAGCTCCTGTAGCAGTATCTTTTCTAAGTTGTTGATATGTTCCATGAACTTTGATTTAGTATTGGCTATTTCCATTCTGATTCTTTGTTGTTGTTTTGTTACGTCTTCCTTTACACTTTGTCTTTCTTCTATGATATCTTTTAAAGATTCTCTTACTTCTTGCACTGTGCGCTTGTTAGATAAAAACAGCTCCGACTTACTCACTCCCTTTGACAAAACATTCACATTGGAAACATTTTTACAGTCCTTATGATCTGACTGGAGACATGTATGACAGCAAATGAGATCGTGGTCTAAGCAAACAAAATCTTCTCGGCAATCTGGATGTTTATTACATTGAGGTATTGACAGAAGTTTAGATTTTTCAACAGATATTTCCGTCATTTCAGTGACATGATGGTGTTGTGTTAATTTCATTGCTTTGTGATCCTTCAGGCATTTCCCACAAAGCCCATCCTCACAATCACTACACCAGTGTGTTAACTGGGATACAATATTTCTTCTTTCACATGGGTTACAGATGGATTCCATTTCACTTAGTCTGAAATAACATTAATCCAATTTATAAATTAAGATACAGTAATAGAAAGAAGATATGTGGTATCTGTCAATAAGTCATCAACTCAATAGTGAGATATATAACGAAAAGACCGCTACAAATGGAAATAGTATCCTGAACGATCAAGTGTTATGTGTAGGATAAATGATCATCTTCATTGTCATTTTAGGAACTCATAGTTATTACATTAATGCAATATTATACAAAAACGTAGATTTTGATCCTTTATACGGTGTTTCGTGAAACAAACCACTTTCTTATGTTAAATGGTGTTGCAATAAGTAAAATAATACTTCCATGATTCGATTGACTGCTTCAAAAAAGATTCGAATAGTTTCACATGTTTTATTAATATTGCTACAGTATTTAATTGATAATGGAAGCGGAGAATGTGTCGAAGAGACAACAACCCGACCAAAGATCAGAACACAGTCAACCAACTCAGCGGGGAAATCCAGCACCCAGAGTGTTTATTTATTTAAAAATTTGTTGATCTTTGGAAAGTGATATTGATCCTTAATCCAAGTGCAATACATCTAAGAAATCTAATATTATTTCGTATTTATATTCATTTCGAGGAAATGTTTTGAAGACATAGCAATCTTATGTAATGACTGTAGAATACCAGTCCTCCCTATTCTTCTAGGTTACGATCTCTTATACGGTGTATGGTGAAGCTCTGTCTTATGTCAAAATGGTTTATTAAGTAATATGTTTAACCTGAAATGGGTTTAATTACTTTCTATAAAAATGACTTACTATTTTCATCCATGACCTTATGTCCCACCAGGGATGAAGAGGATAAGGAAGTAAGAACTATTTTCATCATATCAGTTTAATTTATTTTTCAATTAGAATTATATGTATATATAGATACAAGAAGATGTTGTATGAGTGCCAAACAGATAACTCTCCATCCAATTCACTATTTGTAAAAGTCAACCATTGTAGGTCAAAGTACGGTCTTCAACACGGAGCATTGGCTCACACCGAACAGCAAGCAATAAAGGGCAACCAACAAAAAGAGGATATTGTAACTGAGTATTTGGGAATAAGATGAGGTCACTGGTGGGTCTTTTGTAGATGAAACGCGCGTCTGGGGTAAATACAAAACTTAATACTGGTATATATGATGAGTTTATTTTCAACTGAATATGCTTAACAGAATTCCCATGTTGTGCGTCAAGACTGAGCGAATTAATATAACAAAATATTCAAAATTGTGTCTCCTTTCGCTCCAATAAATGTAGAAAAACATATTATTTGTTTTCACTTTCTTACTTATTATACATTTCAAGAAAGGTTCATCATTGATTAATGAGTATTCATAGCTTATCTTCCCTCGAAATCAGTTAAAATGTTCGCTATTTTAGGCTGTTGGCTATATATGAAATAGATTGACCAAGGCGTTTCTTATATGTGCAGTATACGAGTTCAACATAATATCCTAAATGGAATTGTATTGATGTACGTTAAAACTTGGCAAATTTTAAAGCTGTCAAACAATTTATCTAAAATTATCTTTAGACAATTGTCCGAAAAAAACCTCTTCAGTTGCCTTTTTTTCTTTTTAGTATCTTTCAAGTATGTTTCTATGACTAATGTCACCACTGTATCTAGGTAGAAAACCAAGAAAGAAGTATTACGTTTCATTCTTATATCTGATGGAAATGGAGTATGATAATCATTTACATCAATTTAAAACTGATTAATATTGTATTGATAGAACTATATCATTTTCTAATACTTCTAAGAATACTACGTCCAGCAAAAATGAAAAGCAAAAGTACTAACCTGTGTAACAGAATAAACTTGAAGAATCGAGAAACATAAGATTACTGATTTCGATTTTGTTTTATCATGAACTTTGTTCACAGTAACATGATGGTGTGATCATGATGTCGAACCTAACCATACTTTTTGAACTTGCAGCTTTATCTGTTTAATTGTAATTGTTATCTCAAAGTAGACTTATCCAGTTGTAGACATGTCAAAGTTTATCCCTATTACTTCTCTGTAATGTTTTAATGTACCCATGCACAAAACTATACACTTTGTTTGGTTTTTACAAAAACTGACGATTTTTGTTCGGATATTTCAAAAACTAACGATAATCCTCAGTTTTCACCCCATAGTGTTTATAAGTTTAGATTTCAGGAAGAGTATCACCGAGTTTTGGCCTTCTTCGTTGCAAATCAACGATATTTCCAAATTCTATTATCTAAGAATTATATATCGTATCCTCAGAAACGATATTAGTATGCATCTTATGCGTGTATGATACATCCGACAGTCGTTAATCATGGTTTGCAGTAGATTATTTGTTTTCTTCTGAGATTTGCATTTCTTAAATTTTCATTTATATTCTGAAACTTCTCAGGGCATGTTTTGTTTCAGACCCTTATAGGCTGTCGCCTGTAAGACGAATACAACAAAAACATATAATAAAATTGAGAATGCAAATGGGGAATGTGCCAAAGAGACAACAACCCGACCATAGAAAAAAAACAACAGCAGAAGGTCACCAACAGGTCTTCAATGTAGCGAGAAATTCCCGCACCCGAAGGCGTCCTTCAACTGGCCCCTAAACAAATATATACTAGTTCAGTGATAATGAACGCCATACTAATTTCCAAATTGTACACAAGAAACTAAAATTAAAATAATACAAGACTATCAAAGGCCGGAGGCTCCTGACTTGGGACTGGCGCAAAAATGCGGCGGGGTTAAACATGTTTGTGAGATCTCAACCCTCCCCCTATACCTCTAGCCAATGTAGAAAAGTAAACGCATAACAATACGCACATTAAAATTTACTTCAAGAGAAGTCCGAGTCTGATGTCAGAAGATGTAACCAAAGAAAATAAACAAAATGACAATAATACATAAATAACAACAGACTACTAGCAGTTAACTGACATGCCAGCTCCAGACTTCAATTAAACTGACTGAAAGATTATGATTTCATCATATGAACATCAGGCACAATCCTTCCCGTTAGGGGTTTAGTATCATACCATCATAACATATATGAGAAGAACATAACCCGTGTCATGCCAACAACTGGTTTTTGAATAAATGTGTTTAGTTCCGATGCAAAGACCCTATAAGTGAATCAATATTAACGCCAAAATATGCAATCTTTAATGACCTGACAACAGTATCGTAACTATATCCCTTCTTAATAAGTATATTCAAAGGTTTTGTTAGTTTTTGAGGTGAATACTGACACCTTTGTGCTTTATAAAGAATATTTCCATAAAAAAATGGATGTGAAATACCTGAACGTATAAGAAGTCTGCATGTTGAGCTATATTTACGAATGATGTCCTTATACCGATGATAAAATTTAGTAAATGTTTTGACTAGTTTGTGATATCGAAAACCCTGGTGTAATAATTTTTCAGTAATACATAAATTTCTCTCGTTAAAATCTAAAACATTGTTACATACACGAGCGAATCGTACAAGTTGAGATATATAAACACCGTAAGATGGTGACAAGGGAACGTCACCATCTAAAAATGGATAATTAACGATAGGAAATGAAAAATCATCTCTTTTATCATAAATTTTAGTATTCAGCTTTCCGTTAGGGATATAGATATCAAGATCGAGGAAAGGGCAGTGGTCATTGTTAGTATTAGCTTTATTTAAAGTAAGTTCAACAGGATAAATTTCTTTAATATACATACTGAAGTCGTCATTATTGAGAGCCAAAATATCATCCAATTTTTTCTAAAAGTATTATTAAATTTGTTTATCAGATGTTGTTTCGATGGGTCTTTGCTTATTTTTGTCATAAATTGTAACTCATAGCAATACAAAAATATAAGAATGCATGAGAACACCCGTGAATACCCGAGAATACAACAAAACAAGATTCTTCAATCCTTTCAACATATTTAACTTATATTGATAAATGTAGAGGTTGACACATATTGGACAAGATGGTGTAGATATGTCAGTATTTTCAAAGCACTGATTCGGACACAGGAAATATAATAAAGCATTATTTTGATTGTCTTAATGATGACATTTACATTTTGGAAATGACATATTTTATCTAAATTGGTTCCTTGACACAAAAGATTTGGACAAATAAGGTATGATTTAAGTTATCAAAGGTACCAAGCTTATAATTTAATACGCCATACACGCGTTTCGTCTACATAATACCGGCGTCACTTATCGGCGTAAAGCTGCGACATACGTCGGGCATGGTAAACAATTTGATACGCTGCCAATACGCTTGTAATTTTAGATGCGTTCAACCTGTCAATCATATCTGTATCGTGTTCACAACGAGCTCTACACGTGTATTGGTCGTACGAGAAGCGTATCTAAGCGTTTATCGGGCGTTCAAGTAACGTATGTTGGCGTCTGCCTGGCGTTCGTCTAAAGTAGATGGAATGCACGCTACGAAGGAAAAAAGTCTCTTGAACGTATTTTAAACGCGTCCCTGTCGTATCTGGAACGATAATCCGTTCTTTCTGCGTGTCTGGGACATTTTATTATTTGGTGTTTGTTACACACCAACCCGCCTACGTTGTAGCTATAATCGAACGACCTTGAAGCGTATACAACGTGCCCTAAACGTGTCTCAAACTTATCTGTAGCGTTTTCAACGCGCTTGTAGCGTAATTATTACGTTGGTGTAGAGTATACGATAGAAAACGCTTGAGCTGGATGACAATTTTTATGCTGCATAAAAATGTCCCGGAGTTTTAGCGTTCACCAAGCGTATACCTTAGCATTTCGACGTACTTCAAACTTATGCAACGCGCGTTTAGCGATTGCTTAGCGTTCTTCTAGCATACAACAAATTTAAAATTTTGTCATACAAAACTATCTTTCAGTGGACAAAAGTCACTTTTGTCATGACAAAATTCATTTTTGTTACCTAATTTGAAAATTGGGCGACAAAAGTCAATTTTGTATGCAAATTAGTTAAGTTTGAATTTTGTGAACTAATTTGCATACAAAATCGACTTTTGTTACACGAAATTGAGTTTTGTGAGACAAAATTGACTTTTGTGAGACAAAATTGACAAAATTGAATTTTGTCTCACAAAACTCAATTTTATCTCACAAAAGTCAATTTTGTCGTCACAAAATTGAGTTTTGTCGTCACAAAATTGACTTTTGTGAGACAAAATTGACAAAACTGAATTTTGTCTCACAAAATTGAATTTTGTCTCACAATTTTGAATTTTGTCTCACAAAACTCATTTTTGTCTCACAGAAGTCAATTTTGTCTCACAAAATTGAATCTTGTCTCACATAATTGACTTTTGTGTGAGGTAACAAAAGTCAATTTTGTATGCAAATAAGTTTATATTTGCATACGTTTTTGACAAAATTAACTTTTGTCATGACAAAAATGCATTTTGTCTACAAAAATGAATTTTGTCATCACAAAATTGAAGTTCTCATAAAACAAGTCTGTATCACATAGTTTTGTAAGACAAAAATGATTTTGTTATGACAGAATTGAATTTTGTACAAAACCACAAGAGTCCCATTCGGCGCCCCGTACTTCCTGTGGAACTGGATGTTACGCCGGTCAATGAAATAAGCTGAGAACTTTACCAATATTTGAAAAAAATCGTGCTTCACACTCTTGAGTCTGTTCGGGTAAACGTTATTTTAAACGGTTTGTTGGTCTAGTCTCGCCATAACTCGTTACAGAGCAGAATTTTCTGTTGAAAAGAGTTGGAATATGGCAAGTCAACTTGGTTGTAACCGATACGAAGAAAGACAAAAAAGGTATTTTGATCCAAACGTATTGTTGAGATGTATGACCAACCAAGGGAAATTAGTGTTTCCAAATCAACTAATAGCTACGAATGAGTCTGAAATGACAAATTGAATGAAGTTATGAATGACGGTCAAGAAATGGAGACCTAAAGGCCAAAGCAAACAGACAGGTTGCAGTCGGTCTTTGAATAAAAAGTACTCCGTATACCATTTCGGGGAAACAAACATTGCGGTCTCATTACTTTTTATAAAAATGAAGAAACACAAGTAAAGTATTTCAAATACAATCAATAGTTTAAACACGGACCATTTGATTTTAGGAGTGTCGCCTAGGATTTAATGGTAAATAATTTTGTTGCAAATTTCATTTTCTAACATAAAAAAAAGTGGGAAATTTATTGTTATCAACTCTGACACTTCTTCAGTGTAATGCAATGTGCTGTTCTACTTTTATAATCATACAATCACTGTAAATGTATAACTGCCTATGTTATACCAGGCGTTAGAATATTTCTTATGTGCCTAGAAAAGCAACACAACAACGTTAGAGTAGATCTGATTCTTTACGTCCTCTCCGACCAGTGCTGCATTCTAGGCGATGTTGTCTTAGAAGTATAAAGTGAAACGTATATGTTAAAATATAATTAATCATACACTTGCTTTTACAATATTCTCCTAGCTAATTTAGCGCGTGAAGTACTCAATTACATGTAGACCTCAGAATCATTGTACATA
This sequence comes from Mytilus edulis, assembly GCF_963676685.1. Taxonomy (NCBI): domain Eukaryota; kingdom Metazoa; phylum Mollusca; class Bivalvia; order Mytilida; family Mytilidae; genus Mytilus; species Mytilus edulis. Next base: position 9,906,579 of record NC_092351.1, on the reverse strand, counting down.
TCAAAACAAATGTCACAAATTCACGCTTTCTTAATAACATTAATTTTATATGTATGGTTTTGTTCGTCTACTCATGCGAGCATAAAATATCTATAACCATCATCAATTTTTGTGTCAATGACATAACAATTTGCGGCAACATACTCCGGAAACTGAAACGACGATTCAACACCAATGATTCAGATTTGAGGTGGAGCAATGTTTTATTCAATGCCCAAAGTACTTACAGAAGAAGTACATGTTCAACTGGTACGGCTCACAATGCTGTTTCGAAATGGCTGCTTCAGAAACTGATGATTGGAAGTGGGATTAACATTATTATTCGGCTGTTGCCTGACTATCTTTGTTTATAAGAATACAGAGCGGAACACCCTTCAGTCTTGTCTTTGATCATGCGCGTGGCTCTGCTCTTCGACTGATGAATTATCTTTTTCGAATTTGCTGTAAAAAGCATTATTGTAAGACTTAAATTACCGCACTGTTGACCATTCGTCATTTCGTGTGGTTAAGGACAGGCAATCCTAATAAGTTTGTTACGGCCTTTAACCAGGTCAAACAAATTCAAAACAATTAACAGGAATACTTTGTGCTCCTGTTAATCATTTTAACGTTTATTGAAATCAACCTCATAAAACTTGAATAGTATTAATATTATGTTTCCCAATGTCTGAACTGGTTAGAAACTTCTTCTTTTTTTTTCTTTTTTTACATTTCGTCTTGTTCCTGTACCAACTTGGATTTTAGATAATTCATTTCCCGATCAATGTAAAGCCTAATTGGTGAGAACGTGTCGTGTAATACTACATAAGCACAGTGAATAATGTCCATAATTTTCCTTTATTTAAATGTATTCTATGAGGACATAACGTTGAGTTTCCTTCGTGTGTATTCTATAGTTGCATAACCTTTAACATTATTTCAGTTTCTACCACCCACTTACGGAATAGGAAGATTTAAATTGTCAGATTTCAAGATTTTGAGAAAATTCTACTGGATAATAAATATGGAATGAAAATAATTCCCATGCATACAAATATATATGCAGCCCATTTTAAGGAAGTTAAGCTGCCTTATGTGAGCACCCTAGATTTGTGTTCTACCCAATAAATGCTGAAATACGTGCCATTGTTATTATCTATCTGGAAATTATGTTATTTATAACTTATTGAACAGTTTTTTCATACTTTTAATTCTGGATAACAGATAAAAAAAAATGACCAGAAAAACCTTAAATGATCGTCGAATCACCCAAAAGTTTTGAAGTTACACATAGGAAGCAGAGTACATTTAGGAATCCTTATGTAGTTTATTATCCTCTGAGCTTAATTTTGCCTACGATGTCAAAGAACAAATGTATGAAATATTTAACCGCCGAAAATCTCTAAAGACAAGTAGTTTAGATTTCCCAAATGGCAAAAGTAGTATGGATATTGTTTGTCATCAATACGTAGTCAACTACATCAGTAGTCTATTAAAATAATTTCTACTGTTCATGCTGATGGCGGAAATTTTTAATAAGACGAAATTTTCGTATCTTTTCAATTTGGAGGCAGGGTTCAAATTAGCGGTGGTCCGAGGTCCGCGACCTTCCACTTTTGAAGTTGGACTTTGGACTTGGTTACTAGCTACGCCCGACATACATAACGAAAAGCCCCACGCCAGCGACCGACCTTGAGAGAAAATAAAAAATAACTTTGCAAACCTTTTTACTAAAGTCTCGAAATAATCTCAAAACTTATTTTCATCATTATTATTCATTATACAGCGATTTTCATTTTGTTCAACCGCTAGCTGTTTTACAGAAAATTGCCGACAACTAATGTGTAAATTCGAGTAAAATCGTTCTTGACTGACAAAAACAACATTAAAAACAAAATGGATGCCGAAGACTATTACAATATTGGATCCTATTCCGGAAGCGGATAAGGATAATTCCGGGTTTTGGCGATCAGCTACAAAAAAAATGGGCGCACTACGTTTGCGCGCATTTGGGGATTAAAATGTTTTACGTTTGCGCGCAGCTTTCGATTACACTTGCGCGCATCCTGCGTTTACAGGTAAACGCAGGTAAAAATATGAATAAAGATTAAATCAAATTGTAATGGACTATATATTATTTTTATTTTATATTTCTAAATTCAATTTATATTGTTCATATTGAATTCTAAAACCAATTTTAAAGTGATCATTATAAACTCCGTAGTATAGCTTAAGGGATATATGTAACTTCATTGTGAATATATTTTAGGATGAAAAGTGTCTCAAATAATAGTGTTCGTTAGTAAATAATGTAAGTTAGTTTGTGAAGTTACACCAAGGTACAAACATAGTGTTTCGGCACGTACCGACATGTAAAGTAATGAATTTATCAATACTTGTACCTTTATTAAAGATTAGCTATGTTTTATCATTTTAACATTTTCATCTGTATATATTTCTAAAATTTAGTGCTTGTGCATAATAAAGTGGACTTATCTTGCTCGAAATCCCACTTCCACCTCATCGTTGATGAGCAGGGGACTAAGACTAACGGAATGAGTACTTATTCTTGTAAATAATTGAACAAGTTATAAATAAATAAGTATTAATACCTGTATTTTACTTGAGTTTACCTGTCAAAAAAATGCGCGCAATTGTAATCAAAAGCTGCGCGCAAACGTAATGATTTTTGCGCGCAAATGTAATGGTAATGCGCACAAACGTAATGCACCGAAAAAAATCCAGACAGGTGAAAAAATACTTCTATGCATGGTAAATAAATATAAACACTAGAATTGAAAACCAAAAGCATATGTAAAATAAAAAAAAGCAGAAAATATTTTGTAATTAGTTTTTGACAAATTTTAATGTCAAAATCCAATACAATGTGACAGCTTGGATCAGTATATCTAACAATATATATGATCCTTGTGACAGTATACATTTTCTTTATCAGTGATAAATGTTGATAATGCATGTAACTTGCTTTTAAAGTGTAATGATACATCTGCACTTTCAATGGGTATTTGTTTTCTCAATCTTGATGGGTCAGCTGGAAGTTTCTTACTTTAGTTTCACAAATAGTGCAACTAGATTATATATATATGATACCTGAAAGTAAACATATATGATATATAGGTGGAGTCCTTTGGGCCACTCTATCTCCTCCTATTTGATAACTTTGAAACGGATGAGATCACCACCCCTAAACCATACACATTCATGTATGGGACTATATAACTAATCAAATTAAATATAGGGGAAGTCCCTAGGGTCACCCCACCCCCTCCTGTTTGGGAACTTTGAAGCAGGAGAAATCCCCACTCCTTATTTTTCGAAAAACTAAGAATTTTCTTATCCCAGGAATAGATTACCTTAGCCGTATTTGGCACAACTTTTTGGAATTTTGGATCCTCAATGCTCTTCAACTTTGTACTGGTTTGGCTTTATAAATATTTTGATATGAGCGTCACTGATGAGTCTTATGTAGACGAAACGCGCGTCTGGCGTACAAAATTATAATTCTTGTACCTTTGATAACTACTTAACCATATATATTCATGTATGTGACAATATAACAAATCAAATGAAATATAGGGGGAGTCCCTGGGGTCAACCCACCCCTCCTGTTTTAGAACTTGGAAACGGTCGAGATCCCCAACCTTAAACCATATATATTCTTTTATGGGACAATGTAACAAATCAAATGAATGATAGGGGGTCCCTAGGGTCACTGTACAACCTCCTGCTTGAGAACTTGGAAACAGTTGAGATCCCCACCTTTAAATTGGACCATATATTTTTATGTATGGGACAAAAGAACTAATCAAATAAAATATAGGAAGAGTCATTAGGGTCACCCTACCCCTGCCTGTTTGATAACTTGGAAACAGATGAGATCCCCACCTTTCAACCATGTATATTCATGTTTTTTTTTATTGAGTTAGGCCTGCCAATTGATATTTTATCGTGTGTTTTACTATGTTGTGATGTTATGCTATTGTTTCAGAAAAAGGGAGAAGGTTTGGATCCATTAAAACGTTTAATCCCGCTGCAAATGTTTGCACCTGTCCTAAGTCAGGAATCTGATGTACAGTAGTTGTCGTTTGTTTATGTAATTTATACGTGTTTCTCGTTTCTCGTTTTTTATATATAGATTAGACCGTTGGTTTTCCCGTTTGAATGGTTTTACACTAGTATTTTTGGGGCCCTTTATAGCTTGTTGTTCGGTGTGAACCAAGGCTCCGTGTTAAAAGCCGTACACTGACCTATAATGGTTTACTTTTTTTAAATTGTTATTTGGATGGAGAGTTGTCTCATTGGCACTCACACCACATCTTCCTATATCTATCTATTGGACAATATAACAAATCAAATGAAATATAGGGGAAGTCACTGGGGTCACCCCGCGCCCTCCTGTTTGAAAACTTGATAACGATCGAGATCTCCACCCCTAAACCATATATTTTAATGTATATAAACTCATCATAGATACCAGGACTAAATTTAGTATATACGCCAGACGCGCGTTTCGTCTACAAAAAACTCACCAGTGACGCTCGAATCCAAAAAAGTTAAAAAGGCCAAATAAAGTATGAAGTTGAAGAGCATTGAGGACCAAAATTCCTAAAAGTTTTGCCAAATACAGCTAAGGTAATCTATGCCTGAGGTAGAAAAGTCTAAGTATTTCAAAAAATTCAAAAATTTGTGAACAGTAAATTTATAATATAACCATAAACCATATAAATGACAATTCATGTCAGCACAAAAAGTGCTGACTACTGGGCTTGTGATAACCTCGGGGAAATAAATCTCCACCAGCAGTGGTTGTAAATAAACTCATCATAGATACCAGGACTAAATTTATGGGACAATATAAAAAATCAAATGAAATATAGGGGTAGTATCTAGGGTCACCCCACCCCCTCTTGTGTGTGTTTTTAGAACTTGTAAAAGATTGAGATACCAACTCCTAAACCATATTCATTCCTGTTTGTCATTTCAAAAAGATTGAATGACATACAAGGTCAATCTCATAGGTGTCACATATGCATATCCCTTTGCTAGACCTAACCAATGTGTACTAGACTTTGCCCAATGTCAGGCGACCATGGGAATGAATAATTATAGGAGCTTTGTTTGGGAGACTTCGTAACAGCATTATGTTACATTTATTTCTTGTTTATTATAACATTTTATTGATTTAAAGAATTTACCTTAATTATATTTTGAATTATTTCTTGTCCTATAAAAATTTTCATTTTAATATGGATCATTTTAAAGATAAATATCTTTCAAGCCCAAGAATGTTTGACCAACTTTTTTATAATTACCTGTCATTTCATTCCAAACTTAGACATCATGGACTTGGTGTGAATGTGGGGGTCATTTACATTTACTTTGGACAGGTCAAGAGTCAGACCTCACATTTGATCCCTGTAGTAGTAAACATTTGTCTGATTTATGTCTCATAACTTTTGTACTGAAGAACACAAACTCAGTTTTCTTTCCAGGGAAGCAAGTCCATTCATACTTTTACAAGCTCGTACTTATGTCAACTTGAACTACTAACAGTCAATTAATACCAACATTAACTATCAACTAGAACAACTGCAATCATGTGAACTTGTACCACTGCAGACTCATGACCATGAAAAAAAAATATACTTGATATATGCGTTGCTTTTGAAATCCTTGATAAAATATGATTTATTTGCCTTAATGATTAATTCATTAAATGAACATAAATTTACATTATACGAATGTTGAAGATTGAAGCAACATTGCCACAGTTTTCATAATTATGTTTGCCCTGGTTTTTGGTTAACTGCCTACAGCGCTTACAGTGCTTTGATTTTAATGATTGTGATAGCAAATTCTACCATGATATTTTTGTTCATTATGTATTAGAATACAGACTTACGAATTTTTATTTGTCTGAATTAATTATAACTTGTACAGAGAATTCATTGATAGAAGCATATCTATTGCCAAATTTACAAGAATTACAGTACATTGACTCGTAATTTTTCTTACACCCGGTACACACATAACGTTTTGTACGAGAGTCATAACTTTGGCTGATATCCCTGCTTCTACCATGTAGTTCGTAAGTTCCGAAGTCTTCTGATTTTGAGCTGTTAAACAAGAGGAACAGAGTGTTATTTATTCTAATACAAGCGACTCCCATCACATGACTCGCTTTTATTTCGTCATATTTATACATCATCTCAGTTTCCATCTTGAGTGGATTTAATATTTGTATTCCATTTCTACTTTCCAGGTAGATGTTACCAATATTGTCTATATTAACAGTTCTAAGGCCTTTTGAATTGTAGGAGAATATTACAGATCCGTTGGCGTTTAATCAATAAACCTGATCAGATTGACAATAAGCAGCAAAATTACCACCATTTAGTGAAGAAGCAAACGATGTACAATTAATAAAGTTGATTTTTTTCATGAAACAACCAATGCGACTATATATATACAAACAGTTTTCATTTGTTATATAGATACACTTTTCATCTGTTGCTATAGCTTGGAATTGATGGGCAAGGTCTAAACACCATTCTCTTTCCATGGTTTTTGTATCTATTAGGTTGAAACTCTTGTCATGCAATAACACCGCCAGATTTGATTTAGGAATGCAGCTGAATGCTATTTCCTTAGAAGGGAATTGAAAAGAATACATATAATAATCTTCTGATGCACATTCCTTGTAATTGTCATGACATATGTTCAAGCCATTTGTGAGCTTTATTCCCTTTTCATCATAGATATATTTTACAACTCTGTAGTTGTTTTTGGATGATGATTTGCTGTTTACACGTGTTTGTTCCGTTAATATAACTACATGCCCTGCAACTAGTAAACAGTTGTCATCTCTAGCAGTGATCCAAACTTTTTGCAAATTCAATTTTGCATAAGTTTCATTTTTTTCAACGAAATCTTTTGGGTCAAGCTGTATTTGTGAGGTTTCTTTCAGCGGGAATTTGTGTATGCTTCCTTCTGATGGTGTTGTAGTTTGCATCTTCTGGTATGATTCAGATAGCGCTGGGTCTTCATATTCTTTAAAATGCACAGCTGATCGCCCTGACTCAATTATCTCGTAATGAACGGAAAGGAATCCTAAAGCTTTGATTGCTTTTATTTCATGACAAACTTCTTCGAAACCTATCTTTGTTCTAGACGTTGGTGGTATTTCTTTTAACATTTTGAGAATGTTTTCATGTTTTTTTGTACGTTTTTTCAGGAGAGTAAATAACTGATTTTCTGATCCGTGATCGGCTACAAACTGCAAAGTGTTCTCATCTTCTTCTATTTCTTTAAGATTCTTCTTTAAGTCTGTCATTTCTTCTACAATTAAAATCCTGTTATTTTTTTCGATATTTGTAAGTTCGTGTATCAAGACTTTTTCTAAATTGTTAATATGTTCCATGAACTTCGATTTGGTATTAGCGATTTCCATTTTTATTATTTGTTGTTGTTTTGTAACATCTTTAATCGCACTTTGTCTTTCTTCTGTAATTTAAATTTTATGCATATAATCTCTTACTTCCTGCAATGTTTGCATGTTAGCTATAAACAGTTCAGACTTACTCACCCCCTTTGATAAAACATTCACATTGGAAACTTTTTTGCATTCCTTATGATCTGATTTGATACAGGCATGGCAACAAATAACATCGTGGTCTAAGCAAATAAAATCTTCTCGACAATCTGGATGCCTCTCACATTGAGGAATTGAGAGTAGTTTCAAATTAGCAGCAGGAATCTCGGATATGTCTACGACACGATGGCTTTGTGTCATTTTCATAACTTTATGATCGTTAAAACATTTTTCACATAGACCATCCTCACAATTACTGCACCAGTTTGTTAGTTTACTTACACAGTTTCTTCTACTACAAGGATTTCAAATTGAATCCATTACTGTTGGCCTGAAATAAATCAAGATCTAATAAACGAAAAGAGATACGAAAAACAACGAAGTAGAACAAAGTCTTTCTAATTATTCATAGTCATATGCTTGATTTAAGATAATTTATTCCCCTTTCCACTGTTTTTCTTTCAGACCATTTTTGTTTTGTTGGCTCAGCTGCTTTGTATTTATATATCTTCTGGCCCCGGCGCCATAAAACTTTTTTTGCTGAGTAAAAAAATATTCTCAGAATGAATTATTTTACTCTGCTAAGAATGAGAACTTTTTTATCCGCCATAAAAAAATATTCTCAACGTTGAGAATATTCTCAGCTGAGATTTTTTTTGATGTAAGTGGTAAAATAGTTGTTTGAAAACTAAAATGTATACCAAACTTCTCTAAAACGCAGTTTTATCTCATAAGAAATAATATAAAACATAAAAAGAATCTATGATAGATAAGATGACAAGTAGCATTTAGTAAGCATCTGTAACGACAGTCCTGACAAAAAGTCACAGAATATAAAGTCGGCAAATAATTTGTGTTATTATAAGAAATATAGAACCTAATAGATATTATAAAAGAATGATCTTGAAACACTTGAGTTATTTACCCGTAGCTTCTTATAAATATGTATATATATTTTTTTATATTTCTTTATTTAGATCTATATTTTGTATTTTTTTTAAAGATAAAATGCAATCTTCGTTGACGTTTACGTGAAGAGTGCTTTCTTTCACGTCCGCATTTCTATCGAGTATGGCGTGCCAAATAAACATTTTGAAAAGATAATTATTACGGATCAATAACATACATTATGTATTCAGACGACATAAGACACCATGTGACAATTTTAAGAGAAACGGAGCTGCGTTTTTCTCACATCTATAATGGAAAAAAAACCAAAAAAAACGACAAACCAAATATTTTTAAATCAATATGAAAGCCCAGTAAATAATTTGAATCCGTTTTCAATATCAATATTCAAGATATACGTAACTTTAATATTAATATAAATCTGATACAGAATTTAAAATGTTTAATACGATTTAACAATTATGCAAGTAGTCATAAAAACTGCTCTGCGTAATGAGTTTAATATCATATTGAACAGGAAGAGAAAATAAAAGTACGACGTCGTGTGAGAAGGCATGGCATATATTTAATGTCCATTACAGTTATTAACAACACCTTGTACAAATATTATTTTCGAAAATAAAAACAGTTTAATAAAACAAACAAAACTATCTGATTTATGAGGGTCATGCAAAGGGGAGTAGGGGAAGATGTTCTATGTTTCTCTATTCAGTAAGAAATATTTTCTGTAAAATTCTGATCGTTCATATGGAAATATCCTTCTGTATCATGATTTTGACATGATAATGATTTGTCTAGATCAACGACATATGTATGACAACAATACCCCACCCCACCCCACCCCGAATCTGTCACTGTACTACTGTACTGCACAAATGATACATTCCTGAATATCAATATTTTAACTAATATCTGTTTAAAACCAAAGGAATATTTGATTTATACATGTCTTTGGTTTAGTAGATATGAGGTACCGGTACTGAAATCTAATTGATGTACAAGTAGTAAATTGTAAAAATATATTTAAGAGAGAAAAGACATTGATAAGCCCAACTGTCCAACAAAATATAAAAAAATGCCTATCTATCATCTATTTTGGAGCATATATTTAAAATTTATTGAAAGTGAAAAAAAAAAAAAAAAAAAAAAATCGAAAACAATGTAATTATCCGTCCTGGAGTATCAGTCAAACAGCCCTTACCAAAAAATGTTGTATTAAATTGCAATTAAGTATTGAATGCTGCTTTTTGTAAATTTATTGGGGTGTAAAAGCGTTGACCGAAGTACATTTTGTATGAAGCGCGGAAGCGATTTATACTAAAAATGTGCGCACGGTCATCGCTTTTACAACCCTATAAAGTAACAAAAAGAAGCATTCAATACTTATAATTACATTTTTTAGCTAGAATCATGAAAACACGATTTTTATCAAGTTTTCATTTAATTCACCTGTGCACTTTATTGTGGGACCTCGTGTCATCATGAATAATAAATTGTATTGTCTAATGCAATTGTTTCAGGAATAGCACGTGATGTGCAGGTAGCCAATCAGAATAACGTATTATAATGAAACATGATACATCTAATGTAATTATTGAATTATGGATCTTGCAAAACTGGAACATAAGACGTAGTAAGCATGCTGGCGAACGTGAGCTCAGACTTTTTTGATTCTGTTATTCTATTTAAAGTCATAATAAACAAGTAACCGGTGAAAAATAATGTTATTCCAATTTTTGAACCAATGCATACAAACATAAACACATAAACAGACTTAACCAGAAAATGAAGATAAAACTTTTTCACTCGATTATACTTGTGACACTCTTATACCACATAGGTAATTCCATCACCAGTGAAAAATCATGGGACCATCAACACTTAATAACCAGCCTATTAAACAACAAATGGACATCAGCTGGGCGTAGACCCATAACATTACCAACAAAACCAAATAAAGATCACTCAATGCTAATATTGATCCTCCTACTTGCAGGAGATATTGAACTTAACCCAGGACCAAGAACGAAACAACAAAGCGTATATCCATGTGGATTATGTGAACATCCAGTTACATGGAACTGCGAAGGGGTATGCTGTGATGACTGCAGCATCTGGCATCACAAATCATGCATAGAACTATGCTCCACAGATTATGATTTATTACAGAGATCAAATGTACAATGGTTATGCTGCAAATGCGAGACCATCAATGTATCAACCTTCACTTTTCACAGCTATGAGCTCAACACTTCAAACTATTATGAACCTCTTACACACAACATTACTTTCGAATCCATCACATCAAATGCTTTCAGCCCACTTAAAACCAGCAGCCCAAAAGGAAATAACTCCACAAACACCTCATCACCAAAAAGCAGTAAAAGCAAAAACAGAACCACCAGCAGTAACGTATTCAACATTGAAACAAAGCGTAACCTAAGAATACTAACACTAAACTGCAGAAGCATCAAAGACAAGACTTCTGAATTTACAGCAGCTGTAAACTACATCAAACCGGACATCATCTGCGGCACAGAATCTTGGCTAAAAGGAGTTAAACCAGGAAAAAACCCGACGCAAGACGCAATAAAATCAAGCGAAGTATTCCCTGAAAACTATGTAGCATATCGGAACGACAGGGGTACACTAGGGGGAGGAGTATTTGTCCTTGTACAAAACGACATAGTAGCAGTAGAAAAACCAGAACTAGTAACAAAGTGCGAGATTGAATGGGTGAAAATACAACTGAAAGACCAAAAAGAACTAACAATAGGCTCATTTTATATGCCTCATAGAAACATGGATGATATAAAAGAACTTGATAAATCACTAGACAAGATCTCCAATAAAAATACTAATTTCATACTTACTGGAGACTTCAACTGTCCAGATATTGATTGGAACACAATGTCAATAAACCCAAACGCACAAGATAAAGAAATACAAAAAGCCCTTATTGAAGTCCTAATGTCACACTCGATCACTCAGATTCATGAAACGCCAACAAGAGGAGAAAATCTACTGGACATAGTGTTAACCACCAACCCATCACTCATCAAAACATCAACAAATGCTCCAGGTATATCTGACCATGACATGATCATAACAGACTGTGATACAAAACCACACTACCAGAGTAAACGGCCACGTAAATGCTACATTTACTCGAAAGCAAAATGGGAAGATCTCCATGAAGAACTGGATACATTATCCAACAAAATCAGGGATATGAACCATAACAATGCCACAGTCCAAGAATTATGGGACACATTTAAATACGAACTCTACGTAAATTTGGACAAGAACATACCATCAAAACTCATCCGCTCTAAAGCAAGCTTACCCTGGATAAATCACAAAATTAGGAAAATGTTCAAAAAGAAAACCAGGCTATACCATCAAGCAAAGAGAACAAAGAACTGGTCAAACTACAGGCACTTTCAAAAAGAATGTAAAAGACAAGTCAGGAAAGCTGAATGGGAATACATCAACAACACCATAATGGAGGGACTGGAAAACAACAATCCAAAGCCTTTTTGGAAGTACATAAAATCTAGGAAACAAGACAACATTGGAGTATCACCTTTGAAAAGCAATGGCCAATTAGTGAATGATAGTAAAGGAAAGGCAGAATTACTGATACAACAATTTAAATCAGTATTTACAAGGGACAACGACAAAACATTGCCGAAAACAACAAAGCACATAAAGATCTCAATCCCATTCCTTGAAATAAAACATGAAGGAGTCGAAAAACTACTCAGGCAACTAAATCCATCAAAAGCTTCAGGACCAGACGGTATACCTAATAGAATCCTCAAGGAGTGCTCAAAACAACTTGCACCAGGACTCTCAATAATATACCAAAAGTCAATAAATACTGGAGAACTGCCAAGAGACTGGTTAAACGCTAACATCTCGAGCGTCTTTAAAAAAGGAGATAAACATGCACCAGAAAATTATAGACCTGTATCACTAACATCTGTGCCGTGCAAAGTACTTGAACATATCATCTGTAAGCACATACTAAACCATCTAGACAAGCACAGGGTACTAACATCACTCAACCATGGATTCAGATCCGGATACTCGTGTGAGACACAGCTACTAGTCACACTGCACGACTTCATGAAATCACATGATGCTGGAAACCAAATTGATGTTGCTATCCTGGACTTTTCAAAAGCATTTGACACAGTGCCACACAACAAACTCCTACACAAACTAGACGAATATGGTGTGAGAGGACCACTGAATAAATGGCTAGAAATGTTTCTAACTCAGAGAAGGATGAAGGTTGTCATTGATGGAGAGGAATCGGAAGAAGTTACAGTGGACTCAGGAGTGCCACAAGGAACCGTACTCGGACCCCTTCTCTTCCTCTGTCATATCAATGATCTCCCGGACTCAGTAAAATCAACTGTTAGACTTTTTGCTGATGATTGTCTGCTATACAGAAATATAAAAACTCAACGAGACCACACACTGTTACAACAAGATCTGGTTAGCCTAGAAAAATGGGCCAAAGACTGGGGTATGCGCTTCAACGCAAAGAAATGTTACATCTTGAGCATTAAGAACAAAAGTCAGAAGTTCTATACCCTTGATGGACACATACTCCAACAGGTCAAACACAACCCATACCTGGGACTACAGATATCGGACGATCTGAAATGGACCACCCACATTTCAAATGTAACTAAGAAAGCGAATTCTACACTAGGCTTTCTTAGACGCAACCTAAGATTTTGCCCAAAAGACTGCAAGAAAACAGCATACATTTCATTGGTGCGATCTACGATGGAATATGGGGCAATTGTATGGGACCCTTATACATCAAACAACATCAACCAATTAGAAAGAATCCAAAGAAGAGCAGCCCGTTTCATCACAGGGGATTATAAATCAAGAGAAGAGGGATCGGTCACCAAAATGCTAACAGTGCTGGAACTTGAAAACCTACAGTCCAGAAGAACAAGCCAAAGACTGGTATTTCTGTACAAAGTGGTTGAGGGTTTGGTCCCAGCTATCAAACCTGACGAATTTTTGGTAAAAAGCAAAACCAAAAGGACAATCAAACCTACACGCTTTGTAGACTTTGAGAGCACAAACATAGTTACCAACTCAGTTAAAAACAACTCAAAGGCAATTGATACTACAAACTGTAAAACTGAACAATTTAAGAACTCGTTCTTTGTCAAGACTGTTATTCATTGGAACCAACTGGAAGAAGCAGTAGTGTGCGCCAAGTCAGTTGAGAGCTTCAAAACAGCTCTCCAACGCCGTCAATAGGCGCTCTCTCTCCCGTCGAGTAAAAGCCAGTATTGGTACCTTCGACGTAACGATACAGATACAGATACAGACATCATAAACTAAGTCTTCTGTGCACGATTTTATCATTTTTTTCGCATAAATTTCGTATAATCGTCATTTTTTTTTTCAATCGGTCAGTGTTAGGAAAATATAGCAGGTAATTAAAGTTCGTGTTTTGAAGCCGAAGTTTAACGATTGTCACCTGTTTGTCAACAATCCACCAAAAAGCATGGATATTGAGCACGTGTTTAACATGTACAATCAGATAATAGTTTATTTTAAGGACATCCATGCGTATTGCGATCACCTGATTCTTATGAGATCGGTCACACGGAGGTTACTTTGCATACGGAAAATATGTCGGGGAATTGCTTTCTGGAAGGAAACAATTAGAATAATGTAAACATCTTCTTAATATGAACAAATTAAAGAATTTTCTTCAGAAAAAAGTATATGTACATAAGTTTTATAATGAAAACTATCCATTGAGATATAAAAAACATATGCATTTTTTTTTTTAATTTGAGGTTTCTTATGAATTTAATTACCGTTAGTTGTTCATTTTTAAATTTTGAAAAATCTAAGGAAACTGAGATTTCAACTCGGACAAAGTTGACCTTCGTCTCTTTGCCATATTTCTGATTTGTTGTTTTCAATTTGTTTTCCACTATTGCAGCGTTTTTGTCAATGATCATATTGGTCTGATCTCTGACACGAACTGTTTTATTATGGTGTAATGTTTGTGTAATTTCTGACACAATGCAGGAGAAGGATGTTAGGTTGACTCCTGATGCAAGATAGTGATTTTTGAGCAAAATACTGATGGTTATGGATGTACAGAAATTGCAATGACTACGTTTATCAATTGACCAATTCCGATTACGACCAGTTCAATATTTCACTCGTTTTACCGTATCTTAATTTTTATATAAGAAAATTGTACATTTTAGCACCCCATTTTTCAGTCTGTTTTCTTCATTTTTTTTGGGGGGGGGGGGGGTATTTTCTTTTCTGTTAATCGGCTCGTTTATTTGGGTTATTTCTAAGAAAGATCAGATATTCAAGCGTCAAGCGGGATATGTTAAAAGTGAAGAAGTATCTACAATGAGAAGCTGTTTAATTGGTCGCTTTTTTTGTAGTATCTTTTAAAATTTGGTAAGATTAATATGGTACAACCAACTAACAAATATGGGGTTATCAACTTACATTTTTAATTTTCATATGCTTTTACAGAATTATGAGCCATATTTCAGTCTTTTTACCTTACTCATCTTTTATGTAAAAAAATGCACATTTAAGCACCACATTAATCAGCTTTTTTAGACAACATTGATTTTGAGTATTCATCCTAAAAAATGTATGAAAAAAAAATATGTTAAGGAATAAAGATGTGTATGTTCCTTTGGATAGAATTGGATTTGAGGTGATAAGTGAAGTTCTTCATTGCAAATTTTAACAAAAACACTATCAACATTTGTAATTTTTTTTATCAAATTACCTTAAAAAAAACATTTAAGATTTTTTTTATATACTTAAGTATGGTTTTGGCTATACTCAAATATTTGAGAATATTCTTAACTTTGAGTAAGTTTTGATGAAGAACATATCTGAGAATTTTTTTATGGCGGTGCATTTTGCTGAGAATAAAAAAATTTGAGAAAATTCTCAGGCTGAGTAAAAAAACTTTACTCAAATAGTTTTATGGCGCCGGGGCCGGTTTGTTAATTTTTTTGCTAATTAAAGGAAAACACAGTTCTATTGTGAGTGCATTATATCTTCTCAGGCTATTTTGACACATTGTTATCTTATTTTACTAAAATTTTAAAACATATTTATATTATATGTAGAGAATGGTTAACATGTAAACGATAACCTGCCATACATCCAATTTTTATGCCCCATTTATGGGCATTATGTTTTCTTGTCTTTGCGTCCGTCTGTTCGTCCGTTCGTCCCGCTTCAGGTTAAAGTTTTGCTCGATGTAGTTTTTGATGAAGTTGAAGTCCAATCAACTTAAAACTTAGTAAACATGTTCCCTATGATATGCTATTTCCAATTTTACTGCTTAATTACAGATTTTACCCTATTTTCACGGTCCACTGAACATAAAAAATAATAGTGCGAATGGGGCATCCGTGTACTTGGGACACATTCTTGTTTCTTTTCGACCTCGTATATCGGCACCTATAGGCTTCCAAACGTTGGTTAAATTATGATAGATTTAGTGTCTGTATTCTTATTGTTTTCTTCCGAATATTATATATACGTATCAAATAACATAAGAAAATGCCTGTACCAAGTCAGGAATATATCAGGTGTTGTTCAATCGTTTGATGTGATTGAGCTTTTGATTTTGCCATCTGAATAGAGACTTTCCGTTTTGAATTTTCCTCGTAGTTCAGTATTTTTCTGATTTTACTTTCGATACATATAAATCATTGGGCCAATATCAAGGGTAGTTACTGTAGATTCAATTACTTTTGTGGCTATCAATTTTCGTGGATTTAGGAAAACTTGTATTTTCGGGGATATTTCATTTCGTGGTTTTGCCAATCCATGTATAAAAAGGCCAGAGAAACTTGTAAATCGTTGAACATTTGAACTCGTGGTTTTATCTTTTCCAACAAAACCAACAAAATTGGTAGCCAACGAATGATAATAAATACAAAGTATATATGATGTATATTTCAATTATGTTCCTTACTCATGAGGATATCATTGTAATTTCCTGCTCCAGTTTGCCAAGAATTCGTATTCGTAGCCATTTGTTACTTTAATTAATAAGTTTTTTAACGAATTCAGTGAATGTTCTTTCTATAATACTCAGGTAAAACAATATCCGTTTTGAATTTTCTTCAGAGTTCAGTATTTTTGTGATTTTCTTTTTTATCCACTAGAGATGAAATGACGTAGATGTAAGCAATTATGTTTGAATTGATAATTACTTACATCATTTGGACAGATAAATAAAAAATGATATTTAATGTTAGCAAGTACTTTGGTTCTGGTATGACAATACGGTTATAAAACTTTTGCAAAATATTTTTGATACTATTTAAAACAAAAAAATATCCCAATGCGAAGCTTCAATACCTTTTACAGTATTTGGCTGAACGTTTTGTCCATGTCGCCTGATTTGGTTTATTAGCTGATCTTTTTTGAAATGCGTTTTGGATTTTCAAAGAGTTCTTGAACCTACATAGAAACAATATGATTTCAGAATCAGTGTTAAAAGTAAAATCACAAAAATACTGAACTCAAGGAAAATTAAAAACAATTAAAGTCCCTAATCAAATGGCAAAATCAAACGCTCAAACACATCAAACGAATGGATAACAACTGTCATATACTTGACTTGGTGTATGCATTTTCTTATGTAAAAATTGTGGATTAAACCTGGTATTAAAAATAGTTATACCTCTGACTTGTATGACAGTCGCACCAAATTCCATTATATTGACAACGATTTGTGAACAAAACAAACAGACATAATACGAAAAAATGTCAAAAAATGTGTAAAGCAGTCAACATTGTGTTATAATCTTATGTAAAATAACCTTTCTGATTACCATGCAAGTGTCAATTACTTATCTGGGAGTAGCTAAGTAGCAACCTTGTTTTACAACCATACATATTTTCAAATCAGACTAAAATATTCTTTTTTGGGAGTTTTCTAGACTAGACGTATGTAGCTTATTTTCTTCTTTGATATAAGAGCAAGTACATATAAATCTTATATTTGAGGAATTTTTATTAAGGTTGTTTTTCTAATACCTTAAGTTTATCTCTACTTGTCTTTCTTTATCTTATTATCCAAAACGCTTCTTGTAATCTTATGTGGAAAGACCTTCAATTGTCCTCTGAACAGTTGGTTTTATTATACCTAGTTTTGGTATCAGGATGAGTTTATATTATTTCTTATCATTATGAGGATGTATTTATATGATTTTCAATCTTGCCATATCTAAACGAGTTTTATCTTATAGAATAAGACATTTTTTATCGAGTAGATACTACTTCTTTCCTTCAACCTACAATTTATGTTCTTCCTTATAGTAAGTGTCCATAGCATATAACTCTTAAATGTAATATACGAATTGACTATTCTCTAAAGCATTATTGGTTTCGATCTTTAACTAGACCTATTGAAGTTATAAGACATCACAAAATAGTATACGACATCATCATTCTTTTGTTTGGAATCAACAGAATCTCCTTTATCATGTTTTGACATATTATAATGCTAAACACCCTGCTGTTTCAGATACAAAATTTGGGGGTTTAAAATCAAATAATTAACTCATCAGGAGTTGTATAGAATAAAAACGTAAAACACCTTGTGCTCAAATATTTAAGATTTCAATGTAATTTTAACTTTAACAATATTTCTGTATGAAGCGGACATTCTGCTCGACACGATTTAAGTTAATAAAACAAATCTCCAATAACATACAAATTAGATATTTATAAGTATTGCATGTTCAGAAAAACCTATCATAGCGGGAAAAGAAAAATCAAGCAAAACGTATCAATAAAAACACGTCTTTTATCCTGACTAACAAACAAGCAACAAACAGAGAAAGTCGAAAAAGATTAAGTGGCTGACAAATTTAGGACAAAATTCCTTTGCTACTGTATATGAACATATATTTAACGTGAACTCAAATTAGAATAATGCAAATATAGATTAGAAAAAAGGATAAAGTCAGATGTAATTTACTGATGAGCAATAAACACATATAGATGTCAATACTGAAAACAACACTTACATGCCAACTACGTGTATATAATTGTTCAAAACTTATTTTATCAAAACAAACTGCCGCAAAAAAAAAATTATTGCAAGGGACATAGGTTTTTAAAAATCTTCCCATTGTAACCGACGGTGCTGGAAACATGGACCACATCTTTATTGAAACTTTCAACAATTTTATAGAAAATCTTCATTCATAATCTAACATTGTTTTTCTTATTTAATATATTCTTGCTCTTGTCCATATTATATTACATTTGTTATAAAAATTAAAATTTAGTACATTAATCAAAGTTATTATATTCTGCCCCTCTATTATTATATCCTTATCCCTTTTTCATATTGAGAGGCAGTATACATAACCTACTGTTATTATAATATCATTTGTATAAAAGCGAAAACAAATTGAATAAGTTGAAATATTAAAGAAATTAAAAACCAAATCTTCAGAGAACAATTGAAGGTCTTTCAACCTCGATAATAAGAATAAAATTTAAAAAATGATGTTAGAAAATGTCACTTCTTGTTGATGTAAATTGGTACCTCAAACTGATATAAAAAAATAAGATTAATAGGTATATGCAGAAGACTTAGTTGTTGTATAATGCTCAAGAAAGAATTTTTAGCAAAGGTCTAAATCTAGAACGTCAAATTGACCTTTGACTTTGACCTCAATTTCAAGGTCATAGGTCAGTTATCTCAAATCAAACGACACTAGGTCAATCACTTGTATGGTTGTGGAGAAATACCGATTTCAAATACAGGGGAGAAAACTCATAAGGGTTGACCAAAACACTACAAGCAAAATTTAAAATTTAGAATATGACCTTGACCTTCAACCTTGACCAATTTCAAGGTCATAGATCAGTGAACTCAAACCGAAAGACCCGAGGTCAATCACTTGTGTGGTTGTGGAGAAATACTGATATCAAATACATAAGGGTAGAAAACTCCTATAAGGGTTAAAAAAAACACTCCGACTTACATATGTTGAAATTGCGCCTTTGTGTAAACAGTTATTTTGCAACCTCTTCATATGATTAACTGATACAGTTTCTTTTGAATATAGATTACAAGCAAAATTCAGAATATGACCTTGACCTTCAACCTTGACCTAAATTTCAAGGTCATAGGTCAGTGAACTATTATCGAAAGACCCGAGGTCAATCACTTGTGTGGTTTTGGAGAAGTACTGATTCCGAATACATGAGGGGAGAAAACTTCTATAAGGGTTAACAAAAACACTCCGACTTACATATGTTGAAGTTGCGCCTTTTTGTAAACAGTTATTTTGCAAACACTTCATATCATTAACTGTTACAGTTTCTTTTGAATAACGATAACAAGCAAAAATTCAAAATTTAGAACATGACCTTGACCATTGACCTTGACCTCAATTTCCTTCAAATGGACCAAGGACTTCATAAGAAAAGACTATAGGGCCTCTACGACTTATACGGTATGAATTTATCCAACATATCGCCCATCTTAAATTTTCAAAGGGAAATAACTCCCATAATATGTCTTCCGATCACTCCAGTCAAATAAACCAAATCATTCTTAAGAGTAGACGAACAATTTGTTGAAAACAGTTTGTTAAAATCTTTTACCGTTTTAGAGATAAAGCGATAACAAGAAAAGGGGGACGTGTGGAGATAACTCCTATAAGAATAACTGTTCGGGCACACAGGGTAAGTTTTGAAACCCCCATTACTTTACAACAACATTGGCCAAATATCCATTCGATATGTTGTAAAACAAAACATCATCTCAGAAGGCAGAAGAAAAACAAAAATTAAAAACCAATTCTTCAGAGAACAATTGAAGGTCTTTCCACCTCGATAATACGAATGAGAAAAAACAATGTTAGATAATGTCACTCCTTGTTGATGTAATTTGGTACCTCAAACCGATGTAAAACAATACGATGATTAAAAACCAATTCTTCAGAGAACAATTGAAGGTCTTTCCATCTCGATAAAAAGAATGACATTTACAAAATAATGTTAGAAAATGTCAATCCTTGTTGATGTAACTTGGTACCTCAAACTGATAAAACAAAATAAGATTAATAGGTATATGCAGAAAACTTAATTGTTTTATAATGAACAAGAAAGAATTTTGAAGCAAAGGTCAAAATCTAGAACTTGACCTCAATTTCAAGGTCATAGGTCAGTTATCTCAAATCAAACGACACTAGGTCAATCACTTGTATGGTTGTGGAGAAATACCGATTTCAAATACAGGGGATAAAACTCTTATAAGGGTTGACCAAAACACTTCGACTTAAATGGGTTGAAGTTGCGCCTTATCGTAATCAACTATTTGGAAAACACATTACAGTTTCTTTTGAAAAAAGACTACAAGCAAAATTTAAAATTTAGAATATGACCTTGACCTTCAACCTTGACCAATTTCAAGGTCATAGATCAGTGAACTCAAACCGAAAGACCCGAGGTCAATCACTTGTGTGGTTGTGGAGAAATACTGATATCAAATACATAAGGGTAGAAAACTCCTATAAAGGTTAAAAAACACTCCGACTTACATATGTTGAAATTGCGCCTTTGTGTAAACAGTTATTTTGCAAACACTTCATATGATTAACTGATACAGTTTCTTTTGAATATAGATTACAAGCAAAATTCAAAATTAAGAATATGACATTGACCTTCAACCTTGACCTAAATTTCAAGGTCATAGGTCAGTGAACTATTATCGAAAGACCCGAGGTCAATCACTTGTGTGGTTTTGGAGAAGTACTGATTTCGAATACATGAGGGGAGAAAACTTCTATAAGGGTTAACAAAAACACTCCGACTTACATATGTTGAAGTTGCGCCTTTTTGTAAACAGTTATTTTGCAAACATTTCATATCATTAACTGTTACAGTTTCTTTTGAATAACGATACCAAGCAAAAATTCAAAATTTAGAACATGACCTTGACCATTGACCTTGACCTCAATTTCCTTCAAATGGACCAAGGACTTCATAAGAAAAGACTATAGGGCCTCTACGACTTATACGGTATAAATTTATCCAACATATCGCCTATCTTAAATTTTCAAAGGGAAATAACTCCCATAATATGTCTTCCGATCACTCCAGTCAAATAAACCAAATCATTCTTAAGAGTAGACGAACAATTTGTTGAAAACAGTTTGTTAAAATCTTTTACCGTTTTAGAGATAAAGCGATAACAAGAAAAGGGGGACGTGTGGAGATGACTCCTATAAGAATAACTGTTCGGGCACACAGGGCAAGTTTTGAAACCCCCATTACTATACAACAACATTGGCCAAATATCCATTCGATATGTTGTAAAACAAAAAATCATCTCAGAAGGCAGAAGAAAAACAAAAATTAAAAACCAATTCTTCAGAGAACAATTGAAGGTCTTTCCACCTCGATAATAAGAATAAGAAAAAACAATGTTAGAAAATGTCACTCCTTGTTGATGTAATTTGGTACCTCAAACCGATGTAAAACAATACGATGATTAAAAACCAATTCTTCAGAGAACAATTGAAGGTCTTTCCACCTCGATAAAAAGAATGAAATTTACAAAATAATGTTAGAAAATGTCAATCCTTGTTGATGTAACTTGGTACCTCAAACTGATAAAACAAAATAAGATTAATAGGTATATGCAGAAAACTTAATTGTTTTATAATGAACAAGAAAGAATTTTGAAGCAAAGGTCAAAATCTAGAACTTGACCTCAATTTCAAGGTCATATGTCAGTGATCTCAAATCAAAAGACTCCAGGTCAATCACTTGTATGGTTGTGGAGAAATACCGATTTCAAATACAAAAGGGAAGAAAACTCCTATAAGGGTTGACCAAAACACTTCGACTTAAATGGGTTGAAGTTGCGCCTTATTGTAAACAGTTATTTGGAAAACACATCATATCACTAACTGTTACAGTTTCTTTTGAATAAAGATTACATTCAAAATTCAAAATTTAGAACATGAACTTGACCTTTGACATTGACCTCAATTTCAAGGTCATAGGTCAGTGAACTCAAATCGAGAAGTACTGATTTCAAATACATAAGGGAGAAAACTCCTATAAGGGTTAACCAAAACACTTCAACTTAAATGGGTTGAAGTTGCGCCTTATTGTAAACAGTTATTTGGTAAACATATCATTTACTGTAACAGTTTCTTTTGAATAACGATAACAAGCAAAATTCAAAATTTATAACATGACCTTGACCTTTGAACTTGACCTCAATTTCTTTCAAATGGACCAAGGACTTCATATCAAAAGACTGTAGGCCTCTACGACTTATAACGTATGAATTTATCCAACATATCGCCTATCTTAAATTTTCAAAGGGAAATAACTCCCATACGATGTCTTCCGATCACTCTTGTCAAACTTAACCAAATCATTTTGAAGAGTAGACGAACAATTTGGTGAAAACAGTTTGTTAAAATCGTCTATGGTTTTAGAGATCTAGCGATAACAAGAAAAGGGAGATGCGGGGAGATAACTCCTATAAGAATAACTGTTCGGACACGGTCAGGGTGAGTTTTGAAATCCCCTTTACTGTACAGCATCATTGGCCAAAAATCCATTTGATATGTTGTAAAACAAAAAAGCATCTCAGACGGCAGAAGAAAAACAAAATAATCATAAGAAAAACAAAAGGTCTTTCCACGAAAAGTGGAAAGACCTAATAATCGATTTGAACATATTCAAGTTATGGTTCAACATGTGAACTATTAACACTAAGAATCTGAAAATGTAGTATTTTCGGAACATGAATCCAACCATACTTCGATATTAGGTGTGCAATGTGTGAATTACTATATTCTTAACGAATAATGTTCCATTTCTATAACATACGTATTTCAGGTTACACTAAATAAATGCAGCTGTTTCATAAGTCACGCCTTTTTTGGGGAGATATACATGTATAATAACAGGAACATAAATTGATATACTGTTCCCAGATGATATTCATAAATATTTTGTTTATTTTCGTACTGATTCTCAGATATGATTTCTATGTTTCCCCTCATAGAGGATTAACTAGGGATGATACCTGTATAAACTCAACTTGTATAATTGCGATAATTTAATCATTAGGAAGTCCCAACGTAAAGTGAGGGATATGACAAAATTTTATGATAAGTTAAAACTTTTAGGAGTTCGGGGTATATAAGTGTTGATGTGTTATATTTTGACCTTTGAATAAAATAGTACTACATCTCTACTTTCGATTCTAGAATATAATTCCTTACGAGACTTCTGAGTAAAAGTGAAAAAGTGTTAGCCGTAATGGGAATACCTATGGGTAATTGCGTTGTAAACATTTACAGTGGTGCAACCATCAGCGACGTTCAGTTTTGTTTTTCAAAATTTGAAGAACTGTCAAAAAAATCATAAAGACCGATTGCACTTGAATGACAAAATTTGAAATATCAAATTCAAAAGTAGCTTGTTTTTCAATCTTCGACGGCGAATAAAATGATTATGTGTCGAAGATAAACATTTGTTTCTTGTCCGATGGTAAAGACTATACAGAAATTATTGTACTGTCCAGCTAATGAGTTTATCAGGACGTATTTCATCCGGTACGATTTATCCTTGAAACATGTTTAATTGGTTCTTGTATTTTAGTTAATATTTTCTTTTCAAATGACGATTATTTACGAGTTGGAAATAATGATTATACAAAAATGACGAAAAGAGAACTTACCAGTGTTAGTTTTCCGTTACTGATGAAAAGTCACCAAACAAGAAAATGCGCACATTTATATTATTTCTTATCAGTGTGGGGATGTATTTATTTGATTTTCCGAGCTTGTTCGTATCTTTCTGTGTCATTACCAGATTTTATCTAAATGCAAGAGATTATTTTAGTAATTGATATAGGTGTTATATCAACAAATCATAGTAAGTCACATCCGGTTGTACGAAAAAGTGTTGAAAAAATCTTCCCTTGAATTTGACAGTTTAAGGAAATCAATTCTACATTTCATTGCAGTAAAACCTTTCTGAGTCATAAACATATTTTTTTGGTGTTTCAAAGCACCATTGTTTTTAATTTTCCTTCCATTTGTCTATAGAGAATGTTGGAAACTTAAGTTAGAATGGTTACTAAAGCTTGTTAACAGGAAAATAACGGTAAAAGTTTATTGGTGGTTATTATTTCATATGTAATGCAATGTTATGTGAAATTTTGTCTGTAGTACTGGACAGGATAAAACTTTTATCTTGCCAAGTATTTCTTTATTTGAAACAAAGATTAATTCTGCACAATTTTTCGAAAAGTGCAAATTAAACAGACTAAAAGGGGAAATCAATGGTGGTGTTACCACGATAGACTTTTTCTTATTATTTTGGTCTGTTCTCCTTCGTATGTGTATATGTTTCTGATATTGCAGATGACTTGACTATCTTTAAAAGCATTGTTGGTTTTGATTTCGATTTTTTTTAATAGAGGTAATTTTCCTTCAGTTCGTCTCTTCTTATCAGTATATTATTTGTCATAAAATATCGTAGAGACTCCTTTGTCTGTGTTTTTAAGAGCTTTTCGTGGCTAAATATATTCAAATATTTAATTTCAATTAGCTTAAAACTTAACCAATGAAACATGACACAAGAACCAAAATAAATATATCTGTTATATATAACAGACGCTGCCCATTTTCGTCAACAGATAAGAGTCAGACAAGACCGCAAGATAGTATACGACAGCATCAACTTTTGCGTGTAACCTTGATTTTTCTTTGCCTCATTGATTTACGAAATTTGAATATCGGATAACTATGGAAAAAAAACGTACTTGGCAAGATATTAAATAAATCCGACAAGCACACTAACGGCATGTGAATTATGTGCAAAACAGAAAACGGAAAACAAATATAGTATACATTAATAATGGACAACAACTGAATTACAGGATCCTGACTTGGAACAAGCATATACAGCATTTGGTTGATTTAGACATTTTTGTGAGCGCTCAATGCTCCCCTGGCCTGGGACAGTAGTATAACAGCTTGACATAAGAACAAACTGTAAAATTCAGGTGAACAGGGCTCAACTCATCAGATCGACCTAAAGCACCAATAAAGCTAACAAATTACAAAAATTAAAAATATCCACATTGTGTAACAGCACGACATAAGATCAAGTGTAGAAAGCATTTGGAAAGATTGCGTTTCATCAAATCGGTTCTAAGCACAAAATAATTCAAATCGCAAAAGGACACTTGATAAAAGACTTAATTGGCAATACAATTGTTTTATTCAATGTCGTATAGACCTAGGTCTTTCCTCATCAGGTATCCCTGTTTTCCTGTTTGTACTTACCTGTTATGTAAAGATTTTTTTATCTTTACATATAGGGATAATTTTCGCTGTATTCCAAAATATCAATATTAATTTATTATTATTATAACTGTTTATCCCTTTTCAATCCTTGTTATCTGTTTCAAACCAAATCTATTCGATGGTTTTGCTGTTATTTAATCCCCTTCCACCCTTATAAGTTTCGGAGCTTAGTGTGACACTAAATTAGTATACAATTTTATTCACAGGTTAGCTGTAGCCCGCCTCTGGATTCGGATTATTTCTAGCTCTGTTGTAGACACAATGGTGGCCTTGGGCTGTTGTCTGCTCTTTTTTTAGGATTGTTGTCTCTTTTCCCGGTTCCATTCTTTATTTTATTTCAACAAACAGTCCTCCTGTGTATGAAATATATATTTTTAAGATGAACAGATTAGCAATGCTTCAATGATTTCCTCGAAAGAGAATTTTTGCTGAAAAGGAAACTATTGAATAGAACATTTTGAAATATCATTTAAAGTCAACTCTTTGAATAAAGTTAACGAACATAATCTTGATATATGTGACATATACTACCACTGATTATCACACGTCCGTCTTCACTTTACCTCGTCATTACATTCCCGATTGTTATATTTAAAAAATCCATTAACAAAATAAAAGATGCCACAAGTCGAACAAAAACTATTTTCCCTTTTGGTTGATCGAGGGTGTGCCACCTGCTTCGGTTGCTTATTTTATTCTGTTTAGTAAATTAAATGTAGAACGCTGGATATTTACACAGCCATCAACTAGTTTGCACATGTGGTAATAACTAATATGTACCATACAACCACT
The DNA here is from genome assembly GCF_963676685.1 of Mytilus edulis. NCBI lineage: Eukaryota > Metazoa > Mollusca > Bivalvia > Mytilida > Mytilidae > Mytilus > Mytilus edulis. The sequence goes on along the minus strand of NC_092351.1, from coordinate 9,879,867 downwards.
GTCTCACATCTGAGAAAAAAACTCAAACCCGTTTGTTCAAAGTCAGTGATTCCTCTTCAACTTTGTACTTGTTTGGCTTTATAAATATTTTGATATGAGCGTCACTGATGAGTCTTATGTAGACGAAACGCGCGTCTGGCGTAATAAATTATAATCCTGGTACCTTTGATAACTATTTACACCACTGGGTCGATGCCACTGCTGGTGGACGTTTCGTCCCCGAGGGTATCACCAGCCCAGTAGTCAACACTTCGGTGTTGACATGAATATCAATAATGTGGTCATTTTTATAAATTTCTTGTTTACAAAACTTTGAATTTTTCGAAAAACTAAGGATTTTCTTATCCCAGGCATAGATTACCTTAGCCGTATTTGGCAGAACTTTTTGGAATTTTGGATCCTCAATGCTCTTCAACTTTGTACTTGTTTGGCTTTATAAATATTTTGATATGAGCGTCACTGATGAGGCTTATGTAGACGAAACGTGCGTCTGGCGTAATAAATTATAATCCTGGTACCTTTGATAACTATTCCCTCTTTCCTTGAAACAATATCTTGTTTTTCAGCCGACGACAATCTAGAAAACTGACACATTGTGGCACAAAAAAAAACAATGTCGGGCTTTGAATACATCAAAAAAAAAGTGAAAATATCAAGGGCACAGCAAAGCAATATTAACCAATAATATACATGAAACACTATAACTTGAATAATTAAAACAAATCACCTTCGTGTTACTCGGGGCATTTAAACCACCGCTTATCTATAGGCGGTTTTGGATGTGATAAAGGAGAAAATTAAAATACCACTATGGATACGACAAATAGAAACAATCTGTGGTTATAAATGCCACCGACATTACATAACGGTACACAAAGTCATAATGACGTTCTGACAACTTTCGAAGAGAATACTTCAACTTTACTATTATAAACAGGTGGTTCAGTAGCTCCCTTGACAGCAGCAACCCCTTAGCATGGAAATATTGTAGAAAACGTCAGCCCGGTAATATTGGTACAACTGGGAGATTGATAAATTTACTATAAGATTGTGATGCAGAAATGTTTTTTAAGTTCAAAGATCAGTAGACAAATTCGCCCATTATGACTTATTTTAAAAACAAAATACTAAAAATTATTGTGATAAACGTCTTTTCTATTTACAATTTCTCTCCTATATGTCATGGTTTCTGCAAAAATGGCCAAAAATATCTTGCAAGGACTATAACTCCAATAAGGGATCAAATGACAATTTCAGCCTTTTGACAAATTTGTAAAATTTCTTTCGCTGAATATTTTTTCTAATTCTGTTGCTTTCTATCTATTATAGTATCTGCAAAATTACAAAACTAGATAACAACTGTTAATCAGAGACAACTATTTCTACAGGTTGTCAATTGACAAATTCGGTAATGTTGGTTTAATTACAAATATTCCAAAACAATATAAAACAACCGTGAAATATTATTGATTTTACGTTGTATTCACCATTTTCTACATTATAGGATTAAACACATTTTTTCTAGAGGTTATTGATGTGTAAACCGGGGCGATTAACTCACAAACTGAATAAAAGTCCGAAGGACTTTTATGTTGAGTTTGTGAGTAAGAGCCCCGGTTTACACATCAATAACCTCTAGAAAAAATGTGATTAATCCTTATAATTCTTCTGCCAAACATTTTTTTGTTGATGGCTACTATATATATTTACCATCAAAAGCACAATGGCAAGTCGTAACTAAGGAGTACGCCGCCATCTTGACTTTCTAAAAACCATAAATGTCCGATAAATACAACGGAATCTTAAATGAAACAGCACCTACCTCAAAAACTTCATTTTAATTAAATTTTATCCGAATTTGAAGCGTACACGTAACGAAATAATCTTTACCTTGAAAATTTCCATTCGTATGACGTCGTGTATTGCCATGACGTAAATTCGCCAAATCATTCATGAAATTTCGCGGAATTTTATTAAATTTAATTTTTTGTACATTTTCGAAGCTTTAGTGCAATAAATTTTTTTTTTTTTTTTTTTTTTGTATATGCACTAGAATAGTCACAACTGTTATGCAATTGTTTTTTAATCTCAATTTGCTGAAAATCCCGGGATCACTGCAAGCTTGTGTATCGCGCATGAATAGATTACAAAAGTAGTTTCGGAAACATATGGTTTATCGAAGTGTAAACTTAGAGAAAAATTCTAATTGACCAATCCAATTCAAGTATTTATAGATATGCAAATCATATAAGAATTATAAGGAAATGTCTGTACCAAATCAGGAATATGATCATGTGATGTGTTTGAGCTTTTGATTTGCCATTTGATAAAGGACTTTTCGTTTTGTATTTTTCTTGGAGTTCGGTATTTTTGCTATTTTAAAACTTGGAGTGTTATCTATGTGGGCATATATCATCATTTTTATACAGATACCAATATATATCTTTATTTACCAAAGTCATAACAACTATAGGCATACAACATATAAACTACACAAAGTATACATAAATAGCAGAAGGTAGTGTGAAACATATTACAGCATGTTAGATCTCAATTTTTGTGCACGAAATATAAATTTACCCAAATTACTTAATTCTCTAAGACTATTATAACTCATTAATTGTATATATTTATACATAGAGGGTTTTCTCCAATAATATGGTTTTATAAAATAAGATCTAAGACCTTGATAAGTATGACATTTTAAAATGAAATGCATCTCATCTTCAATGTCATTTTTACAAAAACTTTAAGTCTAATACCTCTTGGAATTGCAGAATAGCGTCCACATTCTATAACTAAATCATGACTACTAAGTCTTATTTTGGTAATACATGTCTTATAAATAACTGGTATTGGTTTACATGAATAATTTTGTAAACAAAAGTTTTGAACTATATATCTATAACTTGTACATTTAACTAAATTATTCATTTGGCTGTCAAAATCTTGCTTCTGACGACTAAACAGGCGTTGTTTAATTATCAAGTAAAAACTACTGGAGAGCTTGCTATCTAAAACTAAACTTTGATTGTACCAAATATCACCTAAACCTATGCTAAGCAACTCATTTTTAATAAAATACAACCAATTTGTCTTATTAATTGGACATTTTTGTAAATCGTCATATAAAAAACAGTAACAGCTTTTCAAAATACAGTTTGTAGTACATAACAGATTAAACAAGTATTTAAAAATGCGACATTTTTTGGTGTGTTATTATGGTAATCTACCTAGCTCATAGTACACCATGACATTACTAGTAGAGCTTTTTACTTTCATAATATTTTTACAATAGCCCAGATGTATCCTTTCTATAGCTGGTGCCTTGTGAGCACCCCAAATTTCACAACCATAACAAAGTACACTGTTAATATAAGTATCAAAAAGTGAAAGTAAAGTTACAAAATTCAAATAAATATCTTGTACATTTCTCCTTAAGGCAAATACAGCTTTTCTATCCTGTTCTGATTATATTTACCAAGATAAATAAACCTATCTACAACTTCTATTTCCTGGTTTTTATAATACCATTTTCCATTGTCATGTATTTTTCCACCCTTTCTAAATAGATCTATTCCTATAGTAAAATTTAAAAGTACAAGAAAGTTTAAACTTTTGGAATTAATTCTGATACCCCTTCTTGCCTATCTTTTAAATTGAACCAAATCGGAAATGTGTAATATACAAGTTAACCATTTCTAAAAGGAGGTTCAGATACCTTAACAAGCAGCACATATTTTGCAGTTTCTAAAAGTGAATTCTAGCTTTAAAGTTCACATTTATATGAAAGAAACAGAGGAAAATGTGTAGTTAGGTTACGAATCTTTTAAATAACATACTTCAGACGTTCACAAGACATCAACATGTTAATCATGCGTATTCAATATAATATTTGATTTTGTTTTACATATCATTTGTGTTTAAGCTTTGAACTTGCAATTTGTGCAAAACTTCAAAAACCATCAAAATAGTCTCATTTTGAGATTTTGTCATAAATATTCAGATATTGGCCAAGACTTTACCCCCAAAAGATATTTGCTTCAAGATACATATAACAAAAATATAATCTCTTTGGTAACGCATTGGCAAATACCGGTATGTATTTTGAACCAAAATGACATTTTTAATTACATTTTAAGGTCAATTAAGACATGTTTATGACGTCAATGCGACATAACAAATGAACTTACTGCCCCAAAATATCCAGGCTATCTTAAGTAAAAAAAATAACATGATTTTGAAAGTCTTGAATAATCTTAATATCTTTGCAATTTCAGATACCCGATGGTTCTTTCATTTATGTCATCGTGGTCATTTGGTCTCGAGAGGATAGTTGTCTCATTTCAATCACACCACGATTTTTAATTTCTAAACTTACCCCTCTTTGTTTTTTTTACTTTGTTAAAACTTTTATAACGAATTTGTTGAAATCCGAGATTCTGTCCCGACGTCCTTTACAATGGTTGTTTGAATATGAATCCGTTCGATAATTACACAAAAGGCAAACATAATATGTTCTTGAATTTTCAGAACAACTGTTCATACTTCCATCACATTGGTGCTTTCCAAATTCTTCTTTCTTTGTACTTTGTCTTCCTAGGAGGAACAGTGTGTGTTTAACCCGATTACAAACAATTGCCTGCAATCCATCAGCAAATTTTTTATCATATCTATAAACCATATCAGTTTCCATCTTTAGTGGATCTAATAGTTGTATGCCATCTCTAGTTGCCAGATAAATATTCCCAGTATTGTCTATAGTTACTCTCTTTAGGTCTGCAGGATGGTAAGAGAAGATTTCAGAGCCATCGGCTTTTAACAAACAGAATTTACGACCGTCACGGCATGCAAAATTACCATTTAATGACAAGCCAAACCAACTGCAATATCTGAATGTAGTCTGATCCATTAGACAACCGATACGATTATATTTGTACAGCATGTCCCCAGATGCTATATATATAAATTTTTCATCAGTGGCTAATGCTTCGAATTCATGATCAAGTTTTAAGCACCATTGTCTTTCCATGGATTCTGAGTCCAGTAGTTCAAATCTCCTTGTTTGATACAATAACACTGCCTGTGTTGATTTAGGAATGCAACTGAGTGCCATATTATCATGTGAATAACTATAATTACTTTCGTTGTACAAGTCACAGTAGATGTCCCGTCCATTGATATATGTTAGTCCTTTGTCATCATACATGTATTTTACAACTCTGTAGTTGTTTTTGTACTTTGCTAATTTATTCTCTTCTGTTTGTTCCTCTAGTATGTTTACGTGACCGGCAATAAGTAAACAATTGTCATTCTTAACAGCAAGCCAAACTTTAAGCAAATTCAATTTTCGATATTTTTCATTTCTTTCAACAAAATCTTTTGGGTCAAGTTGTATTTGCAAGGTTTCTTTCAGCATTGGGAAATGTCGTAAGCATTCTGTTGACGTTAATGAAGTATGTCTTCTTTGATTTGAATTCGTTTGAGCTGCGTTATTGTGATATTTTTTATTTGTGGAAGGTATCCTTACTTTTCCTGAATTAACAATCTCGTAATGAACGGAAAGGAACCCAATTGCTTTGATTGCATCTAATTCATGACTAGCTTCACCAAACTTTATCATTACTCTGGATGCTGGTGGTATTTCTTCAAGCAGTCCAATAGTGTTGTCTTGTTTTCTTCTCTGTTTCTTTAGAAATGAAAACAATCTACTTTCAGATCCATTATTAGCAATAAACTTCAAGATTTGTTCATCTTCTTTGATTTCTTTTTCAGTTTTTAGTAAGGCAGTAATTTCTTCCTCAATTAAAATGTTGTTCTCTTTTTCGATCTTTGAAAGTTCATGTAACAGGACGTTTTCTAAATTGTTGATATGTTCCATGAACTTTGATTTGGTATTAGCTATTTCCATTCTGATTCTTTGTTGTTGTTTTATAACGCCTTCCTTTGCACTTTGCCTTTCTTCGTCAATCCCTTTCATAGCTTTCCTCACTTCTTGCATCGTTCGTCTGTTAGCTAAATACATTTCAGACTTTCTTATCCCCTTTGCCAAAATATTCACATTCGAAACTTGATTACAGTCCTTATGATCTGACTGGAGACATGTATGGCAGCAAATAAGATCGTGTTCTAGGCAAATAAAATCTTCTTTACAACCCGGATGTTTATCACATTCAGGAATTAAGAGTAGTTTAGCTTTTTCAATAGATAATTCGGTCATTTCAGTGACATGATGGTGTTGTGTTAATTTTATTGCTTTGTGATCCTTAAGACATTTCCCGCAAAGCCCATCCTCACAATCACTACACCAGTGTGTTAACTTAGATACAATGTTTCTTCTCTCACAAGGGTTGCAAATAGATTCCATGACAAACAATCTGAAGAATAGAATATTATTATAAATTAGTAGGAATAAGAGCAGCGCATGCGGTTTATTTTTCTGGAGATAAACAATATTGTTATCTTTATTCAAAATATCGAAGTTTTCACAACATACAGGAACAAGAAAGTATTACTTGGAACTCAATGTCGTACTTTTTCAAGAAAATATATAAGGAAATAAAGAGGGCAAAGAGCACTTGCTCGATCAATACAGAGCCAGTCCCGTTTGGTTGTATTCAACTATCCCGCGCGAAAAATGAATAGTCTGTTACTAAGTGTAATGCATATCAATTATGCTGCGAGTACTTAGTTACCTTTCACTCAGGCCGTTGATAATTTGTCAACCACTAATATTTCGTAAATTTGTAATTTGAGATTTTAAACGTGTTTTACTGTGACCATACATGAGAAATAAATACACCAAAGGGATATTCAAATTTATTAATAAGAAGACAAACTGACAACGCAATGGCAAAAGACAAAAGACAAACATAATCACCCACAAAACATGTCACAGAAAACTAAAGACTGAAGATTAAGAACGCCCCCTAAGAAAAAGAAAAAAAATATGAACGCCAGAAGTGTAAGCATATCCTGCTCTATTAGTGGTACCCGTCAAATTGCTCATGATAAGTACGAATTCGATGATAAGTACCAGTTGTTGATGTTATTAGCGAGGAAAAGAAGATAGGATTGTGGTTACGATATTTGGAACATTTCCATGTTCATCTGTGTGTGACAGAGTTCCAAACCGATCAACCAACTCATCAGACTCCGTAAAACTTTTAGGAGGAGCAAATGCGATTGTGAAGGACCACTTAAGTAATTAATATATTTATTAATAGTATCAGAAGCGCATGTCTGTGTTTGTTTATGTTCGACACGTGTTGATGAGCACATGGTTGCATACCTGGTTTGTTATTGTATGATTTGATTGGCTATTGTATGTCGCAATGCAGGTATCCTATCCGTTTGTGCGAGGGTAGGATCGTGATTCTCGTGCAGAATTTTATTATAAATAATAGATATTTTTATAACTAGTTATTCGACGTTCTGCCATTCAGAGTAGCATACCTCCGTTTCGTTATACATATAATGACCGAATACCACTCAGACGACGAGGATACCTTGCTTTTGCACGAGCCACCCGTACGTTCAGGTGCCAAGTCTAGTTCTGTACCCCAGATAAGTGATCAAACTTTCGAACTTTTTACTTCATATTTTGATAGTAAGATTTCTTCTTTGAAGAACGAGTTAGTCTCCGGGAACGACTCCCTAGCTAAAAAGCTCAAGAAGGAAGTGTCCGTTAAGCTTAAGAGTGAGGGGAATCAGATTCAATATTCCTTCAACTCAGATATTGTTTCCGAATTGCAGAAACTTCAGAAACGTACATCCGCGGAAGATTCCGTAAGCACCAACTTGATATCGGGCCTTATTCTAAAAATCAACAGGAGGAATAAATTGAGTCGGATTGCCGACAAGTCGCCAGCAGGCTGGTCCACAGTCCGAGAATACGAAAGTGATGACCTGGCATCAGACTCAGAAGATGAAAAACGTTTGCGGCAAGCAGGGCCCTCAAGACAATCAAAGAAAAGAAACCCTGTGGAGAACCGTACTCAAAGCCGTCCGCCACCGTTTCTAGACCTGCCAACTCTACTGATACTAGTAACAGTTATTATCAGCCTTACAACGCTACCCAATAGCCCTTTCCAAAGTTCCGTCGCCGCGAGTCGACCCCATACGACACCTGTTACGAGTGTCATCAAATTGGCCACTACAAGAGGAACTGCCCAAAAGCTACAAACAAACCAACCTTTGGAACCTTGTCAAAGTGAAAAGATACAAGATGAGTATATTACTTTTGTTGACAATTTAATGTTATTTGGTCATTTTAATGTTCTCTTTCAACATGTTAAATATTTTGATAATATAGATTTTTCAAATATCGCTAAAGGAGTAAGATCAAGCTTATTTAAGCATATAGAGTTCTGGAAACACATTGGGGCCAACAAATTTGTGTTGGACACCATTGAAAGGGGTTACATAATTCCATTTATGAAACAACCCCCTCCAATGAAATTTCGGAATAATAAATCTGCCTTAGAAAATAGTTTGTTTGTAAATGAAGCGGTAACCGAGCTAATTAACAATGGCTGTATTCTAGAAGTACCATTTCAACCATTCGTGGTTAATCCTCTCAGTCTTGCTACACAGAAGACTTGTAAAAAGCGTTAGATTTTAGATTTAAGTGAATTGAATTTCTATGTTTTGAAAAACAAGGTAAAATTTGAAGATTGGAAAATTGCAATGGAAATTAGGATATTTTCATTTGGACATCTGTAAAGAACAACAAACATATTTAGGTTTTTCCTGGAATAACAAGTTCTACTACTTTTCTGTACTAGCTTTTGGTTTAAGTAGCGCCCCCTATATATTCTCTAAATGTTTGAGACCAATGGTAAAGTAATAAAGTATTGGCGAGAAAATGGTGTTAATATTGTTCTTTATCTGGACGATTGATTAGGCATGGATGAAGGTTATCAAAATTGTAAAGATACTTCTGAATTTGTAAAGTCATCACTCAAACTTGCTGGATTTATTGTCAACGAAGAAAAATCAATTTTTGAACCAGTTCAGTGTTTAGAATGGTTAGGGTTGATTTGGGATTCAAAAGATTTTACTTTAAAGGTGCCAGAGCGCAGAATTTATGACACTAAAGATTCTCTTGATATTATACTAAAATCATTTTCAAATTTGAACGCACGTATGCTGGCTCAATTTGCCGGAAGAATTATATCAATGTCACCAGTTATGGGTAATGTCACAAATTTAATGACGAGGCATATATATTTCGCAATAGAAAACAGAAAAACATGGGATTCAAAACTATATTTAGTATATGAACAATGTGTATTAGCTGAATTGAAATTTTGGCAGGAAAATTTGTTGCCGCTTAATGAGAAGCGTTTATTAAATGATTCTTTTAAATACCGAGAATTATAGTATATTCAGATGCAAGTAATATATTAGGTGCATATACTGTTGAATTGAATGAAAAGATTTTTCATTGTATGTTGAATGAAAATGAGAAAAAATTGAGTTCCACTTGGCGTGAACTCAGGGCTATTCAGTTATCGTTGAATTCGTTTGAACCCGATCTGAAATGTAAAATAGTTAAATGGCATACAGACAACCAAAATTGTGTAAATATAATCAATAAAGGCAGTACAAAGTTACATTTACAACATTTAGCTAAAAATTAAAAATATTTTTAGAATATGTACAAGGTCGAGTATCACGTTGTGTCCTACTTGGATACCTCGATGTGAAAATTTCAAAGCTGATTTCATATCTAAAATGGTTGATATTGATGACTGGCAAACCTCGTTTCAGTTTTTTACTTTCATGAATGAAACTTGGGGTCCTTACACAATAGATAGATTTGCTAATTTTCATTATACAAAATTGAAAAGGTTCAACTCAAAATTTTGGAATCCAGGAAGCACTGCTATTGACGCTTTCACTCAAAATTGGACTTTGGAAAATAATTGGATTGTTCCTCCGATACGTTCAGTGGCTAAAAGCATTAAACACCTCATTCTCTGTAGAGCTGAGGGAACATTGATCGTTCCAAAATGGCCATCATCGGCATTTTAGTCTTTGATTTTTAATAGAAGATTGGAATTTCAACCTTACGTTATAGAAGTTCTTGTTTTTTCATTAGGTCAAAATATATTTATTCAAGGACAGAATAAAAAATCCATTTTTGGTACCAAGCATTTTAAGTCTGATATACTGGCAATTAGGATGAAAGCGACTTAATGATGTTCGAATTTATGTACATTTTGTTAATTGTTTACAATATGGGAAATTTGCATTGTAATGCAAATTTGGTTCTGACACGGCTATATATGTTGATATAGCAAGGTTTAGTGACTAGTACGATGTACGATGTACACGAGATATAAATAAACTCATCATAGATACCAGGACTACTTTTTATATATACGCCAGACGCGCGTTTCGTCTACTAAAGACTCATCAGTGACGCTCGAATTAAAAAGGCCAAAAAAGTACGAAGTTAAAGACAATGAGGACCAAAATTTCCTAAAAGTGTTGCCAAATTCAGCTAAATTTTAAGGTCAAAGGTCAGTGATCTCAAATCAAACGCCCCCAGATCAATCACTTGTATGGTTGTGGAGAAATACTGATTTCAAATACATAAGGGGAGAAAACTCCTATAAGGGTTAACCAAAACTCTTCGACTTAAATAGGTTGAAGTTGCGCCTTATTGTAAACAGTCATTTGGCAAACACATCATATCATTTACTGTCAGTTTCTTTTGAATAACGATAACAAGCAAAAGTCAAAATTTATAACATGACCTTGACCTTTGACCTTGACCTCAATTTCCTTCAAATGGACCAAGGACTTCATATCAAAAGACTGTAGGCCTCTGCGACTTATAACGTATGAACTTATCCAACAAATCGCCTATCTTAATAAACAGCTGCGCCATGAGCGCATGATACGCCCGACGTCTTGTGTGGAAGTTTTATGCAATAATCATAAATAGTTTCTGAGAAAGTTTTAAGCAATAACCATATATTGTTTTTGAGACACGGCGGGACATGTGAAACCCCCAACCCTGTTTTTTTTTTACAAAAAACTAAATATCACTAAAATAAAATTTTGAATCAAAACCAAAAAGTATACAGATCTTTAGATTAATTTAACAAAGAAGTTTTAAGCAATAATCATAAATTATTTTTGAGATACGACTCGACATGTAAAAAAAACCTCCCCTGTTTAACAAAATACTCAATAACTCCAAAATAAAGTTTTGAATCATCACCAAAAAGTATACAGATCTTTAGATTAATATAAAAAAAAGTGTGTAAAGTTTTAAGCAATAATCATAAATTGTTTTTGAGATACGGCACAACATGTAAAAAACCCTCCCCCTTTTTTACAAAATACTCAATAACTCAAAAATGAAATTTTGAATCATCACCAAAAAGTATACAGATCTTCAGATTAATATAACAAAGACATGTGTAAAGTTTTAAGCAATAATCATAAATCATTTTTGAGATATGGTGCGACATGTAAAAAAAACCTCCCCCTTTTTTACAAAATATTCAATAACTCAAAAATAAAATTTTGAATCATCACCAAAAAGTATACAGATCTTTAGATTAATATAAAAAAGAAGTGTGTAAAGTTTTAAGCAATAATCATAAATTGTTTTTGAGATACGGCACAACATGTAAAAAAAACCTCCCCCTTTTTTACAAAATACTCAATAACTCAAAAATGAAATTTTGAATCATCACCAAAAAGTATACAGATCTTCAGATTAATATAACAAAGACATGTGTAAAGTTTTAAGCAATAATCATAAATCATTTTTGAGATATGGTGCGACATGTAAAAAAAAACTCCCCCTTTTTTACAAAATACTCAATAACTCAAAAATAAAATTTTGAATCATCACCTAAAAGTATACAGACATTAAGATTAATATAACTAAGAAGTGTTTAAAGTTTTAAGCCAAAATCAAGAATCGTTTTTGAGATACGGTGCGACATGTGAAAAAAAACACCCCTGTTTTAGTTACAAAGTGCCGTAACTCAAAAAGTTTTAATCTTATTTTCACCAAAAAGTATACAGATCAATTGACCAACATAAGAAACAACTATGTTAAGTTTCATGAAATTTGGATAAGTCGTTCTCAAGTTACGATGCGACATGTTTACGCCGGACAGACGGACGGAAGGACGGACACCGGACATTTGTATACCATAATATGTCCCGTCAAAATTTTGACGGGCGTATAAAAAGGGAAATAACTCTCATAAGATGTCTTTCGATCACTCAAGTCAAAATTAAGCAAATCATTCTTAAGAGTAGACGAACAATTTGGTGAAAACAGTTTGCTAAAATCTTTTACGGTTTTAGAGATATAGTGATAACAAGAAAAAGGGGACGCGGGGAGATAACTCCTATAAGAATAAGTGTTCGGTCACACAGGGTGAGTTTTGAAACCCCCATTACTGTACAACATCAATGGTCAAAAACCCATTCGATATGTTGTAAGACAAACAAGCATCTCAGACGGCAGAAGAAAACAAAAATAATCAGAAGAAAAACAAAATGTCTTTCCACGAAAAGTGAAAAGACCTAAAAAAAAAAAAAAAAAATAGTATACATGTGTTGAGTTTTATTGACTAAATAATTTATGTTCGGTTAAGCTTGGCGAATTAGAACATAACTACTTATTGATAATATAGCTAACGCTGGAGAACCAGGAAAGCCTGATTCTTCGTGGCAACACACATGCGCTGTTGAGACAAGAGAACAAGAAAGGAACAACATTTAGCCGTATGTTCAACTAATGGTGGAAGATATTATCACAGATGAGGTAAATCAGAATGATATCACGAAAGCTCAACTAGAAGGCATTTATTAAAGAGAAGTATGATATACAGACAGTTTTCGTCATCAAAACACAATAAGGTGAGTTGTACTCAGTTAGTATTTCCGAAATCTTATCGCGAGACAGTGACGGGATTAGCACATGAGTCGATTATGTCAAGTCATATGGGCACAAAGTGTACCATTGTCAATTTGATAAGAGTATTATCAACTTTTTATTGGCCAGGTGTTTCAGCAGGTGTAAGCGCTTTTGTCAGTCTTGTGACATATGCCAGCGTACAATTCCTAAAGAAAGGTACCTTTACAGTCTATGCCGCTGATAGATAACCCATTCAAATGCGTGGCGGTTAGTCTTATAAGCCTCTTTTTCCTTGATCAGACACAGGTAATAGATATATACTGACTATCGTAGATGATGGTACAATAGCTTTGAAGGATATTGAGACAGGGAGCGTGCCGAGGCATTAGTAGCCTAGCTTATTCTCTAGAATAGGAATTTCACAGAAAATGTTCTGTATGGGCAGTCAGTTTATATCTAGGCTCATGGCCGAGGTAAATAGACTCATATCATTTAGACAGTTGACTACAGTTTATCATCCTATGTGTAATGGGTTGGTAGAAAGTTTCAATGGAAGTCTAAAACTGATGTTGAAAAGAAAGATAGGGACAGGTATTTAAATGCTTCATTGTTAGTTTAAACATATTTATTTATAGTGGATTGGGAAACAAGTTATATCAACTTATATTAATCCCTTTCCACTTTGCGGGTGCGAGTGCTGCGGCATTAACCTGCTATTTTTCGAAATCTACAAGGGTGTCTTTTACGTGCAAGAGATATGGCTCTCTCTTAACACGGGTCAGTCATTTATCGTCCTCTTCCGACGGACTATCATCGTTTCCTCAAGACCATGATCGGTAATGGTGTCAAGGGAGAGCCAAAAATTCAGTTCCTGTAATTTTTCTCCCCGGAGCGGGGATCGAACAAGGAACCTTAGTGTTAGTAGTCCGATGCACTACATTTTGTAACTGCTTCATTGTTTGCATACAGAATAGTTCCACAGGAGAGTCTGAAGTTTTCGCCTTTCGAGCTTGTGTATAATAAACAGGAAAGAGGACCAATGACACTATTAAGGAAGCTATGGACTAAAGAGATATACGATTTTGAAGTGCAGTCTACATATCAGTACGTGATAGCTTAAAGAAAGGGATAAGAAGCTACATGAAAACTTGCTCGAAGCAATTTAGCTTTTGCATCAAGGAAGAATAAAGTATATTACGATAAATCGATCAAAGAAAAGACAAAGGTGTTGTACTCTTACCTACAGATAAGAATAAACTACTTATGCAGTGGGAAAGTCCTTGTACCATTGTTGAGAAATTTAGTAATAAAGGATACAGATGAGTGAGAAGATAAAAACGTTACATGTAGAAGAACGCTGAGCATATTGATGTTAATCCTGACTTGGATAAAAATCAAATATTACAGGTAAAGGAATTGCTGTTTTCATTTCCACAAGTCTTTACTTATAGTTCAGGATGTACCGCTTTTCTTGAGCATGACATTTAATTGTCCAGTGAAATGCTTATCAGGATGAAAATGTACCCTATTCCATATAGTATGTCAGATGTTAGACACATTGAACATTGGGGTTAGTAAAATGTTAGATCTTGGAGTCATCGAAGCATCTGCGAATCCTTATGCATCATCAATAGACATTATCAAAAAGAAGAACAATACAAACAGATTTTGTATTGATTTTAGATCGTTAAATAGCTAAACTTTGTTTGATGCGGAACCAATGGTGAATGCAGAAGACATGGTTTTGAATTTGGCAGGACATAAGTACTTTTCACCACTTGATATGTCAAAAGGCTACTAGTAGAAACCTTTATCAGAGAACGCCAAACTTAAAATGCATTCCAAACAAATAAAGATGTGTGTCAGTTTCGTAGAATTCCGTTTATTTTGGTTAATGCACGAGTTTCCTTTGGCAGACTGATGAGAAAATAAATGATTTCATGATTTTAATACTTTGGGTTTTTATAGGGTCCAGTCTGATAAACGGGCTCTAAATCAAAAAAATAAAACACTGTTATATTGCACACATTAAAGAACACCAAGGATTTAATTTTTGAAGAAATCAAACAAAGTTTAATTTTGGACACACATTTGCACCAACTTTGAAAACCAAGCACAAAATCTAAAAATCTAAAACACTTTGGATTGACCATATCAAATAACACAAACAATTAATTTTTAATTAAATCAAACAATGTTCAATTTTGGACCCCAATGTTGACCATCTTGAATACTGTGTCAAAAATTCAAAATTCGTAAGGGTTACGCGGAACCCAGTGTCTCGCCTACTTTTGCTGTTAATCGCAGGCTTAACAAAAGTGTGGAAAATTTTCTTCTCGATACTATCTTTTGATTGTAAAAAGCTTCTGTACAAGTTTGGTAAAAATATAATAAATGTTTTAAAAACTTTAACTGCAGACTGTATGTAATGTTAACTGGAAGAAGAAACTAGTAAGTCCATTTATAAGTTAAATACGGAAAAACAGGATTTTTTTTTTAATTTACTTTTGGATACAATCTTATGATCATAGACAAGCTTTTGTCCAAGTTTGGTACAAATTCAGGATACTTTAGAAAAATTATTAAAATTTAAAAAACTTTAACCACAGAGTGAATATTTGTGGACGCCGCCGACGACGACGACGACGCCGACGACGGAATGTAGGATCGCTTAGTCTCGCTTTTTCGACAGAAGTCGAAGGCTCGACAAAAATCTATGCTTAGATTCAGCATATCAAGGAACCATTGCCATTTTTGTCGAGCCTTCGACTTTAGTCGAAAAAACGAGACATAGCGATCCTACATTCCGTCGGCGTCGGCGTCGTCGTCGGCGGCGTTAACAAATGTTCACTCTGTGGTTAAAGTTTTTAAAATTTTAATAACTTTCTTAAACTATCTTGGGTTTGTACCAAACTTGGATAGAAGCTTGTTTATGATCATAAGATAGTATCCAGAAGTAAATTTTGTAAAAAAAATAAATCCATTGTTTCCTTATTTTACCTGGATATTGACTTAGTTTTTCTGCCGGGAAATATTACATTCACTCTGTGGTTAAAGTTTTTAAAATTTTAATAACTTTCTTAAACTATCCTGGGTTTGTACCAAACTTGGACAGAAGCTTGTTTATAATCATAAGATAGTATCCAGAAGAACATTTTGTAAAAAAAATAAATCCATTGTTTCCTTATTTTACCTGGATATTGACTTAGTTTTTCTGCCGTGAAATATTACATTCACTCTGTGGTTAAAGTTTTTAAAATTTTAATAACTTTCTTATACTACTCTGGATTTGTACCAAACTTGGACAGAAGCTTGTTTATGATCAAATGCTAGTATCTAGAAGGAAATTTTGTTTTCTTCCAGTTAACATTACATTTAGTCTACAGTTAAAGTTTTTAAACATTTATTAGATTCATAAACTATCCTCGCTTTCTACCTGTTTCTAAGCCTTGTACAAATAACAAATGATATTTCGAGACAATGTATGGTTATTCTATATATATAACTCTTTAATAAGTATAAAACTTGAGCCATCAATAGGGATAAACAGATGGCTTAAAATCCTCAAATACAAGATACTCTACATATGAACTAATTGTCAGTACCAACATATTTTTGAATATATAAAAATATTTAGATGGAAATAATTACAACATGTTGTTCCAACAGAAAAAGTTGTTATTACTGTTGAAAGTAACTACATGCAAGACAGATAAGTGTTATTTTTGTAACCAAGAAAAAGATAATACATGTCTCAAGCCATATGAATATTAGGACCGTACGCGTACTGTCTTGTACGAGCTGGACCATACATGTATTTGGACCGTATAGATATAATTATGACAAACATTTATCAAAAAACTTTTTATTGAGTTTTACAAATTATTATTATTACTACATGTATTAGATGAATAAAGTGAATAAGAGAACATTAAATCAATTGAAATTAAATAGTTCTGTATTTAATTGTCTATCTAAAGCCTATTTTAGCACCCTCGCCCCGGGTGACACTTGCTACCACAAAGAACGTCAGATTTTTTACATTTACATATTTGGTTCATGGATGTTCCTTTGCATTTGCATCTCCCATTTATCAAACGATTTTTTTTTAATTCTATCAGTAAACAGCTGGTTTGACGGGTTGGATAGTTCCTAGATATTCTAAAAATGTGTCTTCCTACATTATGTTTTTTTGGACTTCCAATAACTTCAATTCAGTGAGAATTATTCAATTGCATGTATATGTAAAGACTTAAAAAAACAGGAGATTAACAGATTAAATTAGCGCGACTTTTTTTCCGAATAGTTAAAACATTTAGTTTTTATTCCAATTACAATTGAACTTTTTATATTAATTCGAGATTTCAGTTACTTGACCCACTTCTTAAAATTAGGCAGACCGTACGCGTACAGTCCGACCGTATGCGTATTAGTAGTATAGTGCGAGGAGTATGAGCCCTATGAAGGTGGACGTCGGACGCGAGACGTTATAGTTAGACCTGCGCGCGTACACTAACGCTATATTTGGGCCTCAGCACGGACATCAGAGTTGGACTCGACATGGGGATGCATACCTAAGGATATGACTCACACGAACACCGTATTTGGGTGCAGAGGCTATAGTTGGGCTTAGGCGCGGACGCTATACCTAAATATTGGACCAAGCTACCCTCCAAGGTGGACGTTACGTCACACCCTTAAAAGTGTACGGTATACCCTCCAAAACGGACGCGAATTTTAATTAGCTAAACACTAACCCTTTCAATCCAACCCCTTAATAATAAGTCTGTGATAATTCTGAAAAAGAAAAATTCTACCTCTTAAAATAGTTACTACTAAGACATGCTTTTAACAACTGTAAGAATATATATATGGAAGTGTTTAACGACCTTGACTGGCTTTTCAGCCCTCGCACGGTCGGCTCGATGCCGGAAGGCGTTTGGTGAGCTTTAACATATGTTGATGCCGTGGGTCAGGAACAAGTAGTGGAGGACGCAATATGTAGGCCGCCATCTTGGTTTTGGCGAGTTGTTTTTGGTTTGTTGACTATTTTGTTGTTAATTCTTCACTAACGGCTGCTTTCAGGGTCAGTTTGGTCAGCTTGGCAGCCCGCTAGCCTCGATGATGGGAGTACTGGTAGATGAATCGTGGACGTAGTTCTAAAGATGACAGGAAGCGTTATCAGGACCAAAGCCGTGAGGCAGTGAAATGAAGGTCGTAACACCCAACGCCTAGGATACAGCCCTCGGACGTTAATCGGCATAACATTCCCCATGATACAATGGTTTTGGAGTGCATGTTAACGCGGGTACGCCAACTACTACGTCTATCTGTACGGCATGGATTGGTTTCAGTCACCTTAAAAGTAGTAAGTCGTTGATCATCTAACTGTAAACCCTCATCGAAGATAGTGGGTAAAGGAGAGCTGGCCCACCACGTCCGTTCAGCTGTAATGACTGCATGGGACGTGATGATGTAAGAATTCCCCAAGATTATACTATTTATATTAATCAGATAAACTGTCAATCAATCTAGTAGGCGGTACTATAAATAGATGCACGTGTAAAGATAATTGGATTCAAATGTTTGATATCAATTCACATGATTCATAAAATATCTATCTTTTTTTTCTTTTTTTTTTTGATTGCTTATCTTATTAACATGACAATCGTGAAACATTCAGTAGTATTGCTTTTCGATTTCTTTCAACCACTTAATTAATATCATATGGCCCTGATTAAAATGACACCTCAAATAATAAGATTAAGAGATAAAGCACATCTGGTGATTAAAATAAGTATCTTTATACACTTTCTTTCAATAACATGTTTACAGGTGTACAAAGATGAATCGTGGGAATGTGCATTATTGGAGGTGTCGTTCATACCGCAATTAGAAGCCTCAACGAGACGTATGTATTTCTGTTCCGATTTCGTGCACCAGTCGTACGTGAGGGAAACGGCTCTCCCTTTTCTCCAGTCGATACGGTTATTGAATGAAGATATCACGGACGTGACGTTTGAGAAACCAATCTATTTTCCGGTCACCAGGAATGAATAGATTGTATCACATCGAATTTGTGTTGAGAGACGATCATTTGCAAATATGTCGTCTAAAAGATGACCACGTATTTCTCTTGCTACATTTTCGTAGGAAGAATCTATAAGAGGAAACTACACATTCATATTTAGGACATTACGAATATGTATGTTTAATTGCAGTATTTGCCGTAAAGTATATGTGTGGCCGCACGATCTTCAAAGACATATGAGAAGTAAGCATTCTTCCAATGAGTCACTATACCAGCCAGATGTTACCCAGCAGCAACAGCAGCAAAAGCAGCAGCAGCAACAGCAGCAGCAGCAGGAGGCTTTCGTGTTTAGACACCCTTTTACCACCTCCGGTCCCACCTCCTGCGGAAAAACTCATTTTATGAAAGATGTGCTTCAACACATAAAAAGACTGTGTAGTCCCAGTCCAGAAAGAATTGTTTGGTTGTATAAAAGGTGGCAACCTCTTTACGAGGAAATACAACGTACAGTGCTTCCACGCGTTGAATTAATTCGTGGAATTCCTTTTGATCTCGAAAGGGACGATTTTCCCGATCCCAACATTCGAAACATGATCCTATTACATGATCTCATGTCAACCTCGGCCAAAGACTCCAGAATAAATGATTTGTTTACGGAAGGGAGTCACCATAGAAATTTATCGGTCGTCGTTTTGAATCAGAATATATACTTTGGCAAAGACCCCACCCAGAGACGAAACTGTCATTATCTCGTTCTCTTTAATAACCCCATTGATCGTCAACCCATCATGACGCTGGGCCGACAGATGTATCCTTCTCGAGGGGACTTCTTTCTCCGGAAATTCGAAGAGGCAACGAGGACACCTTTCGGGTACCTTCTGGTTGACCTAAAAGCTAGAACCCCGGAAGCCTCCAGATTACGCACAGAGGTCTTGCAGATCGGTCAAGGAGAGACACATGATGAAAAGAAGTACACCCATCTCTCCGAAGACGAAAGTTCGGTTTCGTCAGACGAAGACATGGCCGACGAGACAACAGACGTATCGTCGGACGATGCTGAAAGACGAGAAGATCTCAACGCCTGTCGGGATTGTGGAGTAGTGTTTGCTCACCTACGTGGATTGGAAACCCATAGTCAGCAAGGGTGTGGGAAGAAAAACGGCATTGCTCTTCCGATGACCGGGAAAGATGTAGAGGATGCTTTGAGCGGATTGCCCGTGACCGTGTGCTGTGCAGAAGACTTACCTAGCTATGTGAGCGACAGGCCTAGAACGTTTGTAGTCAATACGGACAACTGTGACCAAAAGGGCTTTTTATTTTCCCGCATCGGTTCTACCCGAATTTTTCGACTCCTTATGACGATACCCGGAAACGTACCAACACTATTTTAGAAATGTACTCATCGTGAATGGACCGGAATACTGTGTGATTGACAATCAAATTCAACCCAATGATTCAAATACCTGTGGCTTGTATTGTATTTATTACGTCAAATTGAGATATCGAGGACTCGAGATGAAGAACATTATCAGTACCTTTTCATCCACTGACTTGATTAAGAATGACAGCAAACTCGTAGCCGTATTTGGTTAAATACAAAACAAAATAATGATACAAAAAAATAAACAAAAAAAAGAAGAAGAAAAATAATGAAATAAATAATAAAACAGGAAAAGAACAGAAAAGAAAAGAATCTTAAACCACCTATATGTATATGTAGCAGGTCTCAAGTCCTGAACCAGATCTGGTATCTGGAAGTGTGAGAGAGATTTATCCGAACACCACTTTCTAGAGTGTGACGTAACGTCCACCTTGGAGGGTAGCTTGGTCCAATATTTAGGTATAGCGCCCGCGCCTAAGCACAACTATAGCCTCTGCACCCAAATAAGGTGTTCGTGTGAGTCATATCCTTAGGTATGCATCCCAATGTCGAGTCCAACTCGGATGTCCGTGCTGAGGCCCAAATATAGCGTTAGTGTACGCGCGCAGGTCTCGATTTCAGGTCCAAATATAGAGTTGGTGTCCCGATGTCCGCTCGAAGGCCTAAATATAGCGTCCGCGCGCAGGTCCAACTATAACGTCTCGCGTCCGACGTCCACCTTCATAGGGCTCATACTGCTCGCACTATACTACTCGTATTTTTAAAAAGTACGACAATAACCCCCAAAAAATCCCAACCTTCCTATTGTGGTATCAAACATTGTGCTAATTATATAAAAAATGTAATAGAGATTCATACACTTACACTTTTAAAAGTTATTGTCTGTTAAGCCGACACCAAAAATGTTTTTGTTTAGGTTAGACCCTTTGTCCCACAATTCCTAATTATATAAACGGCTATGACAATAGCCCCCAAAATAAATCCCAAAGTTCCTATTATGGTGTGGAACCGATAATATTTTGAACGAAGAAATATCTCTCAGGGAACGACCATTTAATTTCAATGCCTATGGGGAGGGGAGGTTTTTTTCCTAAATAAAATATTTTGATTCCTATTTGATGAAAATGAATATTCTGGTCAAGCAGATGACAAAGCAAAATATTGTGAATGCAGATTTCCCCTATACCTTATAGTGTTAAGTTTTGAAAAAAATAATTTGAGTGATAGCGTTGAAAAACTAAAAGAAATCGGACGCAGAACCCCCCCCCCCTTTTTTTTGTAGTTAAATGGTTGATCCCTTATACTATTGTTTTTAAAATAAGACCAATAATTGTTTTGTCCCTTTCCGGTCCCTAATATCAAAACAGTTAAGACAATAACCCTCCAAATTGCTAAAATGTCTTACACATCTA
The DNA here is from genome assembly GCF_963676685.1 of Mytilus edulis. NCBI lineage: Eukaryota > Metazoa > Mollusca > Bivalvia > Mytilida > Mytilidae > Mytilus > Mytilus edulis. The sequence continues at coordinate 9,858,145 of NC_092351.1, read as the reverse complement.
TACATTTATAAATACTAAAGTTATTGTCTGAGAACAAATTTTACCGTAAAATTTACCTTATTTTGCCCATAATTACAAAACCACAAGAACAGAAGCCCCCAAAAACAATCCCAACCATCCTTTAGTGGTATGAAACCTTGTGCTCAAATTTCATAGAGATCCATTGATCAATTGATTGTAAGAAAGCTTTTCGGTGAAGCAAACCTTATCAAAGTCATTGTTATTAAATTTCGTTATTTCTCTTGAGAGAGACTGAAATTATTGCGAAAAATGGTGAGTTTTAGGATTATTGTCATATAGGGAAATGACATGAGGATCTTAAACTGACCATACCTGCATAAAATGTAATTAAATCCAGTAATCTACATAAAATTTGCGGAAGTGGATGAGAAGAGAAGAGAAGCAGTACTCGATGTTTAGTGTGAACATGACCCAAGTGAAACCAGAATGCGATATTCTTGCGCAGTTTTTCGACTTTTTAAGAAAAGAAAAGCATTTACAAAACAGAATTCTGATTTTCGAAACACAAAAAAGAAACAATGAACAAGACGTTTCTGACTGTATGAATAGCTTAATCGAATAAATAGTATAATACTTTATATTTCAATTGTTATGTTCACTCTTAGCTAGCCATTTAAAAATCTAATCATGCACCGTGTGCAACGTCACGGAAAATACATAAAATACACAAAAAAATACTAACAAAAGATTTAAGACAGAAATTGTCGATCTAAGCGTACTTTGCCACCACAGAAACAAGTAAAAACTTACATTTCTTCCGTATTCTATTCCACTGGATGTTAAATGAAGGTCCAATACTTATTATATATCAGCATTTCTTCATGTTGTTTGTCATTTCGGTTTAATTTAATGAAACAGTGATCGGACATGTTTTAACTAGCATGAACATTAGCGAGCAAATGTATTTTTTGAAAGTCGTGGCCTTGGAACCAAGTTACAACAGGATATCAATCCTGTTCGAACAAAGTCTAACTTTAACAGGTCGAGAACTCTAGACTTCTTTACGTCAGAATATATTTGCATAGTAATTTCCCAAACACAAGGCCAATACGGCCTTGAAGAACTAACCAATCAACTCAATGAGCTACAATGCATCGTGGGCTACTACAAGTTTACTACAACCGGAAAACACGTGGAATTAGTGGAAGAACTGTCAACTAATATAGTGTCTGGGATTCTCAATATATATGTTTTTGTTCTGCGAATGTGATTATTGTAAAATATATAACATAATCTTCAATTTGCATGCTCAGATTAAAAAAGTATCGTTCATACCCGCCAACTGTCACTATTTGCGGGGGATTTCCCTCATGGAGGCTCCCAAGTGGAAATTTTGTAAGAGCAATTTTGTCCACTATTCTAAAGAAAACAATTAATTTAACAATGGCTATGAGCTTGTTAAAGCAGGAAGAAACCAAAAAACCACATTAGAATATATTTGAAGGCCCCTTTATAAGTTTTGTAGGACTATAAGAACCATCTTTCACGTAAAACCCCCATGGGCATTTTGATAAGTTGGCAAGTATGTATCGTTTACGGGCTTCACTATTCGACTTTCTTTTTCGCCTTGTTAAAGTTGTTGAACAGGTTTTTTCCCATTGTTATGCATTGTACCTGTGCAATAATTTTAGACCTGAAACAGTGAAATTTCAGATGAAATGACCACTGTCCACTATGAAATTTGTTGAGCTCTTTTAAACCTGTATAATGTCATTCCGAAATCATTTCTGCCTAGAAAAACACGAAAACTGTCATTGAAACACTTCTTTCTGTACTGGATGTGTAAGATTTTTATCAGGACCTGAACTGAAAGTAAGAACATCATTATATTCAGTATGCTAAAAAAAATGTTATGAAAGCGGCAGGGGGGATCCAGCCATTAAAAAAAGGGGGGGTCCATGCCTAACCCATGCGTGCAGGACAAATGGGGGGGGGGGGAGGTTGCAACTACATGTCCCCATTCAAATACATTGATCGTTCAAAAAAAGGGGGGTCCAACCCCCGGACCCCCCACCCCCTTGGATCCGCCACTGAGCGGGTATGGTGTATAGCTTAATACATTTTGTACATGTATAGCTTCATCCATCGATAAAGTCTGTTTGTTGCTAATTTTATCACAAAATATACCTCAGAGGTTTTTTATCGTTCAGCTGCTGTCATGTTGAGGTATGTGAAATATCTTCAATATTTAAAGCCTCTGGATCACAGTGAGTGCCATATTACCTATTATTTTTATTCTAAAACGTGCTTTGTATATAGAAATAAGAAGATGAGGTATGAGTGCCAAATGAGACATCTTTCCAAAAAAGACATAATCTAGTAAAGTAAGCAGTCATAGGTTCAATGCCGAAAAGTACGCAATAAATGACCCAAAAATTACTTGTGTAAAACAATCCAAACAAAAAAATCCAAAAAAAAAAAATCCGGCCCAATATAATATATAAAAGGAGAAGAAATATATCAAATAAATAAAAACGTATATAGGTTTGTATATATAGGAGGCTGTATTTCAGTGGTTGTCGTTTGTTTATGTGTTTCATATTTGTTTTTCGTTCATTTTTTATATATAATTAAGGCCATTAGTTTTCTCGTTTGAATTGTTTTACATTGTCATATCGGGGCCTTTTATAGCTGACTATGGTTAGCTTGCTTGCTTTGTTTGTATATTGTATAATTATATTAGGATAACAACCAAATAAATTCAAATATAAAATATACAAGTTAAACTATGCCTATATATATTGTTTAAAGATGTCAATCTTATTTTCCAAGCTTGTATAAACAACTATACACAAGAAGCAAGCAAGCCAACCAAAGTTTTACTTTGCAAGCATTAGGAAATCAGCTGTAATGAGTTTATTCAGTTTGGCAAGTGTCCGAGCCCGTTAAAAAACGAAAACAAAATGAAACTACAGTTGCTTACTTCACTACCTTTATAACAAAGGGAACAGTTTGGAAGTCTCATATACTGAAATGTGACAAAAAAACAAATACTTATAGATTTTGTTAACACTGCCATGTATGTAAATATTTCTTCGCCTTTTTTACGAACACAAAATTCAAGGATCACACATTTGTCTTTAATTATCTATACGGAAATTGCTGTACTCGTGATTATTAGCACCGGCTGTTATCGACGGCTTACTTTACACTAGTATGTTTGTCTCGTGGGTAATTGTGTTTTTCGCTGTTGTTTCGTTGCTGTCTGGTGGACGAATACATGAAATCTCCGTGCCATCATCAAACATAATATTAATGGCTATATATAATCGGGTAATTCAAACCCTTTTTTCCTCGCATAGAAACAACTCTTAGTTAATCTGAGCATGGAAGGAATACTTTGTATCACAAACTATAAATGAGGATACACAAATTGAAAAACTGAGCGAAATTGTGAATCCCGCATTGCACGAAAAAATGTGTTGTATTTCAGTAAATAACACGTGTTCTCGCTTGATTGTAAACATGTAGTAGTCCATCATGCATTATTACTCATTTAGTGGATTGATCAAAAACCTAGGTAAAAATAAATTGCGTCACATGTAAATAAACAATTACATGTGCGAGAACATAAGTATGCTAATTTATGCATTTCCATATAAGGTAGTGGTCCCGACCTGTTTAAATGTGATATACCGATACAAAGAGTTTTATCATCCGACCAAGGTTCCTATTGATGTGCAGATTAATTGCATTTCAATTATCAACCCAATTACATTTAACATAACAAATCATGTATTATATACCAAATGTAGAGGTGCTTTACGGATCATATAACCATTATGAAAATTTGTAAAGCCGTGTTTAAAGCTCATGATGTGTTGACTACTAACAAATGTTTGCACCTGGAAAAGTTTAAAGTCATGGTTAGACCTATATAATTATATTTAAAAGTTATGTGCATTTTGTATTTTAAAAAGAGAATCAAACATTTTCTTTAGAGATTATAATTTGCTCTACCTGCAGAAGATGGAAAAATGAACCTACTGCTTTGTGTCAGGATTTAATTTAGTACAGTCCCCGGAATTATATTGCCCGGTTATGTCAAAATAACAGATTAGCAGTCACGTTGGTTCAGTGGTTGTCGTTGGTTCGTTTCTGTCATGATTTGTTTTAAGTAAATTATATTGTAAAATATTAGGCCGTTAGTTTTCTCAATTGAATTGTTTCATATTTTTCATGACGGGCCTTTTGTAGCCTTTACGGTATGGGTTGTTCTCATTCCAGAAGGCCATATGGTTATCTATAATAACATGTACTTCATTTGAAATTTGGTGAATAGTTGTCTCATAGGTACTCATACCACATCTCATTATTTTTTTTCAAATGTATACATTCAACGTTAACGTCATTGAAGATTGCAAAAAGGAAACTAAAAGACGACTTTAAAATTCGTGCATTATGCGCCTATCACAATTCAGGAGCCTCTGGCCTTTGTTCGTGTATGTTGTTCAGTTAATTTTGGTTCATTTATATGTTTTGGAGTTTGGTATGACGTCCATTTCCATTGAACATGTTGAACTAGTACACATTTTGATGAGGGCCAGCTAAAGCCCGCCTCCGGGTACGGGATATTCTCACTGTGTTGAAGACCCATTGGTGGTCTTCGGTTGTGTTCGTCTCTCTTCGGGTTGTTCTCTTTGACACATTTCTCATTTTCATTCTAAATATTGATTTATATTATTTTTGATGTCACAATCAATGTGGATTGTTCAATGAAGTCTTTTAAAGCCGATTTTGGTCTTATGGTAAATTGATGACCTATTTCATCCAAGTTGTATAGAAATCCACAAGATAATACAAAATGTTCTTCCTATTGCATGTTATTACAAAACGGGACTTGATAGTATCCCTCGGAATTTGAACCAAATGATAAACGGTCAGTCGTAGTGGATACAATGTTCAATGTAGTTACCATATATGGTACCAAGACAGAGAAAGATTATGTTGCCCTACCTCTGGACAAATTGTACCGACTCCGAAGTCAACAAATCTTTGCGTTAACTCCAAGATCAAAATTCAGCTTGCGTAGCACAAAACGCCTCGTATCCGGTCAGTTGAAAACAATGCACGATGGTTCTACAGAAAATCTTCATTTGTAATTTATGATTTTTTTTTAATTTTAATTCGAAATAATCATGATCATCGGAGTCTTTAAATAACATGTCAATTAAAGTGCATGATAGACTGTCTTCCTCAAAATTCGGATTTGTGGTCGTATTTTTCCTTTCGAAAGAAAGGCATAACTTTTTTTGTTTTAAAAGATAAACACAAATTGTTTTTTGTTAAATAATTTGTAATTTCTGTATTTTATAAGTATCCTAATAATTTATACATGTTTTATTCAGAAATAAGTCATATTTATTAAATGTTCATGAATGTAGAAAAAAACATCATTTTTTGCTGTATATTTATCAAATTTAAAAAAAAAATGCACTATTTACTATCATGAAAATTGGTACATATAATCTTCTCACGTAATTAAACCAAATGGCATTTTAAAAAAGAGGGGTCCATGAACTCGTTTTCAAGTTAAATAAGTTTTGAATGATAAAAATCAGTCAAAACTTGACTGAATCTTTTCGCGATAAGTCATAGTTTGACGTCGCGAAAAATAACAATTTACGTTAGCAACGTCATTACCTCCCCTGTAACTGTATCGTATGCCCTTCAGTACTCCTCATTACAGAATCTGGGATGGTTTGGAGGTAAGTTCAGACCAATTTTTCTATGATTCCTTATGGATTGAAAATCAAATTGGTGTACCTTTATAATAAAGAAGAATACGGCTACAAAATAAACACAAAATGGAAATTTTTGTCTTGATCATAAAAAAACTTAGTTGAAAAAACTGTCAAAATAGGTGCAATTTGGGTACCGTCACGTTATATGTGTAACATACTTAATATTGCGATCGGGAACCTGTCTGCTTTGACCCGGACATATCAGTGACGTCATAATGTTTGAACCGACGTTGATAAGTTTGACCCGAATTTATTAAGTCAACTTCCGGTTGCTGGTGAAACTAAGGCAATACTTCCAAAAGACGCAAATACAGCCCGATAAATCGATTATCAGGTTATCGGCATATTAATATTGTAAAATATCAGCTGCTCGACATAATATGAAGGCTTACTCGACAAAAAGCTTCATATCATGTCTCGCAGCTGATATTTTACGATATCAACATGCAGACAACCTGATAATCGGTACATATCGTATGCCCTTAAGGGAGCTACCATTTGATTTTTATGGGGGGGGCTAGGATGAAAAATTTTGTCCTGCATTTTTTTTTAGCTGTAATCTCTGTCCTGCCTTTTTGTTTTTCACTCTGTTCGGTCCTGCCTTTTTTTTTTTAGTTTATCCTGACTTTTTTTTACCTAAATTGTCGTCCTGACTTTTTTTTTTTGCAAGTGCCTCATCCTGCCTTTTTTTTTACTCAAAACTCCTGTCCTGCCTATTTTTTTCAAATTTCATCCTAGCCCCCCCATAAAAATCAAATGGTAGCTCCCTAACCCTGTAACTGTATCGTATGCCCTTATGTTATTTTCGCGACGTCAAACTGTGACATATCGGGAAAAGATGCATTTTTCGACTGATTTTTATCATTCAAACTGATTTAATTTGAAAACGAGTGCATGGACCCCCATTTTTTAAACCGACATTTTGTTTCATTTTGCAGGGAGATTATGTGGACAAAATTTTATAAAACTGTAAATAGTGCATTTTTTTTTAATTCTGATAAATATACATCAAAAAAATACGTTTTTTCCTTAATTCATCACCATTTGATAAATATGAGTTATTTCTGAACAAAAAAGGCATACATTTTTAGAATACTTATAAAATACAGAAATTACAAATTATTTAACAAAAAACAATTTGTGTTTATCTTTTAAAACAAAAAAGTTATGTCTTTCTTTCGAAAAGGAAAATACGGCCACAAATCCGAATTTTGAGCAAATATATACAAAATTTCGACCTCATTTTACTCAAAAAGTAGCACATGCAGCTATATTTTTCATTACATATTTGATTTAATAAGGTAAAAAATAGCCTATTTGCAAATGTTCATCAACTTGTAAATACGGAATCAAAACTGTATCGTATGCCCTTAAGGATTTCTTTTATCTACAATCTGTTTAACATGTTTAAATTATTAAGACACTTTACACATCATGAACATCTTTTAACGAAGATGAATAATTATTTAAATACAGAAAATGGATTGGCTATTATCATACTTATTGTTCATTGTTAATAGAATATACTGATATGCCAATAATAGATTATAATCATAGACTGAATTGTTCTTTCCATTTCTGAAGTTCGTTTAAACTGACACCACTTCCACCACAAACTACCACTAATACAGACTTAATGAGTCCCAGTTCTCCTCCTTTGATAAGTTTCTGAATAACTCCACTATATACGGCGGCTAATGTAGCTCCACATGCCGGTTCCACAAGCATTCTGTGATCGTCTGCAAAACGTAAACACGCACTAACGGCTTCCTTGTCGTCCACCACTGAGGAAATAACTTTATGTTTAGAGCAGTATTCCAGCGATGTAGCACTAACAGTACAGGCGCCAAGACATTTGGCAACACTGGTTATACCGGGCAAGGTTACAAGTTTGTTTGCCTTGACAGCAGCATTAAGACTGTCGGCTCCGTCAGTCTCCATTACTAACAGTGGTACGTCATTCCAACCCTCCTTCCACATACCTTGTAATAATCCATTCATTAAGCCCCCTCCGCCACAGCAGGTCACCACCAAGTCTGGTTTGAATCCAAGCTGTACTGATGATTCAGCAATGATTGTCGAATGACCTTCCCAAATGTCAGGATGGTCAAATGGATGAATGTAAACACAATCAGGATCTTTTGACAGTTCTAAAGCATGTTTATTACTTTCGTCCCACATGCTACCATGATAAAGTACCTCAGCCGAGAAGTTTTCTCTCAGTTTGTCAGCTACGAACTGTGGGGTGCTCGTTGGCAAGACTATGGTAGCAGGTAAACCTAACTGCTTGGCAGCATATGCAGCGGCGAGTCCGGCATTTCCTCCTGAAGCACAGACAATGCGTTTACATCCACTTTCCTTTGCTTTTTGGCACAAATTTCCAATGCCACGTATTTTAAAAGATCCAGGTATCTGAATATTTTCTAGCTTCAGGTAAACTGAAAATCCTGTTAGTTTTGATAAAGACGGACTTAACACTGTTGGTGTTTGTAAATGAAGTTTTGATCCGGATGATAAATCATGCGAATTCATCGTATTGATATAAAGCTTTAAAAGTATGCCAAATTGTCAATATAATTATATTTGTTGATCAAAGGTAATACACAAAACACGTGAGGTAAACAATGATGTGACTAATATAAGAGTAACTTCGGATTAGATCGGTTTGTTTTACGACCTGAATTGACCGCTTAGAAGTGTTGCATTTGAAAGACCAGCAGGGTTTAAACATGTATTAAAGACAAAAAAAATCAATGACATGTAAAAAAATATCTATATGACAAAACGTTTTGTTTTATTGCGTAAATGATTGGAATCACACAAATAATAGATCGAATAAAGATTAACTATGAGATTTTTAATATTAGTTCACGTTACGAAGATAAAAGTTGCAAATTTCAATGAATTCATAACAGACTACAGTTTTACACACATATACATGTAACACTCCAAAACGTGTCTGATAACCCAAAACGCGTCTATTCCGCCCAGTGTCCTTCAAATCATAAATCATTACTTGCAGCGGTTTTAATGATTTTTTATATAAAGTTCCGACAGAGGTATTTCACAACTTAAAATGTAATTACATTTTATAATATCTTGGATATTTTCACGGCGCATCTGTTAATCTTAATAAAGTGTCAATTTATCAGCATTAATTTGTTCAGCGCCGTTTTTTTTTTATTTTAAGCATCATTGCAAGCTAAATTTGCAACACATTATTAACTTTTAAATGTTGATTGCTTAATGTCCAGTGGCAACTATGTCATGCGTATTTAGAAAAAAATCTATTATATCGCAATAGTCTTAAAAGTAACTGCATGACGGCAGGCTACAGTGTAAGTGTTGAAATTTTGAAGCAGAATTTTGATCAATTTTACGTGGGGAAATTTCCATATTATAATTCTACAAATGAAAAACATGAGAACAAGCTGTTCATCAGAGGGATTTTTTGTAAGTGATAAATTTGTCCTGGTAAAACATGTCTGGACGGACAAATATTACAAGTATAAATTAATAGTGACCATAGTTTTATGTGGGGTCTTATAGAATTTACTAGTATTTTTAGTCCGATGTAACAAATTAATGTCCTCAGACAAATTTTCATAGGAATTCAACTTAACAAGTCCATGTCATTAATATTCCTAGGTAAAAATGTTTTTATAGGAAAATATTAATGAATATATTGAATTAAATATAAACAACAGAAATGTAAATGTGTTGTAATATTGATTAAGAGTTGTGTATTTGTATTTTTGATAAAATTCATGTCCCCAGTCGCTAACTTTCCTAGGAAATCATGTCCATATCATTAATATTCCGAGGTGAAAACATCCATGCCCTTTATTTTAAAAGGTAAATTTAACTGTTCTGTTTTATTATTGTTTTAGAGTGGCGTATTAATATTTTAGCCTAAAATTTATGTCCCCGGACTAATTTCCCTAGTACATTCCAATAGTATTATTAAAAGATAAAGGTGGTATTATATAGTTCATCACATGACCTAGCTTTAAAATGAGCTCAATTTGGCCCGATAGCTGAGCTAAAAAGTAACATTAAGTGGAATGTCACGTAGTACGTCATGCTCACAGGCACTTGTCTCAGAATTTTTTCCCCCCTATATACCCTAAAATATAACACAAGGTACTTAACTAATTTATTTTGAAAAATCACACCCAGTCCCGAATTCCCGTTATTTATCGATTTCTCGGTTGTTAAACCTAGTATCTAAATTTATTATGCCGTAAATTTTAATTGATTTATCTACACAATGGTATATGACACGACTATAATTATTGTCGGGATCATTAGTAGCAGGCATCAGAAGTCGGTCAATGGGATTTTTTTTTGCATACGTCTCAAGACTTGGCAACTACAACCCCGCAGTGATTGAATTATTATAAAAAATATTAAAATAAAAACTGTCAGCTTCTCTCTGAATATGAATTATTATCTTTATTGTAAATTCTTTAAAGATTATGTGATACAAACCTAAATAAGTGTTATTTGAGGTCTGTCAAATGTGTCAGGAGTTTCTAATTTTAGAACTCAGATTTTCCCATTTTATTGACATCATTCAGACTCTCTCTGGACTTTACATAAGATATTGAGATAACTCCAAAAGTAAATCTGGAACTGGGGGAGCTGAAAAAAATCTCCTGACCCAATTATTTGTATACCTCCAAAATAAAGATCACTATCTCTGATTTTTCTACATACAAATTCAATCTGATTAAACATTTTAGCAGAAAGCATTGATATTTTCATCTAGAATCAAAACATCTGTTTGCTTGATGTTCAATTTGTACTTTTGAAAATGTTCATCAATAGTCAATTTTTGTAAGAGTTTATCGTTAGAAAAATGGCCATCTGTTATACCGGACAAGGACTGGACAGTAATCCCATCTATATTCAAGGAAGCCACTCCCGTTGTTCCTGTGATTGCGACTGTTATATTAAGGTATATAGGGGGGAAAAAATCTGAGACAAGTGCCTGTGGTCATGCTATGTAAATTCTCAGGTGGGGGGGGGGGGGGGGGGGGGTATAAACAAGGTACTAGAACGTGCTGCAGGTATAGGTCACATTTGCTCGCTTGAAAATATGTGAACAGGTGGTGAAACCTATCAGAAGTATACAAGCTCAATATTTTTTTCTTGGGACGTATTTATTACAATAAAACATGACATCAGAATTTCTTTTTTTAAAAGATTTTGTCAAATTTTAAACATGAGAATAAAAAAAATCATTATATCATCGAACCTGTAACTTTTTGATATTTTATAATGCAATGCATTAGTCCGAGATCGAACCACTCAGTGCTTTCCGATGATGTAGATTTTTCAAGGTCGACGTTAAGCACTGGGGTAAAGCTGATGACCGTAACTGCATTCACGGTCATCCCAAGATGTCGGATGAAAAATTAGGTCAGTTTCTATATTGTCTGTTAAAGTGTTTCTATATCATTTTCTTTACAAATCATACATTGAAACGATGTAAATTTATAAAAGAATCACTCGGAAATCACTAATTACTTCCGAGAAATGTGCATGAAACGGGAAATTCGATTTGAAAAAATCGTTCAGATGACCGTAAATCATAATCAAAATATTTTCAAGATGACCGTAACATAAAACAAGGATGACCGTGATTGGTAAAAAGATGACCGTAACTTGTAAAGGATGACCGTTATTTGTAAAGACTGACTGTAATTTATATAGGACGACCGTAACTTTTATAGGATATAATTCTAAGAAATATCCGTATTGTATTCAAAGCTTTTTTGTTGAGTTTGTCGATAAGCGGATATAAATATGTTTCATAATTTTTTTTTTTAAACTAT